>NC_141765.1:45761058-46082058 GCF_982258835.1 Parasteatoda tepidariorum | reverse complement strand
CATAGTTTAAGGGAAAAAAACTCTTTAATTTACATTGAAATATAGAAAAGAGATGAAATTTAACTTTAACATCTATGAGATGTTAAAGTTGTTATGGTAACATCCTAACTATCAAAAGACTGAAGTCTATAATGAGCATGGGTGCAAGGTCGCTGTTTTGGAGTAGTTTCGGTGAGAGAAAGGGAATCTCTTTTTTCCGGTCTATTGTGTTAAATCCTAGAAGCTACTCTCCCTAAAATGCACCATTCTTGTTTCCATACCACCAGACAGCCTCAGACTTTGCGGCGGGATAAATTCTTAGCTTATACAAACTATATTTGACAAATGTTTAGTTACCTTGAGTGGTATCATCATAAACTACATGCATACATAAACTACATCTGTTACTGCAAATGACTGCAGTTTGAAATAAAAATATATGCTATTAATAGCATAAATTTTTTTATTTTATTTTATAAACATGTATTTTAATTTTTTTTATAATTATAATTGAATAAGAAAAATATTATATTTATATATACTTAATTATTCTAATTATCTTAATATTGTTCCTTGGAATAATACTAAAATTAAAGTTCCCAGCTATCAAAAATGTCATACTGGCACATACATGTCTCACTACACCTTTGGTTACACAATATTAATAGATGACCAGAATGTTACTTTTAGGTTTTAAAATATGACGTTTACATTTGTGGTGAACTAAAATGAAATTGATATAGATAAGAATCATGTGTTAAGTCTTCAGTTTTTTAAAATTTTTTTTTAATGCAATAATATTGAAAGAAGCGTATTTGAATGTTTGAAGAAAAACATATGAAATGCCAATTAAGTGATTTCATTTTCAAATTCAGTATCACAAAGTAATAGCATTGTTACAGAAAAGCATTATTACAGGATGGTTTTCCTAGCACTGTTCGATTCGTTATTGCAATATTTGTTTTTTTTTCCTTCTCGTTAAAAATGCATATAATTCTTTTTAGATTTATTCAAATTGTTTTACTTTTATTATTTTAGCTGCTTTCCAGCATGTCAGAGAAAATATTGAAGATCTCAATGGAAGGGTTGGGGCCAGGGATACTGATATTATATTTTTGAAAGGATTAATGGAATCTCCTGTTGTCAGTTCATTAGTAAAGGTAAATAACCGTATTTAAATTATTTTTGTTCCGGAGCCATCTATTATATTTATGTTATTAATACTCAAATGAAGAGAGAGTTAGTAAATAAAATTGTTAATAAGTAACATATTGATATCAATTTACATGAGCAATCATAATTTGTTTTTCATTAAGAAATACAGTACAGGGTTCAGAGTTGTCCTGGTATTCGTTACTTTCCTTTAAAAAAAAATTTTATCCATATTTGTTCTGATTTTTAGCTTTTTGTCCTGATTTTAGTACGAGTTCAGATCATCTTATTTGTAAAAAGTAGGTTTGAAAAACTTAGATTTTCGATCCAAAATCTTTTCATTCTAATTAATAATACTAGTACAAGTCGCAGAATTCGATAGTTCTAATTAAGGGACCGTCTACAAATTATATACAAGGCCTAGGCATATCGTCTTACCCACAGGATTGATTTTTCAAACATTTTTGGCGATTCAGTTATTCTATGAAATTGGCACTCAATAGTTTTATATAATCAAACTTTTATGGGGATAAATTAAGGGGTCATTCAATAATTTATTATTTTAAGCATGAAGTAACATCTTGTAGGATAAACTTTTGTAGCAATTATTCATTCGCATTTTTTATTTTTCTGTTTGCTTTTTTTGTCTGGTATATATATAAAGCTTTAAAAAATTTCCTGATTTTTTTTTTTTTTTTTTTGGAAATTATTGTCCTGATTTTTTTCTTAGGTCCACTACTATACCTGACATGCATGAAAACATAATATATGCAACATAAATAATATAATTCTTAACAGTAACATTAATGCATTTAAACATTATGCGCCAAAATAAATAGATGAAATAAATTAATATGAGTAAATTTATGGTTAAGTCAAATAGTTCTGTAAATATTGTACTAGTGAAATTCTTTAGTTCTTAGAATCAGAAGTCTTCTCATTTTTGTTAATTATACATTATCCTTGATACAGTAAATGTTTTAATTGTAAATTTCAGCTTTTCCCACCCTGATTCTAAAAAATATTTGAATTAAAAATATTAAAATTTTATTTAAGTAATAACTATTTTACATCGTTTCATTTCTTGCAAAAATAAATGCTTGAAAATTTTTCATTTTAATTTTCACACCTTTAAAGTCACTAATGTTAACAGATTTATATTGTTATGTATATTACCTATAGTACATTTTTATTCATTATTTTTTAATATTATCAGCAATATTTTTAATTGCATTTTTTATTTTATAACAATATATTATCACAAAAGTATTTAAAATTCATTGGAAATATCTTCAATGTTTATTTCATTAAATACTAGATAATGTTAAAGTAAATGCCAAATATATATTTTAATTCCCTATTTTTAAATAATTAGTGCTGAAACATACTTTTGTGATAAAACATACTGTTATTTAAGTATAGATTTAAACAGACAGTTTGTGATTTACTAACTCCTTTTCGTTATTTATTCATCATCCTCAGCATTTTAAAATATTTAAGTTGAAGAAGTGTTTTACCTTTACTATAGATTGTGCATTTCATGTTCCTTTATTTTTAAATTTGCATTAATTCAATAAATCAAAAAAGAAACTTTTTTTTTTGTTTTTTTTTTATTGAAATATATTGATACTGATACTATTAATTGTATATTGTTGAAGTTAAATTTTCGTATGTGCTAACAAGTGAGAGTGGCTTTTGTTTTATATATTTTATTACTACCACATTTAGACATTAAATTTTTGTTTGTATGTTAATGAAGTTGTAATGTATAAGCATATTTAAAATCTTCGGAAAGCGTGGGAAAGATCATTTATTTTTATCCATGTCTGGCTCAGGTTAACAGAGATCCTAACTTCTAAAAATCTTCTGGCATATACAGATTTTTAATTATGTTAAATGGTTATTAGAAATGTTTAAAAAAAACTTGGCAGGCTATAATTTATTTATTGTAATCATTTTATTCAATTCTCACCTTTTTTTTTAAGGTTCAGGATCAGTTAGAAGATAGCTGTGAATCAGTTCAACCTGTTAGTGTTGGAAACTATAAATTGTTAAAAGACGTTAAGAAAGTTTGTTGTAATCTAACAGGCAAAGATTCACAAGAATTAATCAAATTATTAGATAATCCTCATTTTGAAGTAAGTTCATCCTCTCATATTTGTATTTGTTTTCATGGATTTCTAATTTAAGTGGAAAAAATAGTTATATATATGTATTTTAAATTTAGATGATATTGTTAATTATATTTGATCTTATTCCAAAATTGCTCTTGTCTGGTTATTTATACTACAGTTATAAGGTCTAGTATAATTAATATAAATTTCAAATAATTTAAAAAATCTTTAAAAATTTTAAACAAATACTTTATAGATTGCTAACTTCTTGACAAAATTTAATCAAACCTTTTTTAAAAATTGTTTAGTACAGTTATTTAAAAAATAATGGAGAATAAAGATAAAAATTTTGCACTCTATTTTTATTTCAAAAGTTTTCTAGCCAAATTTTTAATTCCAACATTTTTAATTTGACATTCTTATTTTCAAGTAATTGGGAAATAATTCATAATTTTTTTATAAAATAACTTGAGTAACCAAATTTTTGAAATTCTGAGCTATAATAAGAAATATGAAACAAATAATATTTTTTAATTTTGATTATTACTATAAAGGTTATGTCGTATTGGTCATTTTTGAAGTATGCAATTTTGAATGTGCTGCACCATTGCTAAACCGTAATTTATTAACAATAGAGCAGTATTATCAATAAGCATGAAACTATATTTGGGTAAAGAAGTTTAATTATAATGTGACAGAGTTTTTCTATTCACTTTGAAAGTTTCCGAGATTTGGTAACATGCAAAATAGGAAATTATTATTATTAGGGGTCTCAAACTTTCAATTGCTCTCCTCCTGAAACTATTGTCAAATTTTTCAGATTGTGGCTACCCCCATGATTAATCGTCAGAACAAAAGTATGTTTATCCAGAAAAACTTAGCTTTTGTGACTCATTCCTTAACTTTATTAATTGTCAACATAAACTAATTACCATATTTAAGCTCAACATTTGAAATTATTAAGATAAAGCACTTAGTACATGAAAATTTCATTGATAAAACAAAAGTTAGCCATCATAGCTTTCTTTTTTTTTTTTTTTTTTTTTTTTTTTAAGCACTATTCATGTTGCACTTGCGAAGTTGCTGTTTATTATTTTTTGTTCCAAAATATTTTTTGTATCAAGTTTTTCACTGGCTCTCTGAGCCTCTACAAATAGATTGCAAATGCATAGTGTGAAAAATCACAATTGTAACATATCTGAATTTACAAATGGCTCTACAAAGTTTAATTATACTTAATTTTATTAAACATTTATTTTTCTTAAAACTTTATACTGTTTAATAACATTTAAATTTAATGTATCCAAAATTTATATTTTTTTAAAGAAAAATAAAAAAAAAAAATTTCTTGATTTTAATGGTAAAAATTTTATACTATGTTTTCTAAATTTCTTATGATTCTGTAGTTGTACCTCTTAAGAAATATTTAGTTTTTAAGGTTAGAGTTTTCCTACTTTTAGGCCATGATTGAAGCTCATGATATTGTTGCAAGTAAAAGGTATGATTCTCCCGAATCTTCACCTGTTATATCCACTTCACCTCTTCTCCGAGTGAACAATGGTCCGGCTACTGAAGCTGTTCGAATGGTTGGAATAAGAAAAACCGATGAAGAACCACTGGCAAGTGTTAATGCTTCTAAAAGTGTATAATTTAATTTCTGATTAAAAAAAAATAACATAGTTGTAACTTGTATGCCTTATTAAAGTGTTTGACTAATTTGACCCATATTTGATTTTTAAAAATTGATTTAAAATTTTTTCTACCCATATTTCAATTTGCGTTTTTTAAAATTTGTCTTACATGCATAAAAAGAAAATATTTTTTTTATTGTTGTTGTAATTGATTAAACAATAAATTTTGTTCACTAAACTTTTATTTACTGTTTTAGGGCATTACTGTTCGAAAGGAAGAAGATAATCTTGTCATAGCTAGAATTCTTGCTGGTGGAATAATTGATCGACAAGGTAAGAAAAATTTATTTACGTTTTCGATAGGATAACAATAAATTTTTTTTTAAAAATCAGTAGCTTTTACTTTTGAACTTATTGATGTAAATATTGTTGGGAATAAAGGGCTACAAATAAAGTTTCTTTGATTTTGTAACTTCAATTAAACTTTTTTTTTCTTCATCTTAGCATATAGATTTACTAAGTATTTCTAACAAATAATGAACTAATATTATTAACTAATGGTAGTTTCTTAATTATTTTTTATGAGCAGGTTTGCTAAATGTTGGAGATACCATTCTAGAAGTAAATTCTGTTGAAGTACACACCCCTATGGATTTACAACAACAACTTCAAAAATCTCTTGGAAGTGTAACATTTAAAATTCGTCCATCCAATACCGATCTCATTGCTCCAGCTCAGGTAACGTTCACAATAAAACCATTATCTGCATTATATTTTATTATGAACTAATTTACTTAAATAAAGTTTTTTGTTCCCTCTGTTGATAAAAGATTAAGCTTGAATTTATTTAAATCTTGCACTTTAGAGGCAAGTTTAGTGCTTTAAAATATTTTATTTACAATTGTTAGACATGCTTTTTTTATGCTTAATCCACATGGTTTTAAGGAGAGGATTATTTTTTGGTATTTATTAAAACGAATTTTTACTTAGTTTAAAATCTTTTTACTTTAAAATCTCAATGTTTTAATACATTCGTTCAGCTAACTTCAATTAGAGTATTGTAGAATTACTTTTCGATGCACATACATGATTTTTGTAAATTTTATTGTCCACACGATTTTCTCGGTTGCATTTTTAATATAATATTAATACAATTCGGAATCACACTTATGAATAATCATTTAGAATGGAAAATTTTTGACCACTCTGAAATTTTGTGATTTTTGGCGGTAATAATCCTTGCTTGTGAGACTTGAGGGGTAAAAATTTTTTTGGTACTGTAATTAAATGGCGAATTTTGTTTTCGTGATACCCAATTTTTTTTTCATATTGTTGCTGAAATTGAATTAAAATCGATCAAAAAAAGACCTTTCCAGTAAACAGGAATCTGGATAAGTGACTTTGTTCCAGAAAATTTCAGATTTTATGAAAATTATTGCTTTTTTTTTGTACGGTATCTTTTCAAACATATAATTCAAAAGAAAATAGTTGCTGATAGTTTTAGTTTTTATAAATTGTTGAAGTGTACTGACAGTAGCTTTGTATAGAATTTATATCAAAGTATATAGTATTCAATTGAAATATTTAGTGGTCTATTTTGAAATAAGATTAAAACAAAGTAAATGTTTTGATTATATGTTATTTTTTAAATCTGATTTGAAACACGTAAATTACAACAATAAACAGTTTTGACTTTATTGTTTAATTTATTTTTAGACATTTGTGAAAGCTTTGTATGCATATGATCCGTCCAAAGATTCTCTTCTGCCTTGCAAAGAAATTGGATTATCATTCAAGCAAGGGGATGTTTTGCAAGTTTTAAGCCAAGATGATCCTAACTGGTGGCAGGTAAATTTTAATTTGAAAAATTCCATTCATACTTTGGAGTGCACTTTTGAATCTACTTTTATTATTTTAACCTTAATTTTAAAAATAATTGTTTTATATGTAGGCTAGAAGATTAGATGCTATGGGTCCTGCTGGCTTAATTCCTTCACAAGAGCTTGAGGAACGCCGGCATGCTTTTGTCCGACCAGAATATGATCATGCAACTAAAAGCAGTAAGTAATTTGTTTAGATTTTTAGTATATTTCTCTTATATTCTATTGTAAATTTACATAGTTCCATATAGGAATTTAGATAAGGTAAAATTTTGCTAGAATGGGGTAATTAAAAAAAAGGTTAATATTCTTAAATATTTTTTTACAAATATTAACTTTTTTATCATTCATTCATTTACTGATATATTTAAAAAATATTTTAAGCTTCATTTTATCTGGAAATTTAATTGATGCAGTGGTTCTCACTATTTAGCCAGGTCTCAAGAGAAAGAAGTCTTGCCCTGCAGCTGGGAAGTAAAATCTCATAGCAGGGTTGCCACAGACGACTAAAATGCAACTATTTTCAGCATGAGGCGACTATGGCAACTTTTTTTGCCTGAAAAGGCTAAAAAAGCAACTATTTTCAGAAAAAGGAGACTATTAGGAGACTTTTCTGTACTTTAGCAATGTTTTTTAGCATAAATTTGGTTGAAAACCTGCAGCCCTAAATTTCTTTTCTTAAAAAATAAAAAATGTGAAATAAAAATAATAAAATTTAAAAAAATTAAATAATTTAAACATCAAAAAATGAAATATTTTAGATTGCAAATTTGAGTTATCACTTTCTAATGCTTTCAATTTGCACAGATTCTTGTAAATCTATTTTGTTTTTCGATCTCCTTTTCAACAGTTTTTGCAACGAAATTCTGCACGATTTTAAAACACAAAATTTTTAATACGATATTACAATGCATTAATTTATATTTAATTAATAATTAAATAATTAATTATAATTAATTAATTTAATTAATTAATAATTTATATTATCTATATATATTTGCTAAGTTAATTATTGATAAAAGGGAAAATTTCTTCGAATAAATGTGTTCTTTTTTAATGAAAAAGTATTTTTTGAATGAATTTTAGTAATTAAAAATATTTAATTTTCTGCAAATATACTAATTTTTTTATATAAAAATTTAGTACTAGAACATTAACGTTTATATAAAAATTATCATATTTGCCACCAACTTGACTAAATGGATCATGGTATATAACAATTAAGTCATTTAATAAAATTTTAGTCTTATTTTTGTTCTTATTTAGGCAACTATTTTCATAGTTTTCGGCAACTATTTTCATGCTTTAGGCTACTAAAAGCAACTATTTTGTTCATTTTTTTTCTGTGGCAACTCTGTCATAGTAATATGAAGTTAAGGGATTTTAGTAATGTGTGAAAATACAAAGTTAGGGACTGCTTTTAATTATAACATTATGTAAAAAATAATTTTCAGCAGATTATTTTTCATCAAATTTATACATCTTAATTATATTGATACATCCTGATATTCTGTCAAAAGCATTAAGTGTGGGGAATACTTAACTCTTAAAATAAAATTAAATATTTGATGTTAAAATTCATTGAAATTTCTTTTATTTCCAGCTATGTGTGGTACTAAAATTACGAAGAAAAAGAGAAAAGTCTTATATCAAAGTAGAGCAAATGCAGGTAAAAATAATTTTGTTTGTTTTTTAAAAATTTAAAACATATTTCACTTAAATACACTCTAATAAATGGCCATGCCACTCTATTTTGAAAGACCCCCATTTTCTTTCATTATATTACACTGTACCCTAAGTCCTGTTAAAACATTGACATTGAACCTTACGCTACAATATAGCGACCAATGTTTAATTTTTTTTTTTTTTATTCTCATGAAAATCACTTAAAAATAAGTATTAAGCATTTTTGTGCTTTCAAAGCAAAATGTTTCCATTAACAGTAAATCATTTGATTTAATAAAAGATTCAAAGAAATTATTTAAACCTCTTTTACTTTTGGTGTTATCACACATCATATTAAAAGCATCTTGAATTTTCTTTGAATGGAAGCAGAATGATGCAATCTCGATTCTACTCTTAGGTTGCCAAGATCTATGATAAAAAAAAGCTTAGAAGGTATGGATAACTCCACATTAAAAATCAAAGTATATATACAATTGTCATGCTGAAAATTGGGCTTGCATGCTTTTTCAATTAAACAAATTCAAAATTAAGGGTATAATAAGTCTATTAATGATACTTTCTGTGTTTGAAATTTTATTTCCTTCTTTTACAAGATGTTAGTCTCCTTGAGTGATATAATTTGGAGTCAAAACATGATATTCACTTTCTATTTTGCTGTATTTTGTTTTTGTTTAGTCTTTGCAGTTATTTGATTGCACCTGCACTTATGCTATTTATTGAAAATAACTGCCCAGAACCTGGGTATTTCTTCATATGTTATGTAATATTTGGAATTTTACTTTTTTTGTTTATATTAACATAAAAATACAAGTTGCATTTTTATAGTTTATTCTTTTACTTTATATCTTTTTTAAATGTAGCATTGTTTTGTTAAAATTATTCCAGTATTGTATAGTTGTGAATAATAATTAATGTTACTTTCTTGTACTCTCCATGTATAAACCTCACCTTACAATACCAGTTTTCGTTTAAATGTCAATGACTGTATCCTAGATCAAGAATTGTTTTTATATAAATAGATATGCAATAAATTTATTTTTTGAAATGGCCAAAAGCTGTTTCGAATTTTTTTCTTTTTTTTTTTGCGTTTTTGAAGAAAAAAAATTATTGGTAGTCCAATTTTTTTTAATTAAAAAAGTTGCATGTCACCATTTTTTTCACAGAAATAGCTGTTTTTCGGCATAAACATCTAATTAGTTGTACTGAAATATATAAAATTGTCTGTAAATGTGTAAGTTGTAAATTATATTCATAATTTTATTTTCTGATTAAATGTGACTAAAGTTTTGTGATAAATACTTCGAAAAGATTTAGCCTATTCTAAAGGTTTTTAATAAAACCACTCAGCCTTTCTGAATTTTAATGATGGTGAGGTAGCAAAGTTTTAAAACTTTATATGATTGTTTGAAAAGTTGCAAGTCAAAAAATCTCTTCTTTTAATGATAAATTAAGTATTTTTATAATAATACTGTAAAATTCTTAATGCATATAGTGAAGCATAAAAATTTATCTTGCATATTTGAAACAAAGGTAGTTATTAGCATTTCGAAATAAAATGTGTTAATGTTGGAAGTTGCGTATTTCAAATAGTTTCAGTTTTTCACTGCAAACACTATTACTATTTACTATATATATCTCATTTCCCCATTAATTTACCCATATGGGTTCAATAAAATCAGGGCTCTTTTATAGCCACTATCAAAGTAAGTTATGGATGGAAATTTTTTTTTTTGATTTCTCTTAAAAAAATGCCAGGTTCTTTTATTTATGAATATAGAGAAGAAGACAATTTCTGAAATTTTCAAACTTTAAAATGGAGCTATAGACATTTAATCAAAAACCCTTCAAGTATCCATGGTAATCCTTTACTAATAAACACTTGAATCGTAACAATAAAGTTTGATATTAAACAACTTGCTACAAAAAATTTTATGCACATCTTAAATATAATGATATGTTTACAAATTAAGTGACTTACTTACTTAACAATGCTAATTAGTTTCCTGGTTATAATTTGTGGTGAAAAACCATATCCAAAAATAAATTTACCTGTATTTTTTATTTAAAACGCTTACCTTTTTTTTTCTACAGCGTTTCACAGAGTAAAAATTAATTTCATTATATTTTTGCTTATAAATGTCAAATTAAAAACCAATTTAGTGCAAAATAAAAATAGAGTTTCGCATGTTTTTAATAAGTCAAAAATGTAGCTGCATTTTTAGCAGTATAGCATATATGATATTGGGATTTCATGTTTTGCAGTTAGTAATAAATTTAAGATGAAAAATTTCTTTAAGTATCAATGTGCTGTCATTTGAATATTAATCATTAACACATTTATTTTGTCTTAGAATTTGACAAGGCTGAATTACTTCTGTATGAAGAAGTTGCTCGAATGCCACCATTTGAAAGGAAGACTCTAATTCTGTTAGGTGCTCAGAGTGTTGGTCGAAGAACAATGAAAAATAGATTAATAAAAGAAGATCCTGATAAATTTGCTTCTCCAGTTGCCCGTATGTAATGATAGCTTTTTTAAAAAAAAACAATTATAAATTAATAATTTGATTTGTGAATAATTGCCTCGTTTTGAAGGCATTTATTAAAATTAAAACAGGAAAAAATATGATTTTAAGTTATTAGGATTCTAGAAATTTTGAAAATTGAATCATAATGGCTGTTGTGTATATGAAGAAAACAACTTTGTTTTCAGGAGTAAAATATCTCTAACTACCAAAATTTAGTAACAGTTATCACATATATTCGAGCCGCTATGGCTTAGTGCGTAAGAGAATGAACTGTCACTGTGAAGAACTGGGGTTCAATCCACAATGGCAGCTTGAAGACCACCCAACTTCAGATAGATCGATAACGGCTGCAATGCTGACCATATTGCCACAGTCATAGCATTGTTCGCAAAATTAAGGAGCCTTAATCTCCATAATCCCCCTGGCTCTCAATGAGCTGTTGCAAGAAGGCCTTACTTTTATAGCACATATTTAGAACTGTTTCTTGTCTACAAAAGTGTAAGAAGTGGTCGACGGTTTTTAGTTGAGAAAAGTAAAAGCTTTCACGTAACTATTTAGATGTCTAAAAGTTAAATGCTTTTTATACCAGTTTTTCTAGGTACATAAACAACAGCGTTATAAGAAATTTTGTTCACATTTTAATATGTTGCATATCATACTTTCAAAATTATGTTACTACAATTTCAAAACTTTTTTTGTACCTAGCTAAAACTTCAAATATTATCTAAAATTTGATCATGTAACATAGCACACTTTAACTACTTTGTGACCAATGTCATATTTTTATTTGTAACTGAAATCTGAAATTTTATGTATCATGTTAATGTTTTTCTGTGAGTTAGATATGAAATAATTTTTTACATTCCATTATTTTAATTATAATTCATGGAAAGTGTTCTTTTATTTTTCTTTTTTTTCAAGTTAATTGAATGCTTTGAGGTCTGTACCATAGTTTTAAAAATCTAAATGTTCCTTATTAAATGTGGTCAGTTTCTCTTTGTTGGTTTTTAGTTGAAAGTTAAAACAAAGCTCAACTGACTGTTTGGTTGGAATATCAATTATGGAACAATTTAATGTTGAATTCAGTTATTGTTTCTTTAATGATATTTGAAATTGCTTATATGGAGCAAAAAAAACATTTTTCTTTAATGAACGCATCTTAATAGGAAAAAAAAAGTATAACTACAATATTTTACATTTCAGAATCAGATTTACTGCTGAAAAAAATATTTACTCTGTTTTTCCTCTCTCTGGCACTTTACTATTTTAATTAATTTAATTTAAACTATTAATTATCTCAAATTCATATATTTCTTTCCAATAGCACAATTTAAAAGAAATATATTATACTAGTACCACTAAAAATATTTCAGCTAACTGTTGGTTTTCAGATACTTCACGACCAATTAGAGAGACAGAGCAAGATGGTAAAAATTATTTCTTTGTTACACGTGAAGCTATGGAAGCTGATATAGCTGAAAATAAGTATTTGGAGTATGGCGAACACAATGGGCATTTATATGGAACAAAGCTTGAATCAGTGAGAGCTATTATTCGTTCAGGAAAAATGTGCATATTAGATTGTAATCCACAGGTGAGTATTATAATGGCTTAAAATACACAATTTATTATATATTTTATTCTTATTTTCTTACTAACTTCTGGTTGTTTTATCTAATTCTTTTAGCATTTTAAATACATTATTTTTTTTATTTGTTACATAAAGATTTATCACTAATATAATACTAGTGGTTAATTAAAATCAATGTTGCATGTAATGTTCAGGATTAATTTTGATCAAATATACTGTATCCTCATTTCTACATTATTTTATGCTGTGTTGTAAAATTTATTTGCTTTTTTTTGTAATCACTAGTTAAGAAAATGAACTCTTTTCAGCATTTGTTTGTTCAAATATAAATAATACTTATTGTTTAATAAAAAATATGTTTATGAATATCTATTAAAATATTTCTTTATAATTCTATTCTCAAATGATTTTGTTGTTAGTTAATTTGTATTGATATTTAAAATGGACTATTGAAATTTCTATTTGTAAGTAAATATTAACTTTTACATAATCTTAACTTTTTGTAAGTAATGTGAAAGTAAATGTCATACAATTAATTTTAATAGTTGTGCTATTTTTTTAATGATATTGTGAATGTGGTAAGGAAAAATTATTTTGTTTACTTTCAGGCTCTGAAGATTCTCAAGACATCAGAATTCATGCCATATGTTGTTTTTATTGCTGCTCCTGCTGTGGACCAATTAAAAAATATGCATGAATTCGCTAGACCTCATAATTACAGCAGTAGAAATTTAACTGTGAGTACAAAAATGCACACAAATCATGTACACCTTGAATTCTAATTTTATTTCTGCAACAGTTCTAATTTCAGTGTTCTTTTATATATTTTGATAAATTGTCCTTAAATATAAAACTTAGGGTATACTTTTACTTCATGTCAACTTTAAGTATTACATGTTGTAAATAAATGATATATAATCTTTTAATTAATTTTTCGATTTGCTTAAAAGTTTCATTGCTTAGCATTTATGTATATTAAATACATAGGAATGTCAGGGAAAAAATCGAAAGCAAATATTTCCTTCTCACTAGTTTTACAAGCTCATACTTTCATAAATTAAAAAATAAACTAATTTATCAGAAATGTCTTATTTTTGTTTCAAGGCTTCTGTTTTTATTCAAGTTTGTTTCATTTATCTGTTTTGTATCGTAGCACAAGATCTATATAATGCAATTCTGAGAATCACAATTCTCTGTAAACCGCATTAAATTTAACAGATGTAAATAATAGAAATTTTTGTAACGAAGTAAAAACAATTAACTTTTTATATTATTTGTTAAGAGGTTACAATTTCTGAAGCAAAAACCAACGTAAATAAATTTTTTTGTTATTATTTTTAATTCTCTAAAAAATAAAATGATTTTTTTTTCTGCAAATAATTAATCAATGGCATATTTTTGCGTTTTTAAGTATTTGTATCTAAAAATTATTCTAAAGCATTTGTTCCAGATTTATATGGCTGCCATGTTTAGTAAGTTAGTTTAAAAATATGTAAAATGACCTATATTACCCAAAATTCTATAAAATGTAATAAAATGTCCTCGCTTTTCAAGATTTTCTAGTGCATTAACAAATGTACCTTGTTCTTTAAAATTATTTAAAGAACAATAATTAAGTACAGTGTGAATTTGGTTATTCAAAATATTCTTAAATTTTCATATTAACACCCTACAAATGATGAATTTTCTTCATTTGGCTACTGGTGATTAACTGTGAAATGATGAATTTCCATCATGTTCGCAGATATGACAAATAAGGAAATAATAATTTAAGATAATATATTTGATTAAAGATGTGAAATATTTTAAAAATTTTCTTTTGATTGTAGCACTTTAATAAAGTTTATAACTGAAAAGATATTGTTAAAAACTAAATAATTTGGGAGGGGGGATCTGCTTAGTTTTCAACCACATTAATAATAGGAAATTTACTGAAATATTGCAGATTTTGCTTGCAATATAGCTCTTGTCTAACTCTTTGAGCATTTTGTTGCTAAAGCACATCTGTACTAAATTTTTTTTTAGAATACTGTTTTTCTTTTTTTTAATAATACAGGGGAAACCAAGAATAAAAACACTCTTTGACATGTTTAGTAAAAAAAAACATACATTAAAAGCTAATAGAGAGTATAGGCTTGTTTACACGGTGCAAGTTCTTGAATCTGAGAAATTGGGGGAATTTCTCTTTCCAAGAAATTGGATGACTCGTCGACACTATCCAAGTTCTTGAATGTCACTGATTGGTCGGAAGAAAAACTACCACATGTGCATTGTGCAAATAAAATCAAAATACACAAATAGTCCGTAACAGATCAATATATGAAAACAGACTACAAATTGACATAATCTGATGCCTGTTTGTTGACGTCATAAAACCTACGACGCTGTTTGGTTAAGGGAGGAAAAACTTGTGGATGGAAAGTAGAACATGCTCTACTGTCATCCAAGGTTTTGGACCAAGTACTTTGATGATTGTTTACACAATCCAAACTCAAAGCAAGAAACGTTTCATCGATTTCAATCACTCTTCGTCAATGAACTTGGATTGTCTAAACAAGCCTTATCTCTGTGTTTCAAGAAGTTTTTTTCCTACTTATAACAGCTGATAGGACAACAGAAAGTTACAAGTAAATCTGTTTATTTTAATTCGCTGTTTTTCTCGCATGAAACTATATGAAACTATGCAAAAGGTTTGCTAGTTTTTTTTTCTATATTTTAATATTTTGCTAATTATCTTAAGCTAATCATTTACAGCATTAAAGTTAGAAATGTTTAACTAAATGTTAAACCTTATCTTTGCTCAACATAAATGCTGAAAGAGATAAATGTTAAAAGGGTTATTCCAAGGACTGCAAAGTGTCAAGATTTTAACTTGTAGAGAATTAAAAACTCAAATTTGGTTAGTTTCATTTTAAAAGGCTCATCTCAAAAGAATTGAAACTAAGTATTGTTTTATTTGAACTCTTGAATTGCATGTAGTGGTGAAAAAAACAGCTTTAAAATAGAAATTATTTCCTTAAACGTTAAGTTTTTTTACCTCTAAAAAAACTTTCTCACAAAGCGGAGAAAGTTGGCATCTCTTCATTAGCGTGTCATTTATGAATTTTCTTTCTGTTGATATCTTTAGATGAAAGCACTAAGCACATTTCTAACTTCTTTTGAAATTGCTCTAATTTCTTTCAGAGAAATAATAATTATGTAAGATTAATCTTACAGTTTTAAAATTTGCTTTTTTTAGTTTCAAGTATACAAAAACATTGTCTTTCTGTAATTATTTTATCTTCAAATTATGTTGTGCATTTTTCCTTAAAATAAATTGGATATTTATAAAATTTTGAAACAGTAGGCATTTATAATCAAAAGCTTCAGCAAATGTAATTCCTATGGAAGTCTTCTAATAGAATAGAAACTATAATAGAACAAAAGTTAAGTTAGACTAAATTCAACAATAAAGGCATAAGTCACTTTTCTTTGATAACCATTCTCAACCTTTTTAAAATGTGGTATTAACATGTTTCTTTTTAATTCAAATTTCAACATCTTTAAATGTTTCTTTTTAATTTATATTTCAAGAACATACCTCAATAGAAACTCTTAAGCAATGTTGAATCAATGTGTTAAATTGCTTGGGATATTATCATTTGTAAGACTTTAATGTAGTTTTGATTTTCTTACTGCTCTTATTAGTACTTATCTCTACGATATGTCAGCAAACAATTAGTATACTTCATTAAATATTTTAAAGTATTTCTCACTTTTGTATGCATATTATTAAGTTTCCATTTCAAGGGTCATTTGCAATCGAACTCTATATCAAATTTATGTACAGATGTATTTGTGAACCTAGTTATCATGTCTTTTACTTTCTTTTTTTTTTCCCCTATAGTTTGATCGGGCTATGGGTAGGCATGGTTCAAGGCGTGCTCGAACTATGGAAAGTTTAGCATCTTTGTATGAGGTGAGATATTTTTAGTTGCTTAATAATATTTTTAAGTACATTTTTTCTTTGCTTTGCCATTTTAAGTTAATAATGTACAGCTTATTTAGTTCACTGAAATTTTCTTTTTTCTAAGTAATATATATCTTATTTAAAGTTAAGTCTTGCTTTGCTAAATAAGAAATTTTCTTAATGATATTCCAAGATTATAGAAAGTATCTTCCATAGTTAAATAGCTATTCAACTGTGAAAAATAAAATATTCTCAGGTTTAGATACTTGAAAATTTTTTGAGTCTCCATATTTTGATTTTTTTTTCCCTTTAAAAGCAAGATAACAGATATTGTTAGTTTTTTTGTTCATCAAAAAATAAAATTACTTTAAAAATATGCTAAAATTCTTAATCTTGTTCTTAAAATGTAAATATTTATTTGGTATCATTCTATCAGCATATATTTTTTCTAGGAGGAAGATTTAAGAAATACAGTTGAAGAAAGTGCAAGATTGCAAAGGGCTTTTGACAAATATTTTGATTTAGTTCTAATGAACACAAACTTTGAGAAAACATATGAGCAGCTAAAAGATGCTATTGATGCATTATCAAGTGAGCCACAATGGGTTCCAATTTCATGGGTTTATTAATGTAAGAACTGTATTGCTTTAAAGCTATATTTGTTTTAAAACAAGCTTTAATATATACATTTATTTTTTATTTGAGCTTGAGAGATCTGATTTTTAAGACTTAAGTGTAATATATATGTTGAAAAGTGTTGTACCTGGCTTTGGAATCTGTGATAAGCATTCCAAGTAGTCGACAAGGAAATAATTTGCATTTCATTCTGAGTAATTTTTTCATTGATTAAATAAGGAAATTAAGATTTGCTTATTCATTCATATTGTCTTCCACTTAGTTAAACAAACCATTTATTCTTAGTCATCAATCAAACTGCCGTTTTTGCATGTTTTAAAACAGAAAATATGTTCATTCATTAAAACATTGTTCATCTGTGACTCACAATTTAATTTTAGAGTTAAATGAAAAAATATTAAGATCATTTTCTTGGGTTAGCTGATTGCTCATTTGGTTCACTGATTTGTCTTAAAAGTAAATTATGTCTTTCAGTAGCTCTAATTCTTATTTTAAATTGATGTGACTTAGCATATTTTTTTTGTTGGGATTTTTTTGTTATTCACTATTTTCCATTGGGCTATGGGAATATGCATTTACTTCTGTTAAGTTGAATCAGTATTTGTTATTTATTTTTGTTTATTGTGTTTTTTTAATATATATTTGAAAATTATAGGCATTTGGTCGATGTGAAATTTTTTTATATATTTTGTCAATAGTATTAGTAGAAATAATAATTTTATTTGACATATTACTGTGAAAAATTAAGCTTCATAAATTACAGTGTTGAAATACTGAGAATAACCATAGCAAATGCTGGTAATTCATATTATATACCTTACTTTTGAATCTCTTTCTCAAAGTAAAGTGTGGTTTTCTTCACTTTTATTAACCACATAAAAGTTTGAAAAACCAAATTTCTCACTATTGAATCTCCTATTTATTTCACATTGAATTTTTCCCATAAAGTTTAAACATGTTTTGCTATCTACATTGTTTTGGCCTGTATAAAGTATCTTACTTACGTAGTTAACTTAAGAAAAGTGGAAGAATTAAGTGAAACTTTCAGTAAGTTTTTAAAGAGATATATCAGGCAAAAATAATTTAATTTATAAGTTGTTTATTCATTATTGCTTTAGCTTACAAATGATAGCAAAGCTTTATTTTCACTTTTTCAATGAAACTATATTTGTGGTTAATTTAAAAAAGGACACCATTTTATATAATTCACATGCTTATAAATGTAAATGTGAAATTTAGATTTTATCCACAAAAATCTAGCTAGGGCAGGACACAACATAAGAAATTTGTTTTAGAAATAAATTTGTAACTTTCCTAAGTTGTGCCCTCTCCCTATAAATATTTGACTTTTATTTGCTTTCAAGAATTTGTTGCATGCAAAAAAGTGTTTATTAAACTTCAATTTTAAGAATTTTTATATTTATACTCATGCAACCTCTTTACTATAATATAGATCTATTTCTTTTACGCATTCCACAATGACTGAAATTTAAGTTATTATTTTTCTAACCTTGCATAAGATTTTAACTATTATATTTTATATTACTTTTACCATTTACTTAACCGTAAGTGTGTTTTTTAAATAGTATTGATATATTAAGATTTGAATATATAAGAAGCATAATATAATTTTTGCTAATTATTTTTATTCAGTTCGACTTTTACATTTAGAATGCGTAGTTAAATTTTGCCTTAATTGCCCACAGAGATATGTTAGAGCTGAATCCTCAATTTTCAAGTGACAGATAAAATGAATGTCCTCTGGTTTGAGAACAATCTCGAATACTCAGGGATATTGGTTGAATATGCATAGAAAATATTGCTTAGCATTAAATGCTTAACTGTTGAAGTTAAATATCAGTTTTCTTTTGAATTTAGTGTAGTTAATAAAACCACACTTGTATATTTTAATGATATGGCTAGCTTTTAAACCTAGTATCTTTTGTGAAACTACACAAATTCTCTAATTTTTTCAAAGAGTATATATACATATTTTCAAATCAGTTGGAAAATTAAAGACAATCAAATGGTATTTCTTTCTAAGTATCATTTAGATTAGTTAGTATCCATCATTAAATAGTTTCAAAACTTGTGCCACATGTGTCACTAACAAATATTTTGTATAAATAATTGAATTTCAGGTTTTTTCAGCTATGTATGAAATGTGTTTATAATGAGAGTTGATAGCATTTTGAACAAGACTAAAATTTTGTATTGCAGAAGTCTTTTTTTTTTTTTTTTAAATATACTATTGATGTATAATATATATTTAAAAGTTATTACGCTGACTGCGTAAGAAGTGCAATGCTAATTTTGGAAAGAAAACTATTAATTATAGCATGCAATTATTTTTCTGCTAAGTATTAGACATAAAACTTTACATCCTACCTAGTCTGCAATTTAACTTCAATAAATTCTGTATTTGGTTTTTCATGGGCTAGATTTCATGCTGCTTTAATTTAGCCCAAAATAATGTGAGTCTGTTTTTTATTTAGGAGAGGGGAGATTGAGACAAAGAATTTCTCTTGTCCTAAAATAATAGTTTTTCTGGTGCTTCGTTTGAAAGTATATATTTTTTATGTTAAGGTTGGTGTTTTTGAATTAGTTGAACGAATAATTTTATGTCAGACTTACAGTAAAAATAAATTTTCCATGCATGGAATGTTTTTAATCAAATAGGTTAAATTTTTTATTCAGAAAATAAAGTGTGTAATGTGTGGACTTCATTTATAGAAAGATTAATTCTTGATTCAAGCTCTTTTTGTAAAATATGTTCATATGTTCCTCATTAAATCTCCCATAAAAATTTAATTATTAGTCATCAAAACTTGATTTAGCCTGTTATATATTTATCTTAATTTTTAAAAAAAATGGGAATTTTTATTGTAACAATGTTTCTTAAACGTCGAACCTCTGATCAAACATTTTCCACTTATCTTAGAAATCATATGCACACATGTTTTATGACAAATTGAATGATGCCTCTGTTTTAATCTGCTTTAGTAAAGTTATTTTATTTAAATGTTTATTTTTGAATGTAATTTTTTATGTAATTAATACTTTTTTTTACTATTTTATGCATTTGGTGATAGTTCATGTTTACCTCTTTTATAAGTCATGCATTGATGTATTCATTTTTCAAGCTTTAATAAAATAAAAACTTAAGTGCTAATTATATGCTTACATATACCTGTAAAAAATACATTATCTTTTTGTGGCATTATATTATGCATAATTTAAACTTCTTAAATTTTAAAGGAATTTCTTTTTAAACTGCACTAGTCATAATGTCAAAATAAAAACTGAGCTAATCCCAGTGGAATAATTTAAGTTTTCAGAGTATTCATTATATTTTTAGTTTAATATATAATGAACCTTATTTTATTTGTTTACTAGTTTTACTTTTCCATTGATGTAGTTTATTTGATGTTTGCTTAGAATAATATTTATTTAATGTATGTTTTATTTTATTTATATAAATTATTGGTTGTGAAGAACATTTTTGTTTTGATCTAATATAATAGTCATATGAAGAGTTTCTGAATGCTAACTTTCTTATTCAAATAAATCTTTGATACTATTTTGATTGCATTTTTAAGGCTATATTACCTTTTTTTAAAATTTTTTAGCTTTATTGATCTAGTTTGCTTAAGATTTAAAAGAGCATCTTTTTTTACGTAAATTAAAACATTAAAAATAAAATAAGATAAACTTTTAAGACATGGACATATCCTCCAGTTGTACAAGCATTACTCTCAGATTTTTTCTATTGTATTTTTGTAGTGAAAAAGAAAATTATTTATAATTCCTATTAGACAAGGTGCTAAAATGGTTAAAAAAATTTCTATGTTTAGTGCTTGTAATTGTTCTGACTGTAGTTAAAAAGTAAATGAGTATAGTCCAGTAGAACATTTTGACAGATTAGAAATTTTGTAATTTATACACATTCAAAGTTTAAATCACTTAAAAATGTTATGAAAAGAGTTATGTTTATTCTTTTCCTCTTTATCGAAGCAACTTAATTTTTCTTTGTTTATATTAGAAACATTTTAAGTCTTTATTAAGTTTCAAAATTTGAGAATGTGGTATTCTTTCTTCAAAAAAAAAAACACTTGTATTTTATAAATAAAAAAAATTGCTTTAATACTTTATTTTTCCATAGAAAAACTTGTGTAGCTTAAAATATATAATTTTCATGCTGGTTGCTATTTATTGTTTTTGTATTGTTCTCTCTGTGTTAAGTTAAGTAATAATAATAAATGCAAAAAATTAATCTAATGTTCTACTTGCATGGAATTAAAATTTTTCTTTCCATTTAAGGTTATTTGTAAAATATCTATGTTGTCTATTTCAGCACTATATGTGTATTTATATATGTGTACTTACATATGTATGTATAATATATATCTATTCAGGGTGACAATAATTAAAATAGAGATGTTTGAAGTTAAATAAAGAGTAGACTGTTGAACAAAACTGAACTTATTTTGCAGTAGATGCTATTTAGTCAATTTGAATTTTATAAGAAAAAATCAGTTCAATATTTTTGCCACTGTGTACCTAGGTTAATTTTTTTTACTTGCTATAATTTACCGCTAAAATGGGTCGTATTTTACCATTTCGTTGCCAGGTGGCAAACAAAATACTTTATTTTTTAAAATAAAATTTCCATGGTCCTACTCAGAGGTCCCCAAATTTTCTTGTCTTTAGCACTGCTTGCTATATTTTTAGGCTCTTGGTTGACTGCTTGCCTGTCCAATATTGAATTTTTTCAAATTCATCCTCTTAAAACCTGTTTTTAACAACTGGAAAAGTGGTATTAAGTTTGAAAGATTTCTGACAGTGCAAACACAAAAGTAAAAAAAAAAAACTAATTTTACGTTTTATATATTTTTCTAATTGAAGTGTAATTAAAACAAACCAAATTAAAATTTACTACCTCTTACATAAAATAACTAAGCAAAATATTATTGCTTTTAGTAGGAGGAATGAACATTTTGTGTAAATTTAAATCAGATATAATCTCTATTCTTCTCATTCCTTGGTTTTCTGTCTGTTTCTTGTTTCTGTCAGGAAATTGACAATCTCTCTGAAGCCCCTTTACTCCAGATATGAAGATGGAAACCAATTAAAAACTTTCTCCCAATCTTTTATAATATTGTGTAAGTGAAAGATATCTTTTTGATTTTTGCTGCTATTAATTTCTAAATTGTACAATAAATTCTCCTATAGTTCTCCTGATCAATTTGTCTTGAAAAACAATGACATCCATTTTTTCCAGCTAACGAGTTGCCACATACTACAATTAAAAGTGGAAAAATATTTTTTATTGTTTTAAATTTTGAATACGTGTTCCAAATTAAATTGTTTTATTGCGATCTATTATTGTAGACCCTCAGCTTTCCTTTTGCTGTATCAAGCTTTAAACACCTCTAATTTAATTATGACCACCCTTTATATGTATACATAAAAGCACCACTTATTATTTTTTTATTATTTTAAACATCAACTAACTAGCAAAAGAACTTGACACACAGAACTGTTCCTATGAGGTTGCAACATTATATTTAAAGAAGTGATATATATGTTTAAAAAATATAATTTGCCTGAAAAATGATAAAAATAGGTAAATTAGTATATATCAGAAAAGCTTGTTTTCTATAACTTTTGTGGTGTTAAATCAGATTTATTAAATCTTGTTATAACAGTCGCATTCCAATTTACAAACTCAAACATTCCAAACTTGACTGGTAATGAGTATGACTTTTTTATGATCTTGTTTATACTTTTATTTTGATATGAATGTATATTAATACTTTGAATTACAGTTTATTGTTATTCAAAGTAAGATTTTACTATTTAAAGCTATTAAGTGTTTATCAGAATTCATTATTGTTTTATTGTACTTAATAGTATAAAAAAGTGTTTATAAGTATTTCTTTGCAAAATGTATTTTAATGTATTTTTTCAAGGTCGCTTTGATCTGGATTTGATAAGTTTGTTTTTATTATTTTGACATTTTACATTTTCATATTACATATTTGGAGTTGGATCAAATATTAAAAACATCCTTAAACAGATTTTCAAAAGTTGTAAAACTGTATATAATTTTGTAAAGCTATGCATGTTATGTAACATGTGAATCATATATTTTTAATGCATAGTTTTGTAAAAAAAAATATTTAATAAAGTGTTAAGAGGAAAATTTTCGTCTTTTGATTCATCTTCATAAAACTTTATTGTATTTACTTCATATATATAAGACATTGAATCACAGCTTATAATTATTTTAATAAAGATAATTAGAATCTAGTGTAACAGCATTTCCAGTTACATTATTACACCCTTCATGAAGGAAAAGTAAAATTTCAGAGCTATTTGAAAGCCATTTCATATAAAATATAGGCTTCTCTCTAAAAATATTTTGCAAATTAGGTTAAATTGGAAAAAAAATATTTACATACAAATTTCTTCAAAGATTTTCAAATGAATGAATAAAAGTAAAAACAAGCAAGAAATTCAGAATCGATATAATGAATTTTTTTTTACTACATAGTTATATTTTACAAAATGTGTGTATTTTTGCAATAATTTTAATAGTAAAAATGGAATATTAAACAGTTAAGGAAAAAAATCCCCATAACTTTAAATACTTCATTTTTCTATAACTTATATGGTTCTTAAAATATTTAAAAGGCTATCTGCTAATCAAATCAAAAGTTTGAATATGTGTAGCAAAAAAATTTCTGTTTCACCATTTTGCCCAAAATCAATAGTGTAATAAATATTCAATTCTAATGTCATCACAGCGTTCATAACTTGGATGCACCATACTTTGTTTCTGATGATTTTATGCCCTATAAAAGTGGAATGAGATCTGCTGTGAGTAACAAATTGTTAACAAAACTCATAAGAACAAAAAATTTTAAACGATACTATTTGTGATTAATACACGTTCTATGAGATAGAATGCATTTGCCACACACATAACATTTTGATTGTGCATTTCAGTTAGTTTAATGCATTTTCTGTTTAAGTGATGTAATTTATGGTGCTGCTTGAAAAATTTAATAGGAAAATTTTTAAGTGTAAAACAAAAATTATTATTAATTTAAAAGTCAATTAATATAATTTATTGTTAATTTTAATATTTAAAACTAATATCTTCTGTAAGTTATTGACTTTCTAGAAAGCTCTTAACTTTCCACCTCGAACTGTACATCATTTTTTTTACTTTTATTATGAATTAAGTTTGGTTTCAATTTAGTCCTTTCAGCATTTTTGCTATTAAACTCATCATTAAATTTTTTGATCATGTCACAAATCAAACCTACTTTTAAATTACTAAATGAAATACAATCTTGTATGATGCACGGAAAAATTTAAAATGCACAAGTTCACACAAACACAGAGTGAGTAAAATAAGATTATTTTTAAAGGTTAAAACTTAAATAAATATCTTATTTACATAAAGTTTAAAATAAAAATGCAGTTTGCTAGTAGTTTAATTCTTTATTCAGAAGAAAATTAAAATGCTTCGTAGCACATAATTTGTATGAAACAAACCTTTGCAAATAATGATTGAATAATAAAATATGATGTTTGGAGCAATACGCTTAAGAACATTCCATGAAGGTAGTAAAAGCGATTTTGAAAGTATGAAAACATTTAAAATTCAAAACTTTTATAGAGAAAGGCATGTTTCTGATTGTCACTTTTCTTTGCAAATGAAAGCGTCTTTCCCATTTAATCAGTTAATATAAATTACAATTTGTACAATGCAATACAACATAGTATGAATCGCTTGTTTTGAGCCTCAAGCACTTGTTGGTTTGTCGCTATCTTTTTCATCTTCCAAAGAGCCTGGTATATCTGAATTCCAGGCCATTCTTGAATGAGGATTGATCGTGGTCCATATTTTCACAGCTTCTGAGTTAGAACAACAAGGTGGCACACTTGTGCCTTCCGGAAGTTCGGCCATGCTGGTGTGAAATGCTATGCATTTAATAATACTTTGTTCTCTGTTTCGTATGATGTCGCGGCTCCTCGAATAAGCGCATCCCACAGCTCCAAGTAGAATGATGAAGAAAGCTGACCCAACTATGAGCAAGGAGACTTCCCAAACTCTGTCTTCTAGTTTGTCTGTTGTGTGCAAACCAATAACTATCATTGTGACACCTACAGTACCCAGAAGCATACCACCAATGAGGCAAATAGTGGACGATGCATACCAGGCCCATTGTTCTCTCTGTTCGCTCATCAGATCTTACCTAAAATTTACAAATGTTATTAGTTAATATAGCTCTATAACATACAAACGTATTTGTACTAATTTTGAAGGGAAAAAAGTTTGGGAACGTTGTTGTAGTTCATTTACGTCGCACTGGAGCTGCGCATTGTGCTATTGGCGACTGCCTGGGAAACTTCCCGGAGGATGATCCGAAGACATGCCATCACAATTCGATCCTCTGCTGAGGGGATGGCACACCCGCTTCAGTAGTCCGACGACTTGCACGCGAAGTCGAGCACTTTACTGTAGAACAGTTTAACGAGGACCAATACCGCACACCCTCGGTCCCTACACAGACAAAACTTTAATCTTGAACTAATAATAGAATACTCGGGAGATATCACTTTTGTCTGCAGCGGATGTTATTTTAATCTTCCCTTACTATATATGTAACTTCGTGTGCATCTTCTATCATAACGTAATACTGAGTTTTTTTGTATACCTATTTCGACAAAAAAATATCTGGACACCAGTTAAGAAATTCTTTATGGTGTTAAAAGACCACATGATTGAAATAGGTTGCTATAAGATATGCACATTTTTACATTCTGTATGAGCTGATGGAGAATGTAATTACTGGTTTAATTTAGTAACTATTGTACGAAAAGTCAAAAAATAGTTGAGATGAAATAATTTATTAAAATTTGAAAAGTATTTTTTGACACCACCTAGTTGAAATAGTGTTAAAAGAAATCTGCGACAAGTTCGAAATATTGAAGGTTTTTACATCGATCGACGACTACGATCAACATCTAAAACTTATTCCCTCCTAAAAATATAGCTTGAAATGTATAAAAGTGGCATTATATGCAGCGCTTATTCCATTGACGTTCTCATGTGTCTGGACCAGAAATTTTAAAAGCATTATTTTCTGAACAATATCTTGTAATCAGTTCTAATGACTTCTTTGCTAATATAAATTGGGTTAAAATTATTTAAATCTGATTATTCTACTTAAAATTTCGCTTAAGTTCATCGTAAGATTTCTTTTTCGGCGAACTATTAATGAATTATTTTCCTGAAATAAGATACACGCATTTTAAAAAATCCATGCTCGCTTTTGACCATAAAAAAACTTACAAAAAATTTTCACCAAATGATTATATTTTAGGTATGGTAAATGTTTGCTCTTTACTATTTACCATTGCTTATGAAGGCATTTGGAAGCATGAAGATCAAAAATATTAGTTGTAAAAAATCGAATTTTTTGATTGAAAGTTGTTCTGCTATTACTTTGGTAGAAATTATGTTTAATGCATTAAATATTTTTTCTATCAAGCAATTATATCGAGACCCAACACTTAATTAAATGTTGAAGTTAATATCCATGAAATTTTTGTAATTGAATGGCGCTGGGGAAGAAAGAATTCTTCACGTGTCTACCTAAGGTTTAAGAAGAATGCAATATCAAAAAGGTAAAACGCAGCAAATGTACTAGGTGCGACTATTAATTTCTAAGACCGATATAATTACTTCGATTTTCCTATCTATCTTTAATTTCCAACCAATTTAATATGCTTAGAAGTAGTCTTCTTCTGCCACAATGTACTATTCTGTACTTGGAAGTTTTAGAAACAATTTTTAAAGCCCTCGTTTGGAATGTTCTTTAACTTTGATATTAGGTTTTTTTTATTTAACCTTTTGACTAAGAATTTTATACACAATTTTCATACTTTTTTCATTATTTCATATTAAATTAATTCAAGATACGTGAAAAACATTATATTTAGCATTTTAATAATTTATGGTTATAAAATGAAAGGCTGTTGTCCTTTTTCTGCGTTAAAGGCAAAATCTTTCAAACACTGCTCACTTCCAAACAATAATTTTTCAAATGTACATTCATTTGCAGTTATTTATATCTAACAAAAACATTTATTTATCATTGAAATTTTCTTTAATATACGAAATTGATAAATCTTTGAATGTGAATGAAAAAAAAAACAATTCAAACTACTTTTTTCGTATTTTATATTTTAGCACAAATTTAATTCCGATAATCTAACAATTTAGTTTAGTAATTAGACTGTTTTTTCATAATTTAAAATATCAAAATGTATTTTTACTTGTAATTAGAGCTTCAGAAATAATATATAAAAGGAACACATGTGTTCCATCTGCATCAAAAGGTTAATGACTTCATCGTCTTCAAACCTTTTATTATTGGGTTTCGGAGTTGCGAAGATCAATTATTTATCCATCTCTTACAGACTCTTTGTTTTTTAAACTGATAAATTTGCTAAACGATCAAGGTTTAAGGGTGTCGAAGACATTAAGTACGTTAGAATTGAGGAGCATTAAAAAAAAAAAAAAATCTTTCTTTACAATCGAGTAATCCTGTGACATCACATCCCCGATTCATTACATCAAGTGAAGATTTCTTCGCAACATATCAAATGTGTTTGTGATTCGCGTGATATTATCATGAGTTAATAGATCTGAAAATTGATGGCCTAACTTTGTTTGAAAATCATATTGTTAGGTGCGGGAAGCGGTTATCAATAGAATAAATTCGAAAGAAAAGTTTAAGAATATAAAGTTTGAAGCATAATTTTCTGTGGTAAAGAAAAACAGTAAGTAATTCTTTCAATTGTTATTGCATATTTTCCGTATATTATTGCATTTTTGGAGGTTTATTTTTCTTGTTTTTTATGAATTGTCTTCATTTCTAAAGCGAATTAAAATATTAATATAAGATTAATTCTTTCTTAAATTGAATGTTTGCTATTGGAGACTATAAACAAATAGCGTGAGTAAAAATGCATGAAAACATTAGAGTCCCGAAAAAATTACGGATTTAAATAAGACGTAAGCAGTTTACATAAATGGAAAAAACACATGCCAATGAGAAAATTTTGGCTTGAAACAACAAAACAAAATGGAGATAAGATCTTTGAAAAAGATTTTCTTAAGACTCAAAATTTTAATTTTTCTCCCATGGTGATATTTTTAAGTAATTTATTACTACAGTATTAAAATAATTATATTAGTTCAAAACAATTTACAATCAATTTATGTTACTAAACAATATTTGGTAAAAACAAATAAAACACTTGAAGAATTTCTTAGAGTTCGCTAACCTTTATAAGTTAGCAAATATACCTAAGATATCGATTTTCTTTGTGCGTCGTTATCAGAATTTAAATTGATACTCGTTGGTTTTCAAGCATCCAAAGCATTCGTTATACTTTGGTGTGAACGAAGTGAGCAGTGTTTCAAGGGGTAGTAAAAGGGAATTCGCGGGCTGTTTTTACGCGAAAATTGCGTGATCTTAATCACGGAAACGTTGGAAAGATAAGGCCACTGACCCATTATGTGTAAGAGGGTGTTACGTAAAATAATACTCATCGTTACCAATCGTAAATTCGAGCGAATAGAACAAAAGGGGCACTATTACTGAATATAAAAATGAGTATTTTTATTTAGGAAATATCGAATAATTTAATAACCAGTGATCGTTTTTCATTACACTCCTGTAGTTTGTTGATGTACACGTAAAAAAACAAGGTCTGGCACTCATGAAATTGTAGCATTTCGCGTCGAAAATGTAGCGCGCGTTTCTGCATCAATGACGTAAAAAAATATTGTTTACACCACTACACAAAATTAAAGTTAAAATGGCAAATGATTTATTTAAGTGTTTAGATAATTAATTTGAATTCAATTTAAAAATCGTACTTAAATCAGTGATTCTTAATCTATTATGACCCATTTAACCCTCTTGCATTATTTCTAGACGCTCGTTACCCCCCTTCAAAAACTGAAAACATTTCTACATCAACATGAAAGACCGAAATCTGGAGAAAGTCAATAACCATATAGTCACTTTAGTGAAAGCTCGAAAAAGTTGTTATGTCCGATTTGATATTAATTTATTCATTGATATTTTAATAAATATTTATTCGATATTTTAATATTTATTCGATATTTTAATATCTGATTAGGATATATTCGGAAAAACATTAGTTTGGGGAATGCTTTGTAAATGTATACCGGGCAGTGGCACTTAATTTTTTTTTTTGAATATCAGTGTAGAGAATACCGAGCAAAGATTTTTAATCTTAAAAGAACATTAGGGTAGAGAATACCGGTAATTATCCCCATACCTGGATGGTATTCTTAACGCTGAAGTATTTCCTAATATATCTTAATCGGATATTAAAATATCGAATAAATATCAGATAAGAACTAGCATATATTTCTGACATTTACCAAGGTGACTATATGATTGTTGACATTCACTGGTGAATGACGACAGTTACCGATTTCGGTGTTTCACAGTAACATATATACTGAATTTAATGAGATTGTGATGATTTCTTATCATGTTTTAAAAATTAAACTACCAAAGCTTAGAAATTTTTAATATACCAATGTTTTCATAGTTTTTTTTTGTTTCGTTTTCAAAATAATTATTTAAGCAAAATAAATTAGTAATGTTTCAGTTTTCAATTATTGGAGAAAAAAAATTGTCCTAACCTAGAAAGTCAGTGTATTATTTTTCACTGTATGTTTAATAATAGATCTAAGATTGTTTTTTCTTCGATAATTCTTAGGTACACAAAGTAGCGCATGAAAAAAAAAAGAATACGCACTCACTTTCAACTTTTTTGTCTATTTTGTTATTTTTATTTGTAGCGTAATTGAGAATCCTGATTTACAAAGATTAATCGACTCAAATGAAAACAATGTGCTAATAATTCTTTCAGCAACGTATGGTTGGTTGGGTGACTTCATTATCATCACCCAACCAATGAGAGGTTATGACCCAGCACTTAGTCCCAATTCTAGGACTCTATCTTTTAATGGCCATTGTAGGAATAACATGTAATTTTGACTCTGTTCAGAAGACGTGGACAGCGCCTGAGATGGTAACCCTCTCTCCAAAATTTCACGCCACAGCCAAAGAGAGGACTTTCAGAGTCACGACAGATGTAACGTGCTCCCTGCTACGCATACTTGCCGGTTGCTTTGTCGGCCACCAGGATCGAACTCTATACCTACAGTTCGGTGTGAGCGATGCCTTAAACGACTGTGACAACGAAACTTCTATGAATAAGGCGTGCACCTTAAAGGCCAAAGTACTGTGACTGCTTTTTCTTCAAATATCTTTTTTCTTTCTCCCCCCCCCCCAGGAATTAATTTCAATCTATGAAATATATTCATATATGAAATGAATATAATAGGAATATGAATTCAATTAAATATGAAATATATTCTCTTGCATATCATCGAAAACTTTTTCAACAGACAAACTAAATGGGTTTCGGACTAAATTTAACTTCTCATCAGGGAGTATAACCTAAACCAATCAGGAAAGAATAACCTTAATTCATTATTTCCTGATGATACAAAGGGGTCTACAGTAGATATTAAGTGTAAACAGATGACCTCATTTCACCTGTAACCTTTCATTGGGAACTACTATTCTAGATTGCTTAGGTCTGGCGATCTGGCTGGCCAACCCATTCCATGAATAATTTCACATTTCATTAAATCATTGACATGATAGCCGAGTGCTGTTGTCCATTGTAATGCAATTAGAATCCACGAAAATTCTAACATAGAGTTCCAAAAACACATCTTTATGCTCACACCGGTAGGAGTAAAATGGTAAAAAAGTTGTACCTTTTGCAATATTATAAATTTGATTTAATAAATCTGATTTATAATGATATCGACCACCATTATATGGAATCAATTTAAACAAACATATAAGAACTGAAATTCAGGCAGATGAAAACATGAAAAGATGTAACATGGGGATATGTAAGTCAATTTCATGTTGATAAACGCTAATAACTAGAATATGAGAGTCCACAAATATGACCTCGTGGAATTTTTCTAAATGATTTATATTACAAGCCTAGTACAGTTATACTACGACAGTATTCCCTTATTCCTTATTCCTGATTTTTAAATTCATTCGACTTTTTGATAATAATCATTTTTATTGCTTTATAAAGGAGAAAAAAATTCTGGTGAAATTACCGTACTGTATTGTAATGCCCTTTCTGGTAAAAAAAAGAAGAAGAAAAATTTGAATCTGTTAATAAAATCAAAATATACGGTATTTAAACCCTTCATTTCATAATTTTTTCGTTCTTACGGTAACAGGTTTACCGAAAATTCTGATTTTCAAAATTATTATTTTTATTACCACACATCTAGGAAAAGTAAATTTAACCGAATAAATGGTTTTTATGCTATGCTCTTAAGTATCATGACAAAATTATCAAATTTTACTCAAATTATCAAATTTTATCACATATTATAAAACCCTATTTTATTTGCCAAAACCATTATCAAAGATCTTCGGTGAAAATTACCGAGATTTTTGGCGTTCCCATATAGCCAGAAACATAAAAATTTTATCATATTCTGGCAGTTTTGACCATGTTTTTTTTCTCAGTGTACATTTACAAAACCTTATGTTACACTCTTAGAAATGTTTAACCATAATATCGATACTTTAAATTAGAATAGGGTAGCGGACAAATTTGCTATAACCATGAAAAAGTGTGAAATTGAACTATGTATCCGTTTAAATTGAGTCATAGTATCGTGCAACTAAGTTTAAGAAGTTCTAAATTATGACTTAACTTAGCTCCATAATATGGTCGAAGAAAATTTGAATATTATCATTGCTTTAAATGTTCCGAAATTTTTGACTCTTCATTGCTAACTGTTCGACTGTTACTGATGAAAATATTATGATAACAAATTTATAAAATGATTAGATAAAAAATTATTGCATTTAAGAATTGCATATTAATGAAACCAGCATTACGTAAACTTCGTTCAACTCCGATTTATGACAAGCCATAAAATAAAATGAGCTTTTGAAATGACGTACTTCCCAAAACACTATTTTTAACTCCAACGAAACTAAAATTGTACTTTAATTTTCTGGTAAGCTGATTATAACTATTAACTGCAAGTCACGTAAATAGTAGTTATGGTAATCTTCTAAGAAGATAGTTTCTAAATGAAGGAAAAACTATGTTTAAGAAATGAATAAATAAATAATTAAATGAATATTAACCATTCACTTATTTTCCTGATATGAGTTCAAGCTATACTTACTAGACTGTGACGAAGTACAATGAGTTAATAAAAATATAAGTGAACTCGCAATTCATCAATAATATTTTGTATTTCAAAATTAGATGTCATAAAATCAAATGAAAAATTATTTAAAAAAAACTAACTTAAACTGTTTATTCAATTTTAAATATATATATATATATATATATATATATATATATATATATATATATATATATATATATATATATATATATATATATATATATATATATATATACATATATATATATACATATATATATATATATATATATATATATATATATATATATATATATATATATATATATATATATATATATATATATATATATATATATATATATATATACATATATATATATATATATATATATATATATATATATATATATATATACATATATATACATATATATATATATATATATATATATATATATATATATATATATATATATATATATATATATATATATATATATATATATATATATATATATATATATATATATATATATATATATACCCTGGACGCGCAACTTTGTGATTTCCTTTTCTAAGTGTCGCTGTCTGATTTTCAGCTTGACAAGGGTATATAAGCCGTCTATGAAAATGAACATACAAGCCTGCATGTGTATGTGTAACAATAAAAATAAATTAAAGAAAAGATAAAGGGCAGGTAAAGTGGCCATTTGAGATTTTTCCTTTTACAGCTTAACTATAGCTTAGCAATATAGTGGCCTAGGCTGCAGTCAGTGTTATCTGTGACAAAGTATATGTAGGTGGCTAAACTTTCTGTTTTATAAAACCTATATTATTTTCTTCCCGCGTACCTGATTTTATGTAAGTGGATATGATTTTATGTAATTGGATTTAATATCTTTAAATAGAAACTTTTTCATTAAATGTATTCACATATCCCATATCATAATTAATCTTTCGTCATTAACAACCAGGTTATCTTAGTTTTAAGGCAAATTAAAGTTTAAATTTTTTTTTAAATTACAAAGAAAACTAATTACTGAATTCAAACTTATGATCAGAGCACTTATTTTGCCTTTAATAATTTCCTTTATGGCCAATTGTTAAGCAAAGTCTAATTTTAAGCAAAAAAGTTTTATTTGATTGGCATTTTTGGAATAAGTTAAATAGAGTGAAAATGTGTAAAATGAATTTCTATAGGATCAATCGCATCCGTTATCATGTTCTAAGCAAAAAAATTGGCGTTTTTAGCTTGAACTGTGAAAAAGGCATGAAAGGAATTCTGTAAGATCATTTGCACCATAAACCACTTTTTTAACAAAAAAAAGTTTGATTTGCCAGACAGTTTTGCACAAAAAGTTATAAATTGAGTGAAATAAATTTCTATATGATAAATTCCACCCTATGTCACGTTTTAAGCAGAAAAAAGAACAATTTTTGCTAAAAATTTTAAAAAGTGGGCGAAATAAATTCTAATAGGTTGGTTGTATCATTTTTAAACAAAAAAGTTTTATTCGATAGATTTAAAAGAAAAATTTTTTTTTAATAAAAAAGTTTTAAATCGAATTAAAAGGCGTATAAGTTTAGCATAAAATAAAGGATATTACCACCATTATTTATTTTTGATCTGTTTCAAAATTGTTCTATGTCTTTTCAAAATATCATAGCAGTGGATAGGCTTGCAACAATTATTAAAAAAGAATTTATTTTTCTCAATGATTGTTGTCACATTAATCTAATCAAAAATAACAAAAGAATAATCTTCGGTCTAAGATCAATAATACTTTTCCTAGTAGTATTCAAGGACAAGTACTCTAAAAGAATTTAAAGAAAGAAAAAGAAAAAAACAGCTGGTTTTCACACGCAGAATACCAAAACAGTGCACATATTCTTGACCGAGTTTCTGGAATTCTTTTTACTTGACTTAGAGTCTAAAAATGTCTTTTTCTTTTCTTAGTTTATCCTTGGTTGTGTTGGTAACGTCTTTTATACAGGACGGAATACTTTTTTTTGCTGCAAAAAAAAATAAAATATTTCGAATTGTTCTAGTGTCATATAATAGTTGTAATTGCTTTTGCAGAAGAACGACTTAGGTATAACAAGATTTTAGCGAAAATGATAATGTTAGAAAATGGCTTTTTACTATTTGCTCTTAGTTTAATATCTCATTAGAAAACTGAAACTCCATGTGAAAATAAAAATACACTGTTGGAATTTCCATTCTAAATTTACAGTATAATAACCAGCAGCAGTTTGTCCATCTACCGTATAACTTTTGCTGACCTTAAAGTTTAAGGTAAAGAACATTTTTGACCTTTACGGTTTAGAAACCGTTTACAACTAGTATAGATATAAAACCATAAATATAAACTATGCGTTTTTCTTTCTTTTTTTCTTTTTTGCCCATTTAGAACTAGCATAGTTTCAAAACTATAAAAAAGAAATTTAACTGGACTTGAGAACTAGGCTTTTCGTTGGGTAATGGGATGGGAAAATGGAAGAGACAAATTGGGGATTGCAAGACACTGGAAACTCTTCATGTGTTAAAGGGAATGGAGGAAAAATTGCGGAGTCAACTCAGGAACTCGATCTCCAGTTCTGTCGATCATGAGACTGACAGATTAGCCCTCTCGGCCATAATACGTACGCATTTACAAGGAACTAAGCGACTACATTAGGTGAGCTTAGTTAGTGCGATAAAATTCTAGTTATTATACCGAATTAGGTGAAAGCAGTTAATAAACGGTTTTTCTCACAGTTAGCAGTTTGATTATCATCTTATTTATGATTATTTGACTGTTTTGTTTGAATATGGTAAAATAATAATGAAATAAATTGTTATTTAACCATTTTTTTCGATAAATTTCTAACAGTGTAAGTGAAATATGAAAAAACTTTGAATTGAGGAACTTGAAAGGTAATTTAATTTTTGCAGTATTGGGAATCATCATTTTCTGTATGTTGCAAATAAAAGAATACCAAACTTTATGCAAGTCTTAAAGAAATAATTATTTCCCAACTTCGCTTTGTAATAAAAAACTCTAATCGCTATTTTTTGATATAATTCATAGAACATTTTTAGTCGTTCGAGTTTTAAAGTGGTATGTTTTTCATTTGTTTTTTAAAAAAAACTCCATTGTAGAAAAAGATTTAAATACTACTTTTTATTATTTTATACTCGTAACACACGAAGAAAAAAACATCAATTGATATTAATATATTTACATAAGTGTTTATTAATACTAATAAATCGTTTATTTTAGAAAATTAGAGGTTGATAAGTATATATATATTTTTTTGATTTTTTTTTTTAAACACGGCATAAAAAGGGTTAATTTTCCATAAGTTGTGATATTTGAGATAATTATCATTTATTGAAATAATGTTTTAAGACTGATCTACAAGGAGAAAAAATGTTTGGAAAAATTACCATACTGTATGGCTGTGATATTTCTGATTAAAAAAAATTCTGGTTAATAAAACCAAAATATGAGGTATTTAAATCATTCATTTAGTAATTTTTCTGTTCATACGGTAACTGTCAACCGGAAATTTTGGTTTTTATAATAATAATTCATATTACCACACATTTAGCAAAATTAAAAAATTGAAAAGTATATTTTACTAAATAAATGGTTTTTATACTATGCTTTTAGATATCATGATAAAATTACCAAATTATACTACATTTACGAAATTTTATTACATATTATAAAACCATATTTTATTGTTAATTTTACCAAAATCACTTCCAAAGCACTTCGGTAAAAATTACCGAGCTTTATGGTGTTCCTTTTGAGCCAAAAATATGGTAAAGTTAACCATATTCTGGTAATTTTGTCCATCCATTTTAGATTAAAATTTTTCTTTTAGAATGCAATTTATTTTTTTATAGAATAATATTTAATGAAGTAAGTGAAAAGGTGGCAGGAACTCAGAATAGCATTTTAAAAATGCCCTGACATATTGGATCTCAACACTAACCTACAGACAATTGAAGGAATGAATGGATAAAAGAGGTATTTACAATAAAAAGAAAATTTTAGTAAGATTGACCTTAATGTGCTTCATATTTATTAAAGTCTGCTTTATGACAAGTAAGTATATTTGCTAATCAAATTTCTCTGGTTTTTATAAGACCACTGAACTAACAAAACATAACTAATTGAATAATAATTTTTTCTCTTTTTTTATGTTAAGTCAACTTTTTTAAACGGAACAATATATTTCGATTATTCTATAGCCAAGCAATAAGTATCTTTGCCACGTTTCTCGCATCATCTCCTTTCACGTCAAGTATATTAAAAACTATCTTTAAAACTTTTTGTATGACAAAACATTTGTGGAATCTCATATTGGGACGAAGCTTCAGTCGATACATTCATTCAAAAATTTTGACATTTTTTAGCTAGAGAACAAATTCAAAAGATCTCTGACTAATGTTTACATCTCATGCAGTTTAAGAATAACTGCAATTCAAAATTACGATAAATCAAATTTTTTTAAACGGAAGAACATAGTTTGATTACTCTATAACCAAGTAATAAGTGCGCTTGCCACGTTTTCCGCATCATCTCCTTCAACGTTAAGTATAAATCGACACTATCTTCGAAATTTTTTGAATGATGAAACAATTGAGGAATCTCAATTTGAACCCATATGCAATGGAACCTCAGACTATACACATATTCAAGAGTTTTGCCATTTGGTAGCTAGAGAACAAATTCAAAAGATTTCTAACTAATATTTAAATCTAATGCATTTTAAAAATAACTATAATTCAAAATGACGAATCGAAGCCTGAAATTTTAGAAGAGTAATAAATTCTAATTTAAAGAAAATTCTTACTTTAGAAGTAATTTGTGTTCATCTAACAAATTTTAAAAATTTAGTGGTTTTTTTAAACGTCGTAATGTTTTTCTTCTTTTTTTACAAAATTGAAAACTCTCAAGACGTCTATTAAATATGAAGCACGTGCACAACTTTTAAGCGTTAATGTTTTTCAATTATGCAATTTTCGTTATTTTTCCGATCCATTCTAAATTACCCTTTTCATCAATTAGAGATATTACAGAGCAGTCTTTGTGGTCAGCATTATCTCAGCAACAACCAGTGCAAATCAATACTAGAAAAAATAAATGTTTAACCGTGATAAAATCACTTACAAAATAATTTTATTTTCTCTTCAGAGCCAAGAGAAAAGTTCGCAGATTAGCAAATAATATGATCGATCAAAACCGCTTATTTCATTCAGTGACTGAAAATGGAGTTGACAACTAACAAAAAAGTACTTCGTTTCTTTTGACTGATATGCTTACAAACTAAGGACCAACAATCTGTGTGATACTGTATTTATTTCTGGCAACCCTATAAAAAAGAATAGAGCACGCGATGCTGACATTTTTCGATGCAACTTGTAGATACATCGCTTTAGTTGAACGATGGAGCAAGTTTCTTACAATAATATCAACAACAAAAAAGGAATAAAAACATAGAAGTACACGCAGGTCCCAAAACCGATTTTATCGACCCTTTCTTTTTATTCGTTTTTTTTTTCAATATTTCTTACTGTTAACGGAGTCATTCAAACTCATTGAAAATGATAATGAAAAATAGGGAAATAACCTTGACGAAGAGTTCTTAGAGTTAGCTTTAGATTTTTGCTACTTTTAGATTTTTACCGCTTCAGATTTTTGTTGCTTTGGATGTATGCTTCTTTTTTGCGATGCATTTCGCATCAAATAATATTTGATATTACGAATCGTAATAATAAGAGCAAAAATATGTAGAATAGCTATGGTGTACGGTTGAATAGGTACTATTACTTATACCCTTTCTTTTAATTTTTTTTTTTTAATATTTCTTAAGGTAAACGGAGTCATTCAAACTCATTGAAAATGATAATAAAAAACTGGAAAATAACCTTGACGAGGAGTTCGCAGAGTTAGCTTTAGATTTCTGCTACTTTTAGATTTTTACTGCTTTAGATTTTTGTTGCTTTGGATGTATGCCTCTTTTTTGCGATGCATTTCGCATCAAGTAATATTTGATTTCACGAATCGTAATAAGAGCAAAAATATGTAGAATAGCTATGGTGTACGGTTGAATACTATTACTTATACCCTTTCTTTTCATTCGTTTTTTTTTTTTCAATATTTCTTACGGTAAACGGAGTCATTCAAACTCATTGAAAATGATAATGAAAAATAGGTAAATAACCTTGACGAGGAGTTCGTAGAGTTAGCTTTAGATTTTTGCTACTTTTAGATTTTTACTGCTTTAGATTTTTACTGCTTTAGATTTTTGTTGCTTTTGATGTATGCTTCTTTTTTTGCAATGCATTTCGCATCAAGTAATATTTGATTTCACGAATCGTAATAATAAGAGCAAAAATACGCAGAATAGCTATGGTGTACCGTTGAATACTATTATAAAACAAGGAGTACTGGTCTGTAAAAAAATTAAAAACCAATAGAAAATATTCATTAAGAATTTTTCTTACTTAATTCCCCCTTTTATCGCTTTTTCAATTCATCAAGCTGGAGAATTTGTAAAATTTTCAAAAGCAATGCAAGCTGCAGAAATAAAAAAATAAAAGAAGTAAAAAAAAATTTTTTTAGATTCTTAGAAGAAAAGTATTCGCACAAATACTTTAATTAACATAAGTAGAATGCTTCTCTTATGTGTTTTACATGTTTTGTTTTTGGTTCTTCGTTGTTCAATTGTTTGTTTTTGTTATGTTGCTATTTCATTATAACTCACTCTACCATTGAAAGCTGAAAAAATAAAAGTTGAATGTAGATTAATTAATATTTAAATAAATTATAATTTTTTCTTCTCTATGCAGAGAAAAATTGTTCGAAATTTAAAAAAGCTGCACTTTGGTGATCAAACATTTTATACGTACTACTATTGATAAATATTAAAAGAAAGAATATTAAAAAAATATTTTTGCCAAATAAAATTTAATATCCCAAAAATAATCCCTGATAGCTTGTATGCATGTCATATGTATTATGTTTGTATCAAATAAAGGAATTTGGGCAATAATGGGTCAATAGGAGAAACGTTTAAACAAGTATTAGCCAAATATTGCTAACACTTGCTTAAACAAATTAAACCTTATTTAAATAATTAAAATAGGAACCAAAAAATTTGAGTTTAATAAAAGTGGTTTTACAATTCACACAAATTGATCATATAAAATGCCTTGAAAGTAAAAAACTATGGTAATTTAAAATTTATTAATGCGAATTTATAAAATTTTTCTCCTCAAAAGGTGTTTTTCTTTTAAATGGCATATCAGTTGTTCAATATCTTCTTTTTCTACACACCGGACCATATAGTTCTATTGAGATACGATATTCTTAAATCCCATAAGTGGTATTTTTGAAGAGGTATCGATGTTCAGTCTGTTTGTTGGCAGGGTCACAGGAACTCTGTCAAATATCTATGGGATGTAGGATGTTGTGTGAAGAGCAATTGCATATCGGCAATCTTTTAGCATTAAGGCCTATGTCTTTAGGGGAGTGAGAGTTGTTGCTTCAAAATGCTGATCAACAGCCTCATAAACCATAATTTTGATCCGTTTTGCTCTTATTTGAGCATTGCTTATGTTCCAATTACCTTATCTTAAAAGTATGAAATACATAGACTACGGTTTTTATCATTAAGCCTATTATCTTTGAAGAAATCTCACTTTCTTGCCTATAACTTTAGTTTTAATCATATATACTATCAATTTATAATAGGATCTAACTTAGTTTTGAAGTAATATGAAGAGGAAAAAGGAATTTTTTTTAGGAATGTCTTTAATGAAGTATTTTTACAATGAAGTGAATGAAAAACACTTTCATAAAAGATTTATTATAATTTGTTCTACAATAGAATTTAAAATTTTTTTATGATTTAAAAATGTTGGATTTATGTTTTATTTCTTAGTATTCGTTTCACGAGTTCATCGGTTACGATAACTTCATAAATTATTTGACCACAACTATGGAAGCAAACTATAAATAATTTTTCTTTAATGAAAGCTATGATGCTGAATATTATTGTGAAACTCTCCAGAATAAATTATTCAGAAACAATATAGAAATAGATAAACAAACTCCGTTAAAATTAACAATTACTAAATTAAAATTGTTGAATACAGGTTTAATCTTTTAGCACTGGATTTACGAATTCATTGCTTATAACTTTATAAATTATTTTACCACAACTATAAGAGCAAGCAAGAAATATTTTTTTTCTTTATTAAAGCTATGATGTCGGATGTCATTGTGAAACTCTTCAGCATAAATTATTCAGAAACAATATCGAGATAGATGAATAAACTCTATTAAAATTAATAATTACTGAATAAAAATTGTTGAATTCATGTTTTATCTTTTAATATTCAGTTCACGAATTCATTAGTTACAATAACTTTATAAATCATTTTATCACATCTATGAGAGAAAACAAGAAATATTTTCTTTCTTTCTGAAAGCTACGATGTCTGAAACTGTAGTAAAACTCTTTTGCATAAATTATTCAGAAACAATGTAAAGATAGATGAATAAATAATTGAAAAATTTGAATCAAAATACAGAAATTACATCGCTTTTTCATTAAAAGTAAATTTTTGTAAAAATTCCGAATTACAAAACTTGTACGGACTCTATTGAAATGTTATTGTTGTACAAAATGCTTTTTTAATATACCATGATAAAATTGGTTAAATATGGGGAAATATTTTTGAAAATAATTATAAAAAAAGTATGTTTCAGATTTGGTTAAGTAAGAGATGAACATCAGTTTACATTTAGGTATGTTAAGTTTAAAAAAAAAGATGATAGCATATATTTTATAAATATAAAATGGAATTTAATGTGGGTAATTGTTTAAAATAAAATATATTAACAGTACAAAAAAAATTTCTGGAAGGAAATTATCAAATACAGGGTACAGAAATAAAGCATAAAAGTTCTGTAGTAAAATTAATAGATTTAAACAATGGTTATTGATTCTAAAAATATTTGATAGAAAAAAATAAAAGGTCTTTATAAAAAATATCTTAAAACAAAACTAAGTATTTGAGCCTTCTAGCAAACCTTATTCAGTCATTTAGTTAGTCAAAAAAGTCATCTAAAATTTCGTTTTTTTTCTTTAGTTTCCATAGTTTTTGAACCAATAAAGTGTCTAGCCTACTGCTAATGGTTGTAACGGATGTTATTTTTGCAAGAAATGCGTAATCGATAAATGCTGCCAAACTTTTAAATTTCTCATTGAAATAAGTATGAGTTTACGAATCTAGTAATTCGAGTCGAAACTCACTCACAGAGACAATTATTAATATTTTCAATAAAAATCAAAGTTACCATGGGTACCTAAATATGATTTTCAATTTACCTTTTTATTGCTTGCACGATATATTTTGTTACCAAAGTGTGGTCATTAAACGATAGCAACATCGCACGAGTTTCACATATTGATCCATCTGTTGATTCAATTTCTATTAATAAAGTATACATAAAAATGAAATACAAGTTTTTGACTGCCTTGTATGTTAAGAAAGCTCTAATTTCCAAATTAATTTATTAACTTGGAGATGAACTGTATGTCATTAAATATTTTTAATGTTATTGGTTTTTATATTTTACGAATAATTCACTTTTTCTAGTATTTTACTGTTGCATTTGTTGCCTTAGCTTTTCGTTATAGCTGTTTTTTTGAAATAATTTACTTTAATTCACAATTTATAAATATATTTGGCACGAGAAATGTAAAATACAGTTTTCATTGCCCCTATTATCGTTAGCTAATCGTGACCAACATGAAATTAAATTCATACATATTATTTGTGTTTTGTTTGTGGATTTGTACATAATTATCTATCTTCGTTATGTTAATACATGCTCAAATATGCTCGCTTTAATTTATGCAACTGCTATCAATTTATTATGAGAGTAGAGTGAGACATTTGGTTTTAAAGCCAGTTCGACCCTTTCTTTTGAAAAAATTTTTTTCTATTTTTTAGCAGTCCTATACTTATTTTATAATTGGGAAAACCACAGTGAAATTTTAAAAACTGGTTTCATATGTTTGCATAATTTAAAACTATGCGCATTTTTTTAAAAGTATGAATTGAAATAAGAAAAATGCACAGCTTTTTGCATTGACATGAGTATGCAGGAAAGTTTTGTATACTAAAGAAAAGCATGGTCAAAAATACTGGAATACGGTAAAATTTACCGTGTTTCTAGTTTTATGTCAGCTCCAAAAAGCCCAGTTATTTTTACTGAGGTGCTTCGGTAATGATTTTGGCATGATTAACAATAAAATATTATTTTATGATTTGTGCTAAAATTTGTTAAATGTGGTAAAATTAGGTAATTTTATCATGATTTATTAGAGCAGTGTTTCCCAAAGTGTGGTACGCGTATCCCCAGGGGTACGGGAATAGTTTAGCGGGGGTACGTTTCTTATGCGAAATATCTTACAACAAATGAAAATTTTTCTTTTTTTAAAAACAAAGCTAGCCATGAAAATTTATGACTACGTATTTTTCTATTGGCTATTTTTAGCATAGTTAACAGTTAATAATTAGTAGTGTCAACAGCCAGTTGTGATTTTTAACTTTTGTGCAATTTTTTATAGTAAAAAATACATTCATGTTTTAATTAGTGGTACACAGCGTTACGAAAAATTTAGAAAGGGTACACAAAAGTCATAAGTTTGGGAAACACTGCATAGCAAAGCATAAAACCATTTACTCGGTTAAATTTACTTTTCAGTTTTCTATTCGTTGTTAAATGTGTGTTAATAAGGTCTACAATTTTGAAAATTAGAATTTCCGGTAAACCGTTACCATAGAAATAGAAAAATTACCAAATGAATTTTTTAAATATCGTTTATTACAGGAATTGTGGGTCTGCTTTTTTCTACCGGAATAGTTTTTACTATACAGTACGGTAATTTTATCAGAATTTTTTCCTCTGTGTGAACATTAAATCGCGTTTTCTCTTACTTATAGAAACAATGGTTTATTTAATTTGGGTGCCATTACAAGTAGGATTTTTATAATTGCTTTATAGTTTTTCTAATTGATAAATACAAACTTTAAAAAAAAATCTCAATTTAATTCCTTGAGAATTTCAAACGGAATTAAACAAATGTTAATTAAACAGATATTACATGAACACTGTTTTGAGAAAATGCTTTTAAAATTAACGATATTTCTTTACCTGTGTCAATGTAAAATATGTGTAAAAACTTGACACAACGAATTTTTAGACTTCACCTTAAGTTTCGCTGAAAACGGCTATTTAGAATATCACAGAGAAAAAGTATGGTCGAAATTACCAGAATATGGTAAAATTTACCATGTTTATAACTCTATTGGAACACCAAAAAGTTCGGTATTTCTTACCAAAGCATTTTGGTTATGATTTGGGTAAATTTAACAATAAAATAAGGTTTCTTAATATAAGATACAATTTGGTAAGTCAGATAAACTAATACAAAATTGTCCTAATGTTAATTTTTCAGTAAGAAAAAAAAGTAGTTTTCTTTTCGTTTCTACAGTTTGATATTGTTATACATCTCCTATATTTTAGTGAATCAGTTTTTCTTGATTATGGTTATGAGGGTAGTTTTATTCATTGATCAAAGCATGCAAGACTTTTTTTTTAATTGCTAGTTTATGTTCATGCTATCTGAACAATATATTATAGCAATTTAATTAATATGGGGTAAAGTAGTATTAGTGCTTAAGGGAATTTCATAACCATTTAAGTTTGATTTTCATTTGTGATATGACTTCAATATCAATTTATGTTAACTTACCACTACATTTAACTAAATATGCACCATCGTTAAGCAAATGAAAACAAGTAAAAAAGAGTAGAAATGTATAATAATGTAAATAGAGTTAATATAAATAAAGTTCAATACAAATAAAGTTCAATTTAAATATTGATAATAATAAATAGATCCATAAATAGAGCTTAATTTAAATATTGAATTAAAAATTGTAACCGAAATTAACTCAGTTAAAAGTATCAAAAAGCTCTACTAGAAAAATAGGTCAAAATCTTTTGATGATAAGCTTTATTCTTTTCTTTTTTAAAATTTTTTAATCTAGAACTGAAGACCGTATTTTGTTAAGTCATGTAGAATTTAAAAGTTAAGTTGTACCCGTCTCCTCTTAGAAAGAATGATAACACTGGGGAACAAATGTTTTGCTGCATTTATACAAATACTTGATCTTGCCTGATTTGGGTGTGGTTATTTCAAACCTGAAATTAGTTTTTCTCATAAAAGAGCAGATTTTTAATTACATTTTTAGTCTATTTTTTGTCGAAATGTGCAAGTTTAGCAGCAGGTGGGCTCATAAATGTTGTGACAAGCTACAATGGGAGTTAAGGCACATCTTCAGGATGAATAATAGGAAATAATTTCCACAAATGTCGTCATGCGCGGTTAAGAACACTTCCTTATGATGACCAGATCAAAAGCACACGAAGAAACAATTCATAATTGGGAAGCACCCAGGGTGGCGTGTGACGACATTTCTGGTCATGAATTCCTATGCAATTTTATTCCTGATGATGTGTCCTAACTCCCTTTGAAGTTTGTCGCAGCATTTATGCAACTTTCTGTTTTATATAATGCTTTTAACACTTTTATTGCAGCAATGACACGCCTTTGTCTCACCCTGTGTGCTTAGAATTCCCCGCAGCACTAAAATTGAAACAAAACTCAAATTTCTTTAAAACTTGCTAATTTTACTTTAAAAAATAAAAATCAATAGCAATCAATAACTATATTCACTAAGACAACAATCGAGCACAGCGAATATTCCTGAAAGACGAGTTATCTCGTCCATCTCGATGAAAGAGTAAAACTTGTACATTTCGACAAAACATAAACTAAAAATGTCATTTAATATAACTGAAGATAACCAGCTATACAAAAGTGTTTAAGATCTGTTAAAAAATCTCATGCAATGGAAAACAAAAAATATTTTATTCCTAGTGTAATTTACATATAAAATTAAAGAATTAAACTTATGAATTGTTTTATAAATTCAAAGTAAGATTAGCTTGCGCTGCATTGTTGTTGAACAATTATTTTTTAAAATCATAAATTTCCTAACTAATAAACCGATTTCTTTAATTACTGACAAGTGAACTTTAAATAAATTGAATAATATTCGTAGATTTTCATTATGTATAAAAGCAAATTACATCTAAGTTATTTCTTTAGGAAAAAATATTTTTTGACCGTCATTAAAACATAATATATCATATGAATATGAGGTGAGAAAGAAAAGGAGTGACATATGCGTCACGCTTCTTGTTACTTTCGAACGATCGATTAATATTGTCAGAATTGATAGATGTTGTTTTATGAAAGTGAATGAAATTTACTTATTTTTAGATATTTTTCGAAACATAAACAGTGATTTCGAACACGTGTTGTCCTGAAAAATATTCTTCAGAAAAGAATTGAATTACTTTCTATAGATAACTTAAAACATATCAAATATTCTCAAGAAAATATTTAAACATAATTATTATCGATACTCAATAATGTCGTCATTATACAATAACATCAATTTTTTGCTATCAATGTAAGAGAAGCAGATTTTATGAAAACTTTTCAGAGTTAAATAATAAATAAATATGCTATTCTACGCTGAGAAAATAATTCTGGTAAAATTACTGTAGTATATTGACATTTCTGGGGGGAAAAAGCCATAATTCTGGTTAAACAAACCAAAATATACAGTATTTAAATCATTCATTTGGTAATTTTTCCGTTTCTGTTGTAACAATTTTACCAGAAATTCTGGTTTACAAAATTATAGTTCCTATTTCCATGCAAGTCTTAAAAAATACAAAATTGAAAAGTAAATTTAATAATATAAATGGTTTTTATGCCATGCTGTAACGTATCATGATAAAAATTACCATATTTTACCACATTTACCAAATTTTATCGCAAATTATAATTTTTTTTACCAATTTGTTACTTAAGCATTTTTATCAATTTTTTATTGTTAATTTTACCAAAATCATTACTAAAGCGCATTGATAAAATGTACTGAACTTTTTGGCGTTCCCATAGAACCAGAACTATTGTAAATTTTACCACATTCTGGTAGTTCTGAGCATACTTTTTTTTTATCAATGTATAACTACAACTTTGAAATTGACATGTTTATTTTTTGGTAAATAAGGATTGTTAACTGTTATATCTTCCTGCTCAGCTGGGTATCTCCCGTTATCTTATTAGTTAAGTATTTCATATAAGGCACGTTTTTTAAAAGATTTCTCATAAGTGCCTTTAGCTTGTTAAACTATTTGTTTCGAAACGTCCTGCGTTTTTAAAAACTACGGAGAACTATGGTAGTGGATAATTCCCGATGGAAGAAACTTTTGGAGACAGTCTTCCCAAAGTCAAAATTCTTGATGATCCCATCAAAAAACTTTGATGGTTTATGTTGGTTTCAGTGTGATTCATGATGGTCCAACATCATTTTATGATCACCATCATCCAGCATTTTCCATTATGTGTTCATGGGTTTTGATATGCCACCAAACTTCCCTCATTCCACGATGGAAAATACTATGATGGTTAACCATCAAGAGAAGTTTGACTCTTATGGACCAACAATCCATGATGGTTCCAACTATACATTTCCATGATGGTTCAAGGGGAATTGTTGATTCTCAGGAATAAACCATCAAAACAATTTTTTTTAATTTTTATGTTGGATCATCATATTTCAGTCCGAATTTCTACATTGTAGAGATGGGGTCTCATGATCATTCTAACATTTGATTTCTAATATACTATGAGGGAAATTCATGATGGCTCATAATGGTGCAACAATGCATTTCCACGATGGCTTAATAATAATTATTGTTGGTTCTGCAGGAATATACCATCAAAACAATTTAGCTTTTTTTTATGTTGGCCTATCGCAAATCAGTCAGAATTCCTACAATGGAGTAATGGTGGCTCATAATCGTTCCGACATTTGATTTCTAAGAAACTATGAGGAAATTTCCGATGGTTCAACAGGAACAAACCATCAAAACAAGTTGCTATTCCTATGATGGACCATCATAAATCAGCCCGAATTCCTACATTGAGGTTATGGTTACTTGTGTTGGTCACAATCAAAAATATAATGCTTCATGATGGAATTATTGATGGCTGCCATCAAGATTATGTTGGTCCATCAATGGAAAACCATCAAAAATTTTGGTTTGGGTTGACGTGCAACAGTCTATAGAGCTACAGAGGAAGAAAAATTGACAATTTTCCAAGTCCCCATCAAAATGCTAGCATTAAAAATACAAAGTTTGTATGTTTATAGCGAATTAAAAATAACTCGTTATATATTATATATAACATATTTATTATATAAATATATTATATATGATATATTTATGCCGTATAAGTTAGAAATACTATGCGGAAAAGGGTTAAATGATAGGCATTTTTATTTTTTTTCTGGTATTAATGTAGAAAAGTGCAAAACATATATCATTTAACTTAATTCCTGGTGGGTGATCATGAGTTAAATTATCTTCCTCCTCCCAAAAGGAAACTTTTGAAATGTTTTTGAAAAACATTCCGCGCGCTTCACAACATTACGCATTTTTATTGATCAAATATCTACCATACCCTCTTTTTTCCGCTTTTTGACCACTTGACAGTTTACTATTGAATTCAACATTTAGCGCTTCCAATAGCGTCATAAGCTATTGTACTTACTGTTTTTTTAGTTATTTATTCTACTATTTTAAAATTAAATATGTGTATTTGCTTATAAAGACAAGCTATCTATAAAGGCAATTTCATTGATTATTGTGTATTGTCCTTTTAGCGAACTCTTACTGCACATCTTTTAACTTAGAAATGCTCTGTTTCAGGTCACAGTTGCTAATGAAAATGTTCGTATACATGAAAGGGTCAAAGAGAGATTTTTAAATTATACAAACTGTGTATAAAATTAAAAACTGATTAAAATTTTAAAAATATTAAGATTAAAAAACTAAACAATTAAACTTATTGCAAGCTCTTTTGCTTAAAATATAAGGTTAACTTTTTTTTCCTTATTTACTTCTAAAGGAGATGAACCTTGGCAAATTATTTCGTTTTGGCTCCTACCAAATTAAATTTGCAATTGACTTTCTAAATTATATCAAATATGTTTTTCCGCTAGTGAAGGCTCCCTTCCTCTCAATATGTAAACTAGGTTTTTAATTTTGCGTAATTTACGCCTCTATAAGCACATTTTTGATTCGGAAGAAACTTTTTCATCAATCAAAAATGAATTATTATTAAGTTTTATATAAATTTTAGTAGTAAATATGAACAGATTCCGAAATTAAGTTGTAGCAAATATTAGTACTTTCTTATTCTTTCCATTTATCTCTTAGCGAATATAATAGTTACTAATTGTACTTTTCTTCGTTTAATTTTCAGTAAAAAACTGATGATTACTGTTTACTGACAATATTTTTCAAAACAAATGAAAAATAATATCGAAATAGTCGATATATTATTTAAACAATTAATTTATTCTAATATGCATGAGCAGTGAAAAAGGTGAAACATTTCCCTTAAAAGCATATACTCGTGCTTAGTAATCCGTGAAAGATTCTTTTGTGTTTTATGTACTGAAACAGAACAGTTTGAATACAGAAGGGAAATATAATGTTGATCAAATTTTAGAACTTTTCGGCCCTGGGGGAAAAAAAAGCATTTGCCAAAAAATGCCAGAATATGGTCAAATTTATCGTGTTGTGGCTCTATGGGAAGACCAGAAAGCACGGTATATTTTACCGAGGCACTTGGATAATGATTTTGGTAAAATTAACAATGAAATATGATTTTATAATTTGTGATAAAATTTGGTAAATGTGGTTACTTTATCATGATACCTAAGAGCATGGCAGAAAAACATCGTTTCGGTTAAATTTACTTTTCAGTTTTGTATTTGTTACTAAACGTGGGGTTATAAGATTTATAATTCCTTCCTGTAAGCTGTTTCCACGTGAACAGAAAAATTATCAGAATGAATTAAATGAATGGTTTCAATATCGTACATTTTGGTTTTATTAACCAAAATTAGGAGTTTTCTTTTACCAGATATGTAATTATCATACAGTACTATAATTTTACCAGAAATTTTTTCTCCATGTAGCCTTAACTGTAATTTGTCCGACTGAGACTTCGTTTTTGTTTTTTTCTCGATTAAATAATAATTTACGACCCGCAAAGGAATGAGTCATCAAATGAAGTCGTTATAAATCTACATAAAGCAAGACATGACATTCTTGACGAAGAAAATTTCCATGAAAAATATTAAGAAATCGAATTCTTAGTATTAGTGTTTGAAGGAACTGGTCTAATAAACCTCATATTTAAGGAAAGTCTTATCTTAACTTTATCGTGACTTAACTTTATAGTAACTTAACTTTAACTTTATTTAACTTTATTTAACTTTATCGTTAACTTAAACTTTAAAAACATTCTCACAAATAAATAAGTTCCATGATATCGTGCAAATTCGTTAACTTAATAATGAGTTAAATTAAACCCTACTTCTCTTTAGCACGCCATAATATCGGGCAATTCTCATTTTTAAGATGATATGGATATAATATATCTATAATAAAGATTCAACTAAACACTTTACTGAGGTTCTACAAATTTGTACCAAATTATACACAAGGCACTCCGAAATTTTGAATAGAACACGAAGAAAAAAATCTGGTAAAATTACCCTACTCTGTGGTAATGGCATTTCTGTTTTTCATTTATTTTTAAAAAAAACAAGAACTTAATTTTGGTTAATAAAACCATAATATACGGTATTTAAACCATTCATTTGGTATATTTTCTATTCATATGGCAAAGGTTTTCCAAAAATTCTGGTTTCCGAAATTATAACTCGCATTACCACCACACATTCAGTAAAAAATAAAAAACTGAAAAGTAAATAAAATGCACAAATGGTATTATGCCTTGCTCTAAGGTATCATGATTAAATTCCCAAATTTCACCATATTTGCCAAACTTTATCGCATATTATAAAACCATATTTTGTTTTAACGAAATCATCACTAAAGCACTTCGGTAAAAATTATCAGCCTTTTTGGCGTTCTCATAGAGCCAGAAACACGGTTAATACTACCGTATTCTGGTAGTTTTGACCGTTCTTTTTTTCTCAGTTTAGCTGCAAAAAACATTCATTTATATATCTTTTTAAACATTTTGGTGAAATCTACAGAAATTAAATTTTAATAAAATATGATCAGAGGACCTTAAATGTGAGTTTTCTTGGAAAACATATAAAAACAAAATCCATACTTTTTAAAAGATTTTTTGTATTTTTGAAAATGACTTTTGTATGACTTTTGAAATTTTTAAAAGGATTTTAAAGAAGTTGATTTCCACAAAATTTTTTTAGATAAATAAACTTTAAAGTTTCCACCGTGTTTTCCAAGAAAAAAAAACACAAAGTTAAAAAGGTAGATCTGAATTTAATTTTTTCGACATGGAAGAGTGTATTGTGTACTTAAAATGAATATTCTTCAGGAATAATTTCGGTATCAGTGTTCTGTATTCAGTTAAAGCAGTGGTTTCTGAACTTTTCCAATCAGTGCTACTCTCTATAAATATCATCCTCTTCCTTAAAGTGTTGAATATGCAATAAGAATTAAAGCTTTATGGAGCTTTTATGAAGAAGTCGCGACCCCAAGGGCATAACTAGTTCGGAAACCTCTGAATAAAATAAAATTACATAACCCTGCACTGTAAAAATTTCCGGATCTAATTACTGCATTAAGTACCGGCACTTCGATTGCATCATCTGTGAAAAACATTTTACCGTAAAATCCATTTTTACAGTAAAATATTATGCCTTAATTTTTATACTATTATTTTTTAGAATGATTTTACCGTAATTATTGCTGTAAAAATTACGATATATCAGAATTTTTTATTCTGTTACATTTTCTGGTAAAAATGGATTTTACGGTAAAGAATACTGGGCACCTAAGTGCCGGTACTTTTTACCGGAATTTGATCCGGAATTTTTGCAATGTGTAAAAAAGAACTTGCGTTTAATAGGTTATGTAAATAAACAGTTGTGATTAATCTTTTTGATGATAAGTGATTATTTTTACCTAATGAACATGAAAAAAAAATCCGTTCAAGTCTTGTACTTTTTTGTAATGAATTTTTTTAGGCGATATATATAATATAAAGAATATTGAAGCTAAAAAAAAGTTCATAAAAAATATATTACGCTTTTCAATTTACCGAAAATATTATATTTTTTTAAAAATGAGGGAAATTTCAATGGATATATCAAATTATAAAAACACAAAAATTTGCTCTGAGATGATTCTAAAAATAGTTAAATAATTAACTATTTAAAATTAAAAAAATTAATGATACTACATTTCATAACATAATTAATTTTATGTTCCAATGTTTTTTAAATAAATAATTTTTTACAACTCATTAATTTATATTGATAAAAACAATCACGGTATCATAAAGAAAAATAAAATAAAACATCATTTCATTTACTTACCGGTAATAATGGTCAGTAAAACATTATAATCCAACTTTATCAAACAGATTAAGTAATTCACTTTTCTTTTCCATTAAACACGAACATCCCATATTCTATCACCAATTCATTACCTTTCAATACATCAACGCGCTTTGCTTCAGTGAAAATTCAAGAGTCTCTCAGTTTCGCGCCACAGAGAAGAGCAAAAAAATATTTTGTGACGATCAATTTCTCTATTACTTGATTTTCATCGTTGTTGTCACTCTCTCCGGAACTCTTGTCGCCAAAACTTACGCCAAATTTTCCCGCTTTTGGGATTCACAACAACAAGATAAATGAAGTTCCACTTTGTAAAGAGTACTTTCATTTCAGATTTATAGCTCTATTAAATAGAGAACGGCGCACGAATATGCTTAGATCGTTGTAGCGAGGTGAGATAAAAAGGATTAATTGGAAAGCTGTTATTTTTAAATAGGGAATAAATAAAGTTATCCTTTATATTAGCTTTAAAGTTCTCCTGTGTGTTCCAATGGGTATTACGATTAAAAAATGTTAGTAGACTGCAAGAATATTTAATAGCTAACTAAACCATTTCTGAATATTTTCGTGTTAAAAACTATAACAAAAAGAGATTGCAGATCTTTTCAAATAATGGAAAAGAGGCAAAGGAGAAAATAGATAATTGGAAATTAAAATTAGCTTTGATTGTAATGGCCTGTTGTTAATCAATTTGTAAAATGGCACGAGTTAAAATAAAGAAGTTCAAAAGAACAAAATCCTTATTAACAATTTTTTTTAGTCGTATTAAGAATTTAGTTACATTGATTCCTTATAGGAAAATAACAACAGCAAACAGAAGCTAATAATTGCTTACAAAATAATTGCTTACAAAATTGTTGCTTACAAAACATACGTAATCCCAGAATAAAAGAAATATTTGTAACTCTTGCAAAATATACAAACACTAAGAAAAAAAGTTGGTTCAAAACTAACAGCATGTGGTAAAATTTACGGTGCTACTGGCTCTTTGGGGACACCAAATGATCTTAATCTGAAATATAGTTACCTGATCAATAGTTGTTTACAAAACATGCGCAATCACAGAATAAAAAAAATTATTTATAACACTTGCAATAAATACAAACACTAAGAAAAAATGTCGGGTCAAAACTACCAGCATATGGTAAAATTTACCGTGCTACTGACTCTATGGGAACACCAAATGACTCTGTAATTTTTATCTAACCGCTTTGTAATTGTTTTGGATAAATTTCCCACAAAATATAATGTAATAAAATAAAATTTAATAAATGTGGCAAAATATGGTAAGTTTATCATAATTTCTTAGAGCATGGCATAAAAACCATTTTTTCGGTTACATTTAATTTCAGTTTTGTATTCTTTAATAAATAAGTGGTAGCAAACACTGTAACTTTGAAAACAGGAATTTCCGGTAAATTATTAGCATATGAACGGTAAAATTACCAAATGAATGGTTTAAATACCATATATTTTAATTTTAATAACCAGAATTATGTTTTGTTGTTTTTTTTTTTACCAAAAATGTCATTACCATACAGTACGGTAATTTTAACCAGACTTTTTTCCTCCGTGATTATAACGTAGAGAGGTCAACTTCCGATAGTTTTCCTAACTATGTGACTATGACTGTATTTTGTAAATTTAAAAGGATAACTATCTCATCGTGTATATAAACTTGGTTATAAATAATACGAATAACAGAAGGTTCTATTTATAAATGGGGCAATTAACCTACTACAGACTTAGCAAAATAAACTTAAAATATCATGATTATTTATAAATACGAAACTTCATATTATATTTTAAAAATAAATTGATTTCTTTAAATCGCATTTCCCGAACTACTTACTTTGTTTCTTGTGGTAAACAAAAGACATTCAATTGGCAGTAAAATAATTGTCAAAGCAAGTGTAATTTTTTTGATTTACCAACTCCTTAAATTTAAATAATTATCGCCTAGATTTCAGAGTTGGAATTCAGTTTCTAAATTATTGTTGTGATCAGAAACTTTCCCTAATAAATTTTTAAAAGTAATTAACACATTTTTTATACGAAATTCGCTATCATTTTAATTATTTTGGCAGTTCACTGGGAGAACCCCGGATTTAGATTTTTCGAGCTCCTCTTCTTATTGCTATCTATAACGCATTAAAATAGCTTTCTGATTATTATCTTTTATGACAAAGATATGTTTTTGATTATCTTTGAGTCATTTAATCTAACTAAAAAACATCGGAATATGAAAAGAGGAAGGGGCTAGTGTGAATAATTTTGATAAATTTATCAAATATCTGACGTAAGTTTTAGTTTTGAACGTCCATTTTAATTTTGAATCCTTTAGTCTTGAAGAATGTAATACTTCCTATTAATTAAAACAGTGAATAAAAATAGTCTAAAGTATAATTTCCACCTCAAGCAAATTAAGAAATTTCTTTTCCTCTATAAAAACCTTGCCTTATAATTTACTACATAACAACTGAGTGCGTTTTCATACAATTGCATATGAAAAAGTTAAAGAGCTTTGTGAATTTGCCAAAATATTAGAGATGCAGAATTGATTAATAAATAACAGAGTTATTCCAACTGTCTACTTTACTACTATACACTGTTAGAGTTTTTATTCTAAAATTACGGTAAAATAACCTGCAGCAGCTTGTCCATCCAATTAACCGTTAAGTTTAAGGTAAAACTTTAAACTTTAAAACTTTAGCGGCAGTCAAGCCTTATTAGCTCCCATTATTCGAAATGAACTTCAGCTTTTATTTGCCTTGACGTAGGGGACATAAGCATTCTGTACTCAGCAGTGCACTACAGATGCACTTGATATCTTGCACCACGTGGCGATGCATCGAATTTCTTTCCCCATTTCTTAACTAAATGTAATTTTATATATCGATTATGTCAATATTAAATAATTTCTTTTAAATGTTAATTGGTGTTAATTATTTATTTTCATTAATTGTTAAAATTATAATTAATTCCAAACCGTTTACAACTAGTAGGGTTAAAAAACCATGAATACAAAACTATACGGTTTTTTAACCAATTACAACTAGCATAGTTTTAAAACCGTAAATAAATGTAACTGGATACTGGAGCTAAGCTTTTTGTCAGGTAATAGGCATTGGAGTTAGGTTGTGGTTGAGTTGTGTTTTATCAAATGACCCATAGAATGTGGTTTAAGTAGTTTATCTGGTTGTTTCACCTATCGTAATATATGGGAAATACTATAATTATTTGTGTCAAGCAAACTTTATGGTGCTGCCATCTATGCGTGAATAAGAATATCGTATTCCAATAGTCTAGGGTCACCGATTGAAGAGTGCAGGGTACTAGAAACTCTTCATGTATTGAAGGAATGGAAGAAATATTGTGGTGTCAGCGCTGGGATTCAAACTAGGGTCATCAGATTGACCGATTAGCCTTCTCAGATATACCAAAACATGCACTGAACAAAATGTCTTCATAAAGTGGCCCTAGTTGGTGCGGATAGAATTCTGGTTGATAAACCGTATTAAGTAAAAACAATCAATGGACGTTTTTTCTCACTAACTTTATGGTTGTTGACTGCTATTTGATTGATTGGGTTGAATATGGTAAAACAACAATGAAATAAATTGCTATTTAACCATTTTTACCGCGAAATGTTTAACAGTGCATTAGCGAAGGATATTTTAATTTTAATTGTCTTCATATGTTTTTATTTGGAATAGAAAGTTGTCATGTTCTTAAGTTAAGTAAGTATAAATTATGTACCGAATAAGTATAATTTTTTTATACTTTTTCATCCATAATATTAAAATAAGAATGCTTAGTGCAATTTCAATTATATAGCTCTAAAGTTTAAGTTCAGTACCTTTTTGAAAGTAATTGAAAAGTAGAGTCTTTGAAAACTTAATTATCGAAATTCCATAAATTTATATTGCAAAATATAATTCAATCAGTCATATCAGTTTATCAATATTAGATTATTATTTTCTTAATGATTTGAAATTTTGCAGAATTCTATGCATCAATAATTCCAGGAAGAGCTTTAACTTTTTTGTCATAAAATGGATTTGATTTCCATAGTAATAGCTGAAACAAACAAATTTATTTATTCTATTTCAGTTTTAGTAACAAACCTGAGTTCAAAATTGATTTTCACTTAACTGAGTTGTCACGTAAAGTTGACTGAGAGCAAAAAATTTAAAGCTCCAAAGGTTGAACTCAACGGATAATATTAGATACACGCAATATTACATAACTGTCAAGATAGAAAATATCAGTCTGCCAGATATTTACTATAAAAGAGAGAAAGCGATCTTTAAAGTTTAATTTTTTTAAACTTTAAATAAATAATGTTGTATAAATAACTGGGTTAAATTCATATATACATACGAGGGTAATTCTTTAAGTAAGAATCGTTTTGTAATGGAGTAAGTGAAATTTATACATCAGCGTAAATTGTATCACAAACTAAATTATAAACATTTATTCGCTTTTCAACATAGTCACCATTAGCATTGAAACATTTGTAAAGTCGTGGCACTAGCTTTTTGAGCTCATCATCAAAGAGCTCTGCCGCCTGACCTTTAAACCAGTTAAAAATAGTTTCTTCGAACATGCCCAAGCGCTTTTCCACGAAGAAATTCCTTAAGTTTTTAAAACAGATGAAAGTCTATTGGTGCTAAGTCAGGGCAGTATGGTGCATGATCCAGTACTTCTCGTTCGTGACAATAGGCCATCCAGATCGTTCACAATCAGTGGTATTACTGATTGTCATGGTGACAATTTTACAACTAATACCGGCAGAGACGAGAAACGAAATGGTAGCGTATTGAGAGACTTGACAAGAGTTACGGACCTTGAACTGACGTCATTTGACAGGATGCGCAAACAAGATGCCAATCGGTTCTTACTTTAAAAATGACCTTCGTACATACATTCAAACAAACTCTAACCGACTTACATGTTTACTATTATTAATAACTGGTGATTAATAATATTTATCGATTTATTACAATGAATGTAACATCTAAGCAATATGATTTCAAAACACGTTAAAATAAGTTCAAGAATTTGATAAAATCACCTATTTTCTTCTGAAAAATGACCCCACATTTCTCCAGAAAAATGAAATTAAGTAAAAATTGACCATTTTAACATCTTGGGTAAATTAATCATCTAACTTAGGAATATGATCAAATCTCCGATTTCATCATCTCTCTGCGATACAGAAAAGTAAAACTTCAGAAAGGGCTTGGGAAGAAATTACATATTTAGATAAAATTTCTTTTGCTGTTACATCATAAAATTAGGTATCTAAATTTTATTTTATGATGTCTTGCGTAATTAAATTCCAAATGACTGAAACTAACAAAACTCTGTAAATCTTTGTGACCTCTAACATAAAAAAATTTTTAAAACAATTTTTATTAAATTTAGAACTAAGTTAGCAAAACACAATATATTAACAACATAGCTGTTTTATTTTAATTTTTAATCAAAATTATATGAATATATTATGTCTAATTATACCATTAAACAATTTAGAAAGCAATTATATCATAAGAAAAGAATAAAATGGAATGGTTCCGCTAAAATAATGTAAATTAACTTTTAACTTTTTCATAATTTAATAGTGCTTCAGAATAAGGTCCTCACACTTTAAAGGGTAGGAAATAAGACGAACCCTTTTCGAACATGTGGGAACAAATACATTTTGTTTTAGAACATGATGTTCTTAGTAATGCATGGGAGTCGATATCTAAGAAAATTTTGCAGTTGTGGAAGACGTAAAAATTTGGTCGACTTTAAATTCATTCAGTTAAAAGTTAATACACTGTAAAAAATTTCAGATCAAATCATAGAAGAAAAAATTTGACATACCGTAATTTTTACAGAAACATCGCAATGTCACTGTCACTCATAAATAAAACTACCATAAAATTACTGAATCACTCACATTAAATAAATAATACTGTAAAAATTACGGTATAGTATTTTAATATAAGAAAGAATTTAACGGTAAAATGGATTTTACGGATGAGTTACCCAAAGTGCCGGTACTTTATATTGTAATTTGATACTGGATTTTTTACAGTGTGAGTTAAAAGATTGAAATAAATCTATCTTTCGGAAATTATTTAGACAAATATTTATAATTCTACGAACAAAACTTCTACTCAAATAAATATGATAATTAATTAAATTATGACTAATTACAAACGTATTATATGACAACTGAGCGTTTTTAACTATAAGTTAACTGTGGAAAATTGGGAGTAAAAAATTATTGAAATTACTTAAAAATTAATATCAATGAACTAATTATTAAGACGTCATTTTTTGATTCATGAGTTCCGATAACAAATTTGTTTGGAAAGTTAATTAGAAAAATATGCAAATGAATTTGATGTATTATTTGTAATAGTTCATGAATATTCACTAAAGTCTCTTTATGTTATAAGATGTTTTAGCTGTGAGTGTGCGTGTGAGATATCGATAACTAGCTCTTTTCTTATAATGAATTTTAACTAATTTTGCTCAGGTCCATTTTTTACAGTTTATTTCTTCAATTGTTGCGTTATGGGCCGGGATAGCCTGTTCGGTAGGGAGCTGGGCCCATATCCAAGAGGTCGTGGGTTCGATCCTCGCTGGCCAAAGACTCCCCGTGTAGTAAATGGTGACTGATGCACGTTAAATCTGCCGAGTCTCAAAGTCCTCCATGTTCCCACAACAAATCAACACCTCTGGGGGTACTGATCCAGGAGTTTCCTTGTCTTCTGGATTGGTTCAAAATTACAAGGCTACGGAGTTGAACGTAAGTAGTCGTAAACCCATGAAATTGGGTCGGCTGTTCAACGACGGTTATAAAATAAAAATAAAATAAAATTGTTGCGTTATAATGTAAAATGTAATTTTAAACAAACTCTATTAAACTAAAATAAAAAATAAAAAAAGTGAATAGAGCACAAATATGTCCAAAAGCATTAGCGAAGGATTAGCATTGATCGATCTTCTTTCGCTCTACGCAGATGGAATTTAAATTACAGGTCTGAGTTTCCTTCTGCTAAAATCTTTGAGCACTGCTCTTCATCTTCCGAACTTGATTTTTGGGAGTCATTCTATATTTTGAAAAATTTTAATAATTTATTTAATGATCTTTCTTGTATCATACCATTTCCAAATACATTGGAAGTCTATCTTAATTTTGTCTGTTGCACCCTGAAGTTCCCACCAAATCCCCTCATGCTTGTTTCTTATTCCCCTTTTTATTTCCTTGTTCATCTATTCTTATTGTTTAAACCCTTTACACGTGTTTGTCTCTTTACTTCTCTACCATCATTTGACTTTAAGAAACCGAGGAAGGTTCTTGTTTATAGAACTGAAACTATAGTATGTTCAATTATGTACTTTTTGTGCTTTGTTCCAGCTGTTTTTTGCTTTAGTCTACATTGTACAATGTATGCCCTATTCTTTGTTGGAAGCTCTAATATTCTAATCGTACATAAGAAAAGAAATTTCGAATTAGAAATTAACATTTAATTAGCAACAAGAAATTAAGATTTGCTATGAAAATTTTTAAAAGATTATAAGTTGAAGTGGGAGTCAAGCTATCAGAAAATCCACAGCTATCATCACAAGAGCAAAAGGCAACTGCAACAGGGAAGTAAGCCAAATAAAAGAAAATGGTAAAAAATTAAGCGTACGCAAACACAAAAAAGAATTTTTTTTTAAATATGTATATCGGTGTGATTTTTATGCTAAAATACAGATTTTGAATGAATTCACTGAAACGTTTTCGACATAGAGAAAGTTAAAATTCTGCTATTTTTATATAATCACCACTTTCCTTTAATATTTCTTTAATACGTTATCCCTCGGAAGTAGATCAACCAATTTGCTTCAGCTTTTATAATTTTGAATAAAAATCAATTTGATGTAAGAAAAATATGAGAGGTTTGACCCTACACTGTAAGACATTCCGGACCAAATTACGGTATTAAGTACCGGCATTTTGGGTGCATTATCCGTAAAATCCAATTTTACCATAAAATTCATTTTTACCATTAAATATTATACCGCAAATTTTACAGTAATATTTAATTAAAGTGATTCGGTGATCTTACGGTAATTATTACTGTAAAAATTGCGGTATATCAGATATTTTTGCTACGATGAAACTGTAAAAAGTGCCCTGAATGCCGGTACTTTTTACCGTATATTGATCTGCAATTTTTTGCAGTGTGGGAGAGGTTTGACCAAGACTATAATTTTTATATTTAAGCATTTTTTTTAGCCGATTTGAACCAAATTGCTGTACGGTATCCAACTGAATCACGTGTTTTTTATGTCTACCAGCCATGTATAAATAAAATATAAAGAAAGACCAAGTATGACCCTTATTTGAATAGAACTGTTTTCACATAGTTCAGCTTACTGATTAAAAGTAAATTCATTAAACAGTTTAAGCTCTGATTTGTCATTTGCTATCATTAAATAAACATTTGATATTTCTTTAGACATGTAATTATTAATGCATTGATTAATAGCCTCTTAATTTCCCTAGGATTACATCTTCCTTATAGTGAATAAAACCACTCTCAAGTAATGACGGATAACCCAGTTTGTACATTCTTGAAAAATCATAGATAAAAAATATAGATAGTTAGTATAAGACAGTAAATAATTTAAGTTAAACTATATTCACCTTAACTTACAAAAATTATAAGCTATCAAATAATGCCAACTCAGACATTTCATTTAGTAAAAAAAATATAGAAAATATTTTTGTATTAGCAGGTTGAACTTTCCATGTTTCCCTAACAACTTCGAAAAAAATTTATTATTTGTACACTTCATTTTTTATCATTTTCTCCAATTTGATTAGGTCACAAATGATCCTCTATAGCAGTTGCCTTTTTTTTATTTCACAATTCCTTGTTCTACAATAAAAATTGATTGTATTATGATCTTCAATTACCCTTAAAGATTGTCATCTTGGCATTAAAACACTCAGTATACTTTTCGACAATGTTACTACAATCATTTGATCCTAGAACAATAAAATAAATATTGTAAAGGAAAATAATTATAAGAAGAAGCTCCCATTCTTTAGTTGTCCCCGCAGGAGCGAGTTTAGTTAACTTTATTATTTGCTATGGAAACTGATGGTATTTTGCAAATCTCGTGATTCTCAAGATGAAAATGTCTTCCTTTTTTCGTTTGATTGTAATTTATGAGATTGTGCAAACAAAAAATAAAATCATGTTACAATTTACAACGATTCCAAACAATGTTTTATTTCATGCGAAATTTTAATTTTTTGATGTTGCACAGTTGATAGTAAAATACAAAATTTTCCTGTTGAGCATTGCTTATTGCTGTCCACTCCAGAGCTTTCACTTTTTCGTTTACAATGAAAAATGAGGGTATTTTAAAAATCTGATGAATCTCGAAATGAAAAAATGCTACGCTTCCTCGTCTGATTGTAATTTATGAAATGCTAGCAAAGAATAGAGATTTGTTGTAATTCTTAACAATTCCAACAAAAGTTTTACCAATAGAAATTTAAATTTCTCGCGATATTTTATTTTTATGTTGTTACTTGCTTTATTGACTGTAAAATATAACATTTTACTATTTGGTAGTTCGTATGAACTGCCATTAAATAGTTTTGTGTTACTTTACCGTAATAAATGCATTTGCTTTATTTATTTATTTTTCATTTTTTTAAATTTTTTTTAATTGAAATTTGTTTATTATTTTCTAAAAAATATTATTTTCATTATTTCATAATTTTTTTTTTTTGCATTTTTTAGTTTATTACATTCTAAAATTGAGTTTTGATTTAGTATTTACAAATTTTCAATATAATATGCTTTGATCACATTCATATACCAAAGCAGCTAAATTCACAACAAGTTTCTTGAGAATTTTATTACCTAAAATATAGGTATTTATTTATCTCTATTTCGCTGATAAAACCTATGAATTTAAATAATTATTTAATTAAAACTCACAAATAATTTAGTATAAAATACCAGGCAAAATCTAATTATCATTCTGTGTATTGCGATACTTGATTTATATAATGGCAAATTTTGTCAACTTATGATACTAAGGCAAGGGGCACGATTATTCTTGTTTTCCAGTGGCGCCATCTTTGGCCAAGAATTCGACTTCTGACTCACCCATACGTCACACCAGTTCATAGGGGGGTCCCATTCATACATTCATTCATCCACAGATTGAAATTTTGACCTGAATCAGAGACCGATCAATCTCAAATTCGGTACCCCAGAGGTATAATTTGCTATGGCAACATGGAGGACCTTGTGACCCGACAGATTTACCATGCACCAGTCACCATTTACTGCACTGGGAGTCTTCAGCCGGCTGGATTCGAACTCCCGTTCTCACGAACATGAATCTAGCGTCCTGCCAACCAGGTTTTCTTGGCCTTGTGAACTTATAAATATAATAAAAGAATAAAAAAATGCAGAAGTCAATAGAAAAAATTTTGTCTTTTCCATTTTGGTATATAATTAAGAAGATTAAATATAAATAAGACTGATTTAAAATAAGAAAAAAAATAAACTCAGTGAAAGTATAGATATGGAAAAAGTTGATTTTCAAGTAACTAAGGCGAATACGAAAGTTATAGGAGCATCCCTTTTGTATGAATGTCGTGAAAAAGTTGAGAATCGCTTGCGGAACGCTTCTATGTTTTTTCCAGGTTTACTCATTCATGACTTGCTGCTTAACTGCCAGTCTCGACTTTTTAAGGCCCTATAAAAATTTGATGCTCGAAGTAAAAATACAGGCTTTCTTAAAGAATGTTTCTCGTGAAATGAGCCTATAAATTTAAATTTCTTGAAGGATTTTTGAAAGAACTTTTTCTTATGCAAAAATGTAATAAATATCTGTTGCTCAATTAAGGCTTGGATTAGATAAAATTTTCTCTGAAACCACTTAACATATATCCTTCAAGGTAATTTGATGCAAGCAAATAAATTCGATTCATATACTATTTTTCTTTTTTTCCCTCTCATATTTTCTACTTCATGGAGATGATCGGAAACGTTTTTAAAGAAGTACATATAGTGCATGGTTGTGAAATTTAAATTAAACAATATACTGGGTGTTCAAAAAGTACGGAAACGATAACTTTTCTCTCGAAATAAGCAATGGATAAAAAATCTAATCCTGAAATATTTTCAAAAGATCTTCTGAGTGATATCAAACTAGACTCACCTTAGGTGTGTGAAGCAGAAACAACTTCAAAATCTTAAGAATGATTTCTTATTTTTCATTGCGAATTTTGGTTCTCCAGAAAGTAACCAAATTTCATTTTTAGGATGATATATTTTGATTTGCAGGTAGCACTGTAATTGACAAGTAAACAAAATGGGGTTCAAATAGTTTAAAACACGAGTATCTCGAGATATACGCAAGCATCACTGACTGCAATCAGTGTGCGAGTGGGTGACTACTAGGAGCAGACTGCGTAGGGACCGAGGATGCGCGGTATTGGTTTTCGTAAAACTGTTCTACCGTAAAGTGCTCGACTTCGCGTGCGGGTCGTCGGGCTACCAACGCGTGGGTGCCATCCCCTCTGCAGAGGATCAAAATTGGGATGACATGTCTTCAGATATCCTCAGGGATGTTTCCCAGACCGTCGCCATTAGCCCATTGTGCAGCTCTAGTGCGACGTAAATGAGCAAAAACGAGATATATGCTCGAGATAAAAAAAAATTACGTGTTCAATATTTTTCGAAACTTTACCACCAATACAAAACTTTTGCAAAGAGAAGGAAATTTTTAAATATTAAGTAGTAACCCTTATTTTTTATTTTATTTTATTTATGAGCGAGGGTCAAGTTTGGCATCATTGATTAGGTGATTGATTTTAAAAACACGTGTAATTTTTGATTTTCGATTCAGATATGAATTTCTAGAAACATTCGAGAAATAAATATCGCGAATTAAATATCAAATATCTATTTGAGACAATGATTTTTGATGTCGTTTCCTTCCTTTTTTTCAGACAGGTTGTATAAAAATAGCGTTCTCAACGCTAATTATTACAAACTTGGTAGATCTTAATCCATATAAATGATAAAAAATTTAGGAATGAAATCAAAATAATAAATTCTGTGAGCATATAATTATTAAATGCAATCTTCTTCCAGTTAGTCATTAAGAACTTAGTGCACTGTAAAAAAAAATGTGGATCTAATTGCAGTATAAAGTACACCGACACTTGACTTTGCATCATCCGTAAATTTCATTTTTGCCGCAAATTATCATATCGTAATTTCCACGGTAATATTTATTTAATTAAAGTGATTCAGTGATTTTATGGTAATTCATACTATAAAAATTACGGTATATCAGATTTTTTTGTCCCGGTAAAGATGAATTTTACGGTGAAAAGATCCCATAGTGCCTGTCCTTTTTACTGTAATTTGATCAGTAATTTTTTACAGTGTGAACCTTAAAAATCAATACGATTATAACTTTTGCTAAATTTCACAAAGTTAATTGACTTTTCAGTGCGATTAAATAGTTTTAAATTATGTATATAACGGTAAAAAATTTTTATAGTCCGCTTTTCTCATAAAAACATATTACGCATAAAAAATAAATTTAGTATTTTATTATATCTAGTTGCTATTTTGACTTTGTAACAAAAATAAAACCAACTGAACATTTGGCATTTTTGAAAATTCTTTTTTTAATCCGAATGCTCTGGGAAGGGAACGAACGATAATTATAAGGAAAACTAGAAAAGTTATTTTAATGCAGTTTCAACTGTCACAATATGTTCACTTTGTAAACTATGGAAATAACTGGTTGGTGCCATAGCATTTTTTTCCCATTGATTTCCGCCACTTACTCTATTTTCATTTCTTAATCACGAATGTATTGAATCTATGAAATGTAAACACGCGATCATTTTAAACACAAAGTTAAAAAGAATTTTCGCGCAGTTCACTTAATCGCCTTGACAACTGCTTACGGCATTGACGTTATCGACAGAAAGGGTGGCAAGATGTACTAACTCAGTTTTTTTTTTTTTCTTTCTTGTTTCGTGCTTATAAGATAATTTTGGAAAAAAGGATTGTGAAATGTTCTAAAATATAAATTAAAAAGCTCTAAAACTGCACGCTTTTAAAGAAAAAATTATTACGATATTGTAAATCTATTTCCAGTCTCATTATCTGAAATTGATTTTACCATAAAGACAATTTTTGAAATAATCATAATTGATAATCGATGATGTCAATGTCCTTGTAGTATTTGAGATTACTTTTGTGTCCAATCAATTTAACTTGTCAGTGCTGTAAAAGCTTAAGTATGATAGCTTATAGTAACAGTACACTGTAAAAAATTTCAAGTCAAATTACGGTACAAAGTACCGGCACTTTGGATGCATCATCCGTAAAATCCATTTTTATTGAAAAATATACTTTATTTTTCGCAGTAATATTTTTTTAATTTGAGTGATTCAGTGATTTTACGGTAATTATTACTGAAAAATTGCGGTTTATCAGATTTTTTGTTTCATTGCATGCTCTAGTACGAAGGAGATTTTACGGGAAAAGGTACCGGCATTCTGTGTGCCGGTACTTTTTACCGGAATTTGATCCGGAATTTTTTACAGTGTATAAATAGGAAGAAAAAAAAATTTTTCTTCAAATTTTGTCAATTTTTCCTTAATAGTGAGAATAAATATTTTATGTACTACAAAATAAAAATTAATAAAATAGTAAAGGAATAAATAAATCAAATTATTCTCACAAAAAAAGAAAAATATAAAACAAGGTGAAATTCTTCGGCATTAATTATGTGGGAAGAAAGAATTTTTCTCCTTCTCCAACACCACGTGACCAAACAATAATCCGAGGGACGAGCCTTAGAGACAAAATTATAAACTGTATAAAACTGAACTTAGTAAAACAAATGAATTTTGTTCAGTCTTTATATTTGAAAATATATATATATCTTTTCTTTTAATAGTTTTTATTTGACATAATCAAAAGATTTTAAATGTAGTAAACTTTCATGCTTCAACCTTACCAGTATCTCAGTTGAATATCTTAGTCATAATTGTCCGATTTCTATTTTTATAACTTGAAATATCCTCAACTTTTTGTTCTTCTACAAATGTTTTGCAGCAAGCGATAAAATAATAATGATCTTCACTGTTATTGCTTTATGCATCGCAAATCTTGGTGCAGTTTTTAAATGCTTGAGTAAGTTCTTGAGAGATGTTTAATCTTGGAGTTTAAAACTTGGGAGGATTTCGTGGTTTTCATCCCATGCAACTCAAATGCGGGTTAATTCCATCAAAACGTCCTTCACGTAGACTAGTTTGTTCGAATGTTGGATCCAGGAGTTTCCTTGTCTCCTGGGTCGGGTTGAAAATTACAAGGCTACGGAGTTGAGGAACTGAACATTGATAGTTGTAAACTCTGAATTGAGTCGACTGTTCAACAACGGTTATAAAATAAAATTATACTACTTTTCAATACTGAGAACTACTGAAACATATTATTACACTTTTATTCTAGTTTTTAATGAACGGTTAAGCTAAAGTTAGTAGTTATAGCTTATGTTGTCAAATTTCATATAAACTTTACCCCCAGAATATGCATGAAACTTGACTATTATTTATTAATAATCTGTGACTTTAATTAAATATATTCAACATGAGTTATTTTTAATTTTAAAAAGTTGCCAAATTTAGCATTACAAAGTGTTATTTGGCTAAACCATAAGAAATTTATACAAAAGGCTGTTCATAGCCTTGCTAATTTTTAAAGGTTAGCTTTGCCGCGAATATAGTAAAAATGTTTGTGAAATAAGAACGTCTATATTTAATTTAAACTTTTAATTAAATTAACAACTTGATTCCTTTTCTAAAAGGTTTTTTCCTAGCATTCAATACTTTATTTTTTTTAAATTTAGTTCAATTGACAAGTTTACTTTTACAATCATACGAGCTATAGTTACTAGCAATTTCAACTATGTTAGTATTGTTAGAGTGACTTCAAATTTTATTACTATCAATGCTTTTGCACTTAAAAGTTTTAAACCATACAACTCTATTTTTAGCATCAATACTTATTAAAGTTTTTAAACATATTTGTAACAAGAAATAATCGGAATTATTTAGAGAAATAAAAAACAAATAAATAAATAAGTAATGGATATCTTTTAGTAATTTTTATTATTGCTTCTTATAAAATAAATCAAAATAAAAAAAATACGATTTTGAGTTGCGGTGGAACAAAAAATTTATCAAAAACCGTGATACAAAAATGACGAAAATCAACAAAAAAATGAAAACTAAGGAGTCTTATTTCTTTAATCGAACATAATTGCTTTTACTTAATTAGTTCTATTTGGATTGACAAAATAACCAAATCTACTTGATGTATGGAAAGAGTTGTTTCATTGTTCTTATAACATCAATTGATTTCCTATTTTATAGTTAGGTTTGAAATAGAATATATTACTGCGCTATAAATGAAATCGTTTCACTGCGTTTGTACTTACATTTAGAAGAAAGCTTGTGTATTGTCTTAAATGGAACGTACAAAATCCTTCAAGCTTAACGTAAATATCTATGTAGTTATTGTTTCTGTTATGATGGATAAACTTTGTCTTTTGATGCTTATAGCTTATTGTGTAACACCAAATATGTTAGAAAAATTCTATAATACTTCATCTCGTTCCTGAAATAACGGAGATTTATTTCTCCGCTACATTGATTTTATGACGGATTAATAATGATTTGTGAAAAGGATGAGGTGTAACATTTAATGAAAAAAGAAAACTTGCTCTTGTTCTATAATGATGAAACATAAAAACGAGCTTAGAAAAGGTGTCAGTTCTTTTTCTCTGGATTTAGTTATTATTGTTTTGTTGACATTGGAATCTATTCAATCAATTGAAATCAATCCTATTCAAGCGATTGGAATCTATTTTTAATCGAATTATGACTATTTTAATGTTTTTTGCTATAAATGGTATTTACGCTTTAACGTGGAAAAGAAATTCGAATAGTTTAATTTAGATGTTTATGAAGGACATTATGAAATATAGAAGAGAGGAAGCATCTTTGAACATTTTTATGACTAATTCATATTTAAATTTTTAGTACTCTAAATTAAAAGTGCATTTAAAACACTTATACATTTCTTAAACTCAAAAACTCATAACTAAAAATTTTTTGATTAAAAAAGAAAAATTAAAAGGTTTTTAAAATCATAGTGTATTGTACGACTTAATGATATTTTGAGGTTTAATACTGCTTTCATGCTGCACTATATCTAACTAATATCCTAAGCATTTCAAAAGTTAGTTAAAGTAATCACATTTTTTAATTTTATCGTTCAAAGGTAACTATTTACCGGAATTAAAAAATTAAGATGTATTCTGATGCAGTTATTCTGTATTTTTGACTATTATTGCATAGTGCCCCATCAGATACAGTTTTGTTCTGTCAACTCTTCTATGAGTAAGTAATGTAATAAAGTGATGAAATAATTCAAAATTGAAGCTTTCAGTTAAATATTAATCAAAGAATTAAAAAAAATAAGTAAATTAATTTTAGTGATAAGTTTACAACTTTATTTAGTTAATTTTACACGGAGAAAAAAAAACTCAGGCAAAATTATCGTATTGTATGGTAATGACATTTCTGGTAAAATTAAAAAAATCATAATTCTATTTAATAAAACCTAAATACAAACCCTTTATTCAGTAATTTTTTCGTCCATATGGTAACTATTTACTGGAAAATCTAGTTTTCAAAATTATAGTTCTTATTACCACCATACTAGTAGCAAATACAAAATTTGAAAAGTAAACTTAACCGAATAAATGGTTTTTATGCCATGCTCGAAAGTAGCATGATAAAATTAACAAATTTTACCACATTTCCCTAATTTATTTCATATTATAAAACCATATATTTTTGCTAATTTTACCAAAATTATTATCAAGCGCTTCAGTGAAAATTACCGAGCTTTTTGGTATATATCAGCAAATTTTGCAAATTCGCTAACTTAGTAATGAATTAAATTAAACCCTATTTCGCTAATACACCATAATATCGCGAAATTCTCATTTTTAAGATTATATGGATATAATGTTTCTATAATAAGATTCAACTTAACACTTAACTATGGTTCCACAAATTTGTACCAAATTATGCACAAGGCACTCCGAAATTTCCAGCAGAACACGAAGAAAAAATTCTAGTAAACTTAACTAACCCTATGGTAATGACATTTCTGCTTTTATTTATTTTATTTTTTTAAAAAAACAACATAATTATGGTTAATAAAACCAAAATATACTGTATTTAAACCATTCATTTGGTAAATTTTTCATTCATATGGTAAAGGTTTACCGAAAATTCTGGTTTCCAAAATTATAACTCGTATTACCACACATTCAGTAAAAAATAAAAAACTGAAAAGTAAATAAACTGAATAAATGGTATTATGCCATGCTCTAAGGTATCATGATTAAATTCCCAAATTTCCCCATGTTTACCAAACTTTATCACATATTATAAAACTATATTTTATCGTTCTCTTTACTAAAATTATCACTAAAGCACTTCGGTAAAAATTAACAAGCTTTTTGGTGTTCTCATACAACCTGAAAAACGGTAGATTTTACTATATTCTGATAGTTTTGACCACGCTTTTTTCCTCGGTCCACCTATTATACCACTAAATAGGAAAAAAATTAACAAGAAAAATCTAATTAAACTAGCTGACGAAATGTTATGAATGCATCTGCTATAATTTTTTTTTTCCTCGCGAGCGAAAACTTCAAGTTTGTTTAAGTTTTTCTATTAAACAGGAATTCGTTTTATGCGGATATTCAACAATTATATAAACAAAATAAGCAATAATTACAGAATTTTGCCAAAGTATTATCTAAATAACAACTGTTTACTTGAAAGAAACAGATTAAGGTTATAATCAGTGTATTTTTTCCAGACATATTTGTAATGCACCAGGAAAAAAAAGCATTTATTGCCTCCGAGAAAACAGTCTCTCAATTTGTTATATTAAACGGTATTTTGATGAAATTAGTTTATTCATAAAATGAAGTGAAAACAGGAGTTAAATTAATCCCCTTAAAGTAAGCATAAGATCAAAGCTTAACAACTCAAGTTCAAGCATTTTGCATGCTCTAGTTATTACTTATTGAGCATATTTAATTATAAATCATATTTCCTCTTTCAAAGTGAAATTTCATTTCCGCACTTGTCTCTTCGATTCACAATGAAAAATAATATAGTTTTTAAAATAATGTGAAGAAATAGTTTAAATTTATTTGCAGTTTTATTTATTTAATAAAACCCATTATAGAAGATAGTTCGGAAAATAAATAAATTCACAAGAAAAGCATGTTATTTTTCGTGATACTAGATTTATCATTTAAACATCGGTATTTTTGCCCATGTTATATTATTGTTTTGAAAAAAAAAACGCTGATATCATGAAAATGAAAAGCACGAAAAATTATCATAAACTGTTATTTATTTTATTAACGAAAATGAATTGTATCTAAGAGGTTAAAAGTAACTTCTGATAAGCAATGTATTTCTATTCTGAAACTTCCTTAGAACTTTGTTGCATATTTTTATTGGTTACTGAGAGAAGTTTTAAGTTAATCGTGTGAAAGTTCTTGAAGTGTTTTAGAAATGTATTTAGAAATGTAATAGTATATAACTATATCATAGATGTCTGTCTGCAACTTTTTTAATTTTTGAAATGTTTTAGTTTGTTTGAAATGCTTAGTTCGTTTGAAATGTTTAGTTTGCTTGAAATGTTTAATTTTTTTAAATGTTTTTGTTTTGTTTAGTCTTAATTTTTTTAAATGTTTTTGTTTTGTTTAGTCTTAATTTTTTTAAATGTTTTATAAATTTATTAATAGTATATAACTGCATCATATATGCCTGTCTACAATTATTAATTCAAGAATTTACAGATATAGGGAAATGTTGAGGGCAAACAGCATTCAATTCATGACTAATTTTCATGATACTTATCAGCAAAATTTAATTCAGAAATTATTAAGACCTATGCCAAGTGTAAGTACAACGGATTAAGTACTGTTCTAGTCTTTTTTTTTAAAAAAACTGTTTTGCTTTAAGTTACGCAGTAGGGAAAAAAAGAAGAAAAAAAAATATATATATATACTTACACATAAAAAAATATATATATGGCTTACTTTGCGCGAACTGGAAAACAAACAAATCACACTCAGTAAAATTATGAACTTAATTCATAAACTAAAGTAATACACATTAAAAAATCTATCAAGTAATTTTTAAGCAGTTTTTACACAAAAAGCAAATAACAGTGAGGAACAAATTTTTTGTTGGATTTATAAAAATACTTGATCTTGTCTAATTCGGGAGTGGGGATATCAAATTTGAAATTAGTTTTCCTTCTAAAGCTACAGACTTTTTTTTTGTCATAATGAAAAAGTTTAAAAATGTTATATAGCAGGGGGTCGCATAAATATTGCGACACACTTTTAGGAGATTTAGGGCATATCATCTGTTTAAAATGTCATAGGAACCCATGCACGGAAATGTCGTCATACGGGGCTAGGGGCGATTCCCATTATTACCTGCTCAGAAGCAAACGAAGAAACAGTTCATAATAGGGGGTAGCACCCTTAGATGCGTATAATGATATTTCCGTGCTTTGGGTCCAAAAAATTTTAATCCTGATGATGTGCCCTAGCTCCTATAAAAAATTGTCCAAACATTTAAGCGACCTTCTGTTATATATAACTTTTTTAAGCTTGTATATTTAGATAAAAACGGGCTAAAAATATTAGTTTAAAAAACTGTAGTTTAGAAAAGGAAACCGTTTGCATTTTTGAAATCAGTAACAAATGTAACACAGTATCTATGATTTGCTGAAAAATCTCATAGAATAGAAAACAAGAAAAAAAATTGTTCCCCAGTGTAATTATTTTTTTAAAAACAATATGTCAGTCGTGATTTGGCGTAGGAGCTATTTGTAAAATTTGCTCTTAAATAAAAATGCATATAATTTGTAAGAAAATAAATTACTAACTCTAACAGTCGTGTGTGCATTATTTTTTTTAAAAATAAAATAGATATTTTGCTTTTTTTAAGTTTCCTTCATTCTTTTAAACATCATGTTCCAAGCATATGCTCTGGAGGAGCAATACAACCTATCATTTCGTGACATCGGATGTTTGAGTAAACAATAAAACTCCTTACAGACTTTTTGTCAATATATTTTGATGACTGCACCGCCTTTTATGGATCAATATTGATCATCATTTGAAAGTGCCGTTCACCCCTGTTTATGATAATTCTCAAAATATTTACTGATAACAAACAAATAATGTCAATTAATCTTTAATAGAAATAATATAAATAAATGAAACTGCTGCCTTTATATATAGCTTTATTTTTTTGTAAGGGGGAAATATTACACATAGACCTTATTAATATACTTTTTTAAACCCTTATGTAATAACTATATTTTATAGCGTTAGTAAAATCTTAAATGGCGCCCAAATTACTGAGAATATTAAAACTGAAAGAGAAAATTTCTCTAAATATCAATGCTTACTATGAAAAAAACGAAATAAACTAAATCAACAAAATTTTATTTAAATATTATTTTAATATATAATTATAATTTAAAAAAACATAAATACTTAAAAGGTAATTGTTGGAAACCTTTTAACGTAAAATAAAGTTATATTTTCGATCGATGCTCCGAAAATAATACAAAAATCAATCATTTATTTTTGAAAAAAAATTTATTTTGTAGGGGTAATTTTGTATTTGTATTTTGTAATGTACTATTATTCTAATTTATTTAATCAATAATCTCTTCAGCTCGAGTGAATCATTAAAGCATTCATACAAAATCAGAATCTGGACGAAAAAGAGTAAAAAGCGGTAGCTTAAATGTAAGCATTGCTAATTTGGTGGACTTATTTTGCTTTAACTTTAAACAATGTTAATCACATATCTAATAAAATTCAGATGAAAGTGAAGCTATATAATTTTTATTTTGAACTAAGTGGAAGTGAATTAAATAAATCAAATTATTACTACCCCGCCCACAAACAAACAGCTAAAAAATTTGTTTGGTTATCAATTTTATCTTTTTACCCTGACTGATAACGTTTCATGCCGGCACGCATGTATACAACTATTATATAACATACAACTATTATATAACAACTATTATATAACATATTAGTAATGTGTATACAACTTGCAAAAAGAAAAAAAAAGATATCACCTTGAATAACGTTTGTTCCAATGATAGTATTTTCACAAAATACAATGAAAAAAAATGGTCAAAACTACCAGAATGCGGTAAAATTTGCCGTGTTTCTGGCTCGATGGGAACTCCAAAAAGCTCGATAATTTTTACCGAAGGGTTATGGGGATGCTTTTATGGTAAAATTAGCCATGAAATATGGTTTTATTACATGTGATAAAATTTGGCGAATGAGGTAAATTTTTTTAATTTTATTATGATACCTTAGAGCATGGCATAACCACCATTTATTTCGTTTAATTTACTTATCAGTTTTGTATTTTTCACTAAAAGTTTTCTAATAAAAACTATAATTTTGAAAACCAGAATTTTAGGTAAACAGTTACCATATGAACGGAAAAATTACCAAATGAATGTTTAAATAACTTGTATTTAGGTTTTATTAACAAGAGTTATGGTTTTCTTTTACCAGAAATGGCATTGACGGTCATTTTACTCGATTTTTTTCCTTTTGTAAGTATCAATTTTAATGATTCACAAGGGTGACCTTGAATATGCTAATTAATTAGTGCTAACTATTAACTGAATAACAGAAACAGGCGCAAAGACATACTTTCTCAGAATAAATTCACTCTTTTTTCCATCGTGTCTGGATTTTTGGTGTTCAATATAAGCGTTAAGGGGGAACCGCAATCTCTAAAATATGGTCCCAATAGTTTTGGTATGAGAGCTGCCGAAAGTTTGGGCCTTTAATATTACTTTCTGCGTATGTAGCAATATCTCGGGAGGTTTTAAAACGAATCAAAAACTTGTGTCCATAATTATAAATTCGCATTTCTAGATATAATTCCTTGCAAAAATAATTTCTAATAATTTTTTATTATTTTATCTATTAAGATTCGGAAAAATATTGAACTGTAAGGTATACAAACTTTTACACCATTTTAAACTATAATACAAAATACAAAATTTAAGCGGAAGCAATTGTTAATTTCAGAGAATAGTTCCTGAGCTATAAAATTTCAAACAAACCCTAATTTTAGAATTTTTCCAGAAATATTCAATCAATTTCTCTTAAATTTCGCCTTTGGTCACTTGAAATTACTTTTTAAAATGATATAAAAAAAATTTATACCTTATAAATCGAAATTTTTTTACCCCTTACTAAATGAAAAAGTAAAGATTCTTGAAAAAATATTTTTGACAAGGATGAACTAAATTTATAATTCGGTGGAAAAAATTTAGATTTGATAAAAAAAATTTCCGAGATATGACGAAATACGTAAAAAATGAATTTAATATTAAGAGACCAAAACTTTCGACCACTCTTCCTGACTAAGCTATCAGGATCATATTTTCCAGATTGCGACTAGGTATTTGAAAAATGGTTGGTTATATAGTTATTTGAAGAAATAAATAAATAAATAAATAAATAAAAAAAAAAATTAAAAAAATAAAAATAAAAATTTTATTCGGAGAAAATACATTTTTGTGTCTGATTCTGTAGCATAATTAATGGCTAGCAATAATTAATTAGCATATTTGAGGTTGCAGCTTTGAACCATTATGACTCCTTCTTTCAATTAGTTCGAGAAAATGCAGTCAGTAGAACTAAAGGTATTCAAGATGATATCATTTTTATTTTGCGCATTGTTTTTAGGCTATCTGAGTCTAACTTGTATGTAAATAAAAATAGCCAATTTATGGGGAAAACTGAAAGTATTTCACTTGTATTTTCTTCTGTTTTTGAGACCAGAAAGTTATGGAATTTGAATTACTTTTATTGAAAAATATTTGTAACACTGATATCTGACATACAAACAGATTGCATTTTAACAAGGATCTTCTCTAACAAATCTCTATAGTGAAAAAAAAAATTTTCTTCTAAAAAAAAAGATTCGATGAGCTTTTTTTCAATTACAGCACACCATTACATTTGCGCCAAATAAACCCTCAAGTAATTATCATTTCACAGGGGAAAAAAGCCTAAATGAAGTTCAACTAAATGAAATTCTGTAATATGTCAGGGTTAATCTAATCCAATAAACTAAATTAGGTAAGTTCTCATCGCAGGAGAGCTCGTCTGGAAGCTCGGGATGAAGAGAGGGGACCGACCTGTAAAAGAGGCGGGAGCGAGTACTTTTTTCCCGTCACCTACTTACTTAGCGGGATGCCGCGGGCGAATGCAGAAATAGGTCTCTGTCGAGATTTCATCGGCCACTGACATCAACCACGTTTTTCATTCATTCATTCACTCACAGAAACTCTGTAAACAATTTCTCTTTCGATTCCCATTTGGCGAACATTGAAAAAGTTTTGTTTAGTATCTTTCACATTTTTTATTATAATAGTAATTTTTTTTTAATTTTGTTTTTTGTTTTACTTTTACTACTATCATTTTTTAAAAAGGATTTATTGCGCAAATAGAGGCAGCATTTACTCATGACCTTACGTAAGTAATTTTTTAATTGTTATGAATAAACATATTTTTGTTCAACAAGGGATAGGTGTGCTAAAGCAAAATACAACGTGAATGAAACACAAATGAAAGTACATAAATGGAGATACTATAGTTTCAGTTCTATAAACAAGAGCCTTCCTTGGTGTCTAAAAGTTAAATGTAATGTCCATTTGACTTTTAGACACTGAGGAAGGTTCTTGTTTATAGAACTGAAACTATAGTATGCCCATTTATGCACTTTCAGTTTTGCTTTATTCACGTTGTTTTTTGCTTTAGTCATATTTTTGTTTTTTACTTTTGCTTAGACGTTTATTTGAAAAACAAATCAAATTCAAATTTCAAATTTTTCTTTCAAATTTTTGAGAGTTTCAATTTTTGAGTAAAAGGGTTCCTGTGTAAAGTATAAACTAGAGTACAGAAATAGATATATTGTTGTAGTGTCTGTTCTATAAACAAGAACCTTCCTCAGTATGTATACAAAATGTACAACGTTATGGAATGTGCTGTTCTGTACTTTTATTTGTGCTTTATTAGAGTTGTTTTGTTTTACTCATACGTAGCACAAAGCATACTATATCTTCACTTGGATAAATGGATAATAATTAAAAAAAATTCTGAAGATAAAATGAACTGTTCGTTTAGAGTTCCTACTTTTGTTGTCTTCTTTCGTTTAGCTATTTTTAAAATACAAGTCTCCTTCGAATATAGAGAAGAAATGGGCTTCTGGGTAAGCAAAACAACGCGAATAAAGCGCAAACAATAGTACAGAAATGGATAGATTATTGTAATGCCTGTTCTAGAAACAAGAACCTTCTTCAGTATTTAAACACAAAATGTATAACACTATAGAATGTTCATTCCTATACCTTTATTTGTGCTTTATTCGTGTTGTTTTGTTTTACTCATAGGTAGCACAAAGCATACTATATATTCAATGGGATAAATGAATAATACTTAAAAGAAATTCTAAAGATAAAATGTGCTGTTTGATTAGAGTTAGTATTTTTGTTGTTTTCTTTTGTTTAGCTATTTTTAAAATACAAGTCTCCTCCAAATATAGAGAATAAATGGGTTTCTGAGTAAAGTAAAGCAACGTGAATAACGCTCATACAATGGTACAAAAATGGATATATTGTAGCAAGTGTTCTATGAACCTTCCTTAGTATCTAAACTCAAAATATATAACACTATAGTATGTTCATTTCTGTACCTTTATTTATGCTTTATTTACATTGTTATACTTTACTTTAACAAAGCACAAAGTATACTGTATGTCCAGTTGAACAGATTATAATTTTAAGAAATTCTAAAGATAAATAAACTCGTATAAGACATAAAGTTATTACCCCTTTTTCAAAAATTGAAACAAAATTCCCTTACTTTTCAACTAAGCTTCCATTAATTATCAGTTTTGCAAAATTATGTAAATTATACGTAAAAATAATGACATAAATAAAAGGAAACTTTTGTAATAATCCACTGTACGAAGTTCTGTGGAACGTTTTGTTCTGTTTCACGTTTTTTTTTTTTTTTTTTTTTTTTTTTTTTTTTTTTTTTTGTTCTGTGGTGTTTTGTTCTGTAGAAAGAGAATCTGAGAAAAATCAATGAGAGATTTGTATTATGGTTAGAGCCATTTATCTAGAAAACATTAATTTTACCTATAAAAATAATTTGAAATATGACCCAAAATTTAATTTTAAACGAAATTACTCTGTGTATTAAAAATAATTAAATAAATAGCTGACTTCACAGTTCTTAGCAGCTTACCCAAATTTTACAGTGTTCCATTTTTTTTTTTTTAGATTATTAAACGACATGTTTTAAATATTTATTAGTGTGTATGAGTTAGGATAGTAAATGTTTTAGTTAGACCATGGAATCATAAAAAATTAACATGTTGTAGGCAACTGTACATCTAAATAATGATGTGACTAGATTTATTCAAATTTTAAAAGCTTTATAAGTTTTTTTAATTACCTGGAAAAAAATTTTTGATTTCGGTAACCTTTGCTTTTATATGTTAAAAACTTTTTTTAGCCTATAAATATTCAACATTTTTACCAAATATTGATTTTAGTTGCTTTGCATTAAGTCACAAGTATATTAAATAAATTTAATGACTCAAAGAATTAAATCACAGAATGAATTCATAAAAGACACCATCAATTTTCTTGTCAATATTTAATTTAAAATTCACTTTTATCATGACTGTCGGTTTGTTACTAATTTAGTTAATGTCAAATGAAGAAATCGCTGATTTTTAAACTACCTTATAAGTTACAATTTTTAAACTTGATGTTAAAAATACACTACTATTATGAAACTAAAGTTTATTCTAAATGAACTATAGTTCGTTCACCAGGAGCTAGCATTTGTCTCCCCCTCCTCGGACGATGAGTTCATTTCAGCGTGGGAGTAAGAGGAGAAACGTTTCCGCGCTTGAAATTGAGACAACCCTTAATGCGTGCCCAACACAAACAGCGAATTCTTTTTCAGTCCCCTACTTCGTTTATCCTCTGCTGTTATACCTTTCGTTACTCTAGATAATTAAATATATTGCAGCAAAATATCTAAAAAAAGACAAACTATTCACTCGAAAGAGAGAAATATCATCAAATTTATGAAATATTAAATGTTAAAAAAATACACATAAAGATTGTGAAATTAATATTTTTGTCATACGATCAACATATAGCAACCTTGTTCGGGATTTTTCACATCCTTGTCCCAAAAATAGCGAAATAGTATCGTCAAATACCACGTGATGAAGGCGGACCCAAGTGCCAACTCCTATTGAACGAACTGTATTTCCAATGCGTAATATTATTCTTTAAGTATTGATTTTTTCTATATTTTCAAAAACTCGGAATAAAATAGACATGTCATGTATCATTTTAAAACTTTTAAACACTTTAAATCAAACATTTCGCATGCTTTCTTAAGTAAAAGTGATATAATAAGAATATTTAAGTGCTTAAGAGAGTTTTCTTATTTTCCTGTAAATTAAGTACAGTAAACAAAATAAAAAAGAGAACATTAAAAAGAACTTTTGATCTAACGATTGGGTTTCCACGCACTTAGATGCAACCTCAATGACTCTTAAACTTAAATATGATAATTAATTTATGCAAACGATAATTTTTTTTTTTAAGTTTCAAAAATTTGCACTCATGAACATCACTTTATATACATATACATATATATATATATATATATATATATATATATATATATATATATATATATATATATATATATATATGTATATATATATATATATATATATATATATATATATATATATATATATATATATATATATGCCTAATATTTTGAGAATCAAAAATCTAAATCTGAGGAAAAAAAAGGTTTGTTTAGTCAGGAAGAACGTTTTTGTATCTGATTTCGTAACTAAAAATATCATCTGCCTTAAATTAATTAGCATAATTTAGTTAGTTCATTAAAATATGAATCTTATTTCCTTATAAGGAAACAATATAACATTATGTTAATTTGCTATCAATATTTTTTTTTATTATTTCGAATGTATTCTGATAGAAGGTAACATTTTACATCTTTGTGTCAAATCATGTTACAAATTTGTTTTTGCATTACTTATTTATTCCTATTACTTGCATTTTAACACGCAGTGCAATTTACAACTGAAGAAAATATTTTCCCCACAGGGTGGCGACTTCAAAAGTATTGGTTTGAATTGAAACGGTAAAGATAAATGAGCTGTGAGCATTTAATTATGATTGAACTTACAATCATTATCTTATCGTGAGAAGGCTTTAGCCACAAGGTCATCACGTCTCCACTAATGTCATGGATCACTGATGTATCGATTCCAGTATTTAAGATTAAATTCTTCCTAAAAAATACTTACTATTTGGATCACTCATGTATCGATTCCAGTATTTAAGATTAAATTCTTCCTAAAAAATACTTACTATTTGGATCACTCATGTATCGATTCCAGTATTTAAGATTAAATTCTTCCTAAAAAATACTTACTATTTGGATCACTCATGTATCGATTCCAGTATTTAAGATTAAATTCTTCCTAAAAAATACTTACTATTTGGATCACTCATGTATCGATTCCAGTATTTAAGATTAAATTCTTCCTAAAAAATACTTACTATTTGGATCACTCATGTATCGATTCCAGTATTTAAGATTAAATTCTTCCTAAAAAATACTTACTATTTCTTTGAGTTAACTTAGCTGACAAATCTGAATGCTTCAGTTTCGTTCTTGATTATAAAATGACGTGATTTTACCTTCAGGGTTATTCAATGGAGCATATAGTGTCTTTTTTACTCGTGCTATTTTGATATCGATTCCATAGCAATTCTCAACTTACTGAAATTCGACAATTGAGAAAAGTCCTGTTTTGCATGAAGGGATTTCGTAATTATTTAGGGCGAATAATTATAGCTTGTAATAAATATTTCCTAAATTGAAAGTAATTTGATTAATCAAATTCCACCCTGACGAGAAGTAATTCTAATAAGGTTTTGACGTTAGAATAGCCAAAAAATATGATTATGGAAATTCGACAAGACAATGCAAATATATACTGGCAGATCAAATAATTATGCGATGTATCAGAAGGTAGGATAATCATATTGTTATTAAAATACAAAAAATAATCTAATCAAATTTACAACAGTGATTTTAGAGGGGTAATTTATTCATCCTGATTTTGATATAATTGAAGGCCTTAGCGTAAAGACCGGATAAGTTTATATTTTTTGAAAAAACTTTAATGCCTCTTTTAATGTGAACAATTAAGCTGTTTTAATTTACAACAGTGATTTTCGTGACGCAATTTATTTATCCAGAACTTGATAAAATTGAAGGCCTTAGAGTAAGAACCGGATAAGTTTAAATTTTTCAAAACAAATTTAATGACTTTTTAAATGTGAACAATTAAGCTGTTTTGATAAGGTGCAGAACCGGGAGATAATATAACAACCTGTGTGGTAAATAATATGGAACAAACTAATTTAGCTATTTTTTTTCTTTTTTTTAAATTTAATTCAGCTCTCACCAACAGTATTTGAGTCCAGGTTTACTTAGTTCATGCACACTGTAAAAATGTATATTAAATTTACAGAAAAAACTGTCAGCTGGTGTGTATAAATAAAATAATAATCTCCAACAAGGCGAGAGTGAAGCTTGAGACATAAGTGCACTGATTAACGATTTATTTGTAGTTCATATTTGAAAAGGATATCACACACCTTAAGCTAGTTGCAGAAAAGATTGGCTGCAAAAATATGGTATTCTTCATTATAACGCAGACGATATTTTAAATTTCTAGTTTATCTTAAAGTTAGCTTTTCCTAAATGTTAAAGCAAAGGCAAATTTTACACTTTCCAAAAGTTTAAAATTTCTACTTTTCTTTCTTTAAATTTCTTACAAAGCCATTTTTAATTTATTAAAATTCATAAGACCATAAATTTAGAATATTTATATAGACAATTTAACAGTTTATTATAAAATATTGCACTTATTATAAAATATTGCTCTCATTATAAACTATTGTACTTATTATAAAATATTGTACTTTATAAAATATTGTTTTACTTATTATAAAAATGGTTTACATGTAATTTTAAAAGAAATAGATTCGTGATTGTCACTTCCATGTAAGAAATATTTAAAACATCATTCAATGATTTTTAAAAAATAGTTACAACTCAAACGCAATTATTCCTCTGAAATTAAATTCTCTTATTGTTACTAGTTTATACTTGTTGTTAATTAGTGCAGCTTTTAAGACAATTAATATTCTTAATAATTTTAATCTGTGACTGCATTAAATTCAATTTGTTCAAAAAAATTTCCTGTTTTTTTAATTGCAGAGATTAACTCACAAATTTAAAAACAATTTTGTTACCTTTTTGTAACTTCGATAAGCAAAAATTAATATATGTAGCATAATATGCAAGGTATAGTGTCCAACTTAAAATATGAAAAAAAATTGCATGTCCCTCTAAAATTTTTGTTTTACACAAATTCTTGTTTATTTGATACTTTTTTTTCAAAAATTGCTTCATGTATAAAATTTGATGAAAAAATTAAATGTTTGCATGTGAATCGAGTTTAAATTCTAACATGTTTTTTAAATCAAATTTATTCATAAAATCATGTTTGAAAATATCGTGCAGGGCATTAACATTAGGTTCTGCAACCATTTAAAATAATTTTTAACTTTTGTTCGTTTGACATTTTGGTGTACTTTAAAGAGCAGGTAATTTCTTTTCAAATAAACTTAAATAAGGTAACGCAACTTCAAAAAAAGTTTGTGCCAAAATGTGCTTTAAGTATAAGTCATTTTCTTGAAAAACAGTCCAAGAACTTTTTTATTTACTCATGTGCATGAAAAGATCAAAAAATAAGAGTTAAGCAATTTTGTTTTTCAAATCAAGATTTAAAATTTTACTGTTTCTGTATCACTAACAACAAGTCACTAATATATTTAATATTTATTAATGTATTAAATGCAAGTTTGCAATCATGCAAGTTTGCTCGAATTCCAAAGTCCTCGCCTTCTTTTCTTTTAAAAAAAATTACTTTGTTTACCTTAAATTTTACCTAATCTCCGTTTCGATATTTATTTGTAGAATCTATGGAACATTCATTTATTTAATGCAATTATTTAATACAATTTGGTGCTGAATTATATTCCAATAACATTACAACTTCTGTATGATTTTCTTGAAAACTTTATAAGTAAATGGTCATAACTGATGAATCAACAGTTAATAATCAGTGATATTTCCATTACCAAATAAAATAAATAAATTATACTCTTAGTTAAATTAAGAAAACAAATTCAGTGTTCGACTACATTTTTAAAATTTTAAACCAATTGTATTAAATGCTACTGTACGAATAAGCTATTACAAATAATAATTTATTCCTGAAATTGTATAAGCTCAGTCTTTAAGACGTTCGATTTATTTTTTTTAAAGAAAATAAAAGGTTTCGGCGGTAGTTCAGTAGACGTGAGTGCATCCCTTACCTTAATTTTAACCTTTACCATAATGTGAATTTTTCCTTATATTATCTCGTATTCTGAATCACTTATTTCAATATGAAGTTTTGGCAAACTACACTGAGAAAAAAAGTCTGGTCAAAACTACCAAAATATGGCAAAATTTAGTGAGTTTCTGGCTATATGGGAGCACTAAAAAGTTCAGTATTGTTTTACCAAAGCGCTTTGGTAATGTTTTTTCTAAGATTAACAATAAAATATAGTTTTATAATATGTGATAAAATTTGCTAAATGTGATAAAATTTGGTAGTTTAAACATTATACTTGAGAGCCTGGCAGGAAAATAATTTATTCGGTTAAATTTACTTTTAAATTTTGTTTTCTTTACTAAATTTATGGTAATAAGAACTATAATTTTGAAAACCAGAATTTTCGGTAAGTCGTTACCAATTGAATGGAAAAAATATTAAGTAAATGGCTTTTCTTCCTCTTCTTGTTCTATTGGCATGACAGCCCTTTATGGGCCAGAGCCTTCCCTAAAACCTTCCTCCATTCTACTCTTTTCTTAGCGATTGTTCCTTATTTAATAATTTTTAAGATTTTGAAATCCTCCTCTACACAGTCAAACCAACTGATCTTAGGCCTACCTCTAAGTCTAGTTCCAATTGGTTTGTAATTGAAGATCTTAAATAATAAGGAAGAAGGGTAACCAGATGTAACCCACAAGATGTATTTGTTGATATCAGTTTCCTTGAATATCCTATATAGTTCAAAATTATATCTTTGTCTCCATAAGCCATTCATATTTAAACCATCTATTTTGGATCAATTAACCAGAATTATGGTTTCTTTTCCCAAAAATATCATTAGCATACATCACGGTAATTTAACCACAATTTTTTTCTTCTTGTAGGATGCTACCAATTGATGCAGTTCGTTTTAAATTCAAAAGTATCGAAATAATTTTCTCTTACAATTGTGTCTCATTTTAAGCCTAGTAGTTCCATTATTTTAATTTTTAAATTTATTTATATATTTTTTTGTTTTGAAAAAGCACCGAACTGTATGTAAGTTGTAGGCAGACGTTTACAAAATTAAACTATCGTTATTAAAGAAAAGAAAGAAACATTTAAACATATATTAGAAGGCTTAGTTTTAAAGCAGACAACATTTTCACTTAACCCAAATCTTTTCTTATTTCCAGAAACTGTGTGTACTGTGTTGAACTGTGAGTGCGTTAGGTGTTTTGCACTTCGAAAAAGTGAAACAGTAAACAAAAAATAGCCCTTTTCCACGCTTTACTGAAGACATCATTAACAATTACTTCAAACCATCAAATTTCATCAACCGTGTTAAGTATGAAACTGAAATCTACGCATATACTATAACAGATACAATCAAGCATTTTTTTAACGTTTATGTCCTTGAGAAGCACGCAGCTACCAATAAATAGGTTATATAAGTTCAAACTATAAACTATAAAGGTAGCTAAAATATAAGACTTTCTTTTCCAATAGTTTCCTTTATTTTCTAATACTTCACCGTATTAGAAGCCGCTTTGTGTATCGTTTTTAAACACTTACAAGGACTTAAAAGTAATTTCAGTTTTAAAATTCTTCTATTTAATGGGACAATGGAAGGTAGTGTGTACATAATGTTTTTCTTTCATCACGTGAATTTATTATGAATTATTAAACTTATTTACGACAAGGTGTGATTGAAATGCATTTTACACTTTAACTTGTACTTGTATTTACATAATATAAAATTAAAATTTTTTCTCTTCTTTATTTCGCAGCATATATAAATGTATCTTTCCTTTTATTTTAATCATGATAATTAAATCAGCAAATGTTTGCCTATTGCTTATAAATAGTTCATTGCTTTTCATAATTTTAGAAATTCAGGTAATAACTGACCTGATGAAAAATATAGAATTGTTAAGCTTAATATGGGACATAATTTATTTCGGTCTCTTTGATATTTAAGATATACTGTTAATTATCTACAAAATATATTGCTAATGACAGTAGAGAACAAGTTTTTTGTTGCATTTATACAAATACTTGATCCTGCCTAATAATTTGGGTATGGAGATTTCATATCTAAAATTAGTTTTGCTCATAAGTTAGATTTTTTTCAAAACGACATTTTTAGACAGTGCTTTTTTTTACAGTCGAATTGTGCAAGTTTAACAACAGAAGGACTCCTAAATGTTGAGACAAACTTCTATGGGAGTTAAAGCACATCTTCAGAATGAATATTGCATAGGAAATCATGCCGGCAGTGTCATCGTACGCAATTAGGGGTACTTCCCGATTATGACCTGTTCCGAAGTTGATCTGTTAAGTTTTAAAACGTCATATAAATAACAGAGGGTCGCATTATTGTTACGTCAAACTTCTAGAGGAGTTAAGAGGCATCCATGCGTAATTGCATAAGAATGCATAATTGCATAAGAATGCATAATTGCATAAGAACCCATGCACGGAAACGTCGTCGTAACAGGCTGGGGAATAAAAACAACTTTCAAGTTTATAAAATGGAGATGAAGATGAAGAAAAATATTAGAAAGAAAATTTATTTGCAACTTTATTTTTATATAAAAGTTTTGTGGAATTTAAATGTGTGTACTCATTAATATGGTTGCAAGCTTGTGGCAATATGAATTTTCTCGAATTATACTGGGAAACATTACTTTTCTGTTGTAAGACATTCGATGATTGCATAGGCACCCATACCTAGAAATGTCATCATGCGCGGCTGGAGGCGCTTCCCTATTTTGACCTGTTCAGAAACGCGAGAAGAAACAGTTCACAATAGGGAAAGCACCACTAGTGGCGTATGACGACATTTCCAGGCATGGGTAACTGTGCAATTTTAATCCAGATGATGTACCCTAACTTCTCCAGAAATTTATTGCAACATTTATGCCACATCTAGTTATATATTACATTTTTAAACTTGTACATTTCAGCAGAACCTAGAATAAAAATGTCATTTAAAAAAAAGAGTTAAAAAGCTAGCTTGGAGAGCTAGCTTTTTTCTTGGAGTCATTTAAAAAAAAGAGTTAAAAACCAATCGCAAACTTTAAATCAGCGACATGAAAGTATCTAAGATCTGTTTAAAAAAAATCTCATATAACTACCAAAAACTATATAACTATATATAAATCTCATATAACAAACAAAAAAATGTTTCTCAGAATTATCTTGGTGAATAACGTAACACGAAACATGAATCCATTTGCCCAAACAACAAACAAATTTCGGTGTTATCTTTAAATGATAATCTATTTCTACAAGCTTTCTCCCATTTAAAATCATTCTTGAGTAAATGGGATATAAATATTCCCTAAACACTCGATGACATCATATTGAGGTCAATATCCGACACTCAACTTTTATACCCATTTATATTCTTATAGATTCCGGTAAAATTCCGTAAAAATAATGAAGGTATTGTGTTGTTACTACTTTCAAGCAAATGTCACGTATGTCACGTTCACGGGATAGTGATATTACTGTACTAAACAACATGAGTAAGAGTTTGTAAGTCCAAATTGATGGGTAAACAACTTCAGCCACAAAATTCGAAGGATTTTTCTGTTTTATTTGTTTTTGCCAATGTTTGGCTCCAAAATGGTAAATTATACATTCAAACCTGTTGACAAATTTGAAAAGGGGATCGACTGCTTGATACATGATTCGAGGGACAGTGATTATGCAATTAAAATATTTATTTATTTAATAGTCTCTTTATCTTTATTTACTAATAGTCTTTTTTTATTTTTTATTTCCGAGTTTATTCTCTCTTTTTTTCTTTTGAGTGTAGCTTAAAGACTCAATCCTTCCTTTTTTCTCTTACCGGGAAACCTTAGCCCATACACTTACTTTAACTACAGTACCGCTCAAAAGTATCAGTACACCTAGAAACTTATAAAAAATGGCGAAATTCAAAGTGTCATAACTTCTTTAAAAATGATCAAAAATGCTTCTGCTTTAGTTCATTTTGAAGCTTAAAATCTTTACTTTTATGTACTCTAATTGTTTTTAATTAATATATTTTGCAACTATGTACAATTACACTCTAAACAATCATAGAAAATTGTATTAATTTTTTGTGAAGTTTGACGCGATGTACGGGCACAAAGGGGTTAGATATTGTTAATTTTTACTATACCATTGAAAAACTTGGACTTTTAGCTTTCATTTAAAAAAAAAATTCCAAAAAAACATGTTTTTTGGCGAAGTTATTGTCAAATAAAAAAAAAGGTTTTTTTTTCAGAATTTAATGATTTTTCAGCAATTATAATGAATTTTAGTGCAATTATAATATGATATGAAAATTTTTTAATTAAAATAAATTAAAATTTAATATTTCTCGATAATATTATTTCATAATTTATTATAACAATTTTAACTTTTTTTTTTGGAAAATATAATAATGAAATAGGAATCAACGTTTACAATTTAATATTTTGAAATTTATTTTTTCGTATTATTTTTTCGTATTCGTAAAAATTTGAAAACAAAAATGTACATACATTTTTGTTTTCAAATTTTTTCTGGGAAAAATACGAAAAAATAAATTTCAAAATATAAAAAAAAATATTAAAAATTCAATTAAAGCACATAAAAGTAGAGATTTTAAGCTTCAAAATGAGCTAAAGCAGAAGCATTTTTGATCATTTTTAAAGAAGTTATGACACTTTGAATTTTGCCATTTTTTTATAAGTTTCTAGGTGTACTGATACTTTTGAGCGGCACTGTATGTATTTTAACGGACAACGACATGTAATAATATGGTTAACATGTAATAACATGTAACAAATAGCAAATAATATAAACTGTAATAACATGTAACAAAGACATGTAGTAAATAAGACATGTTCGACTTAATACACAATTAAAATAAGAGATACTTTCGTGACTTCTTTAGAATTTGAAGATTGTTAGTCTTTTATATTTTAAACAATTTTCTTCCTTTTCTCTTTTTAAAAGAAATATTCCTGTTATGGATTTACTCAGTTTTGTCAATTAAGAAAATAAATAAAAATGAAAATTTCAGGTTACAAAAAACATCGGAGACGATGAATGCTGTTGTAGTTATTAATTTAAACAGCTATTCCAATTCTAATTATGAAAACTCACGAATACTGGTGAACAAGTTTACTTTATTTTCAATACACATAACCTTTGATATGGAATCTCTTATTTTATCTATCGAAAGTGTATCAGCAATTTATCTTAAGTTTTTTTCATATTTTACTGTAGATAATAGATTCTATTAAAACATTTTTGAAGTTTGATTTTAATAATTTATTTCTTAATTCAAATTTGTATTTTTTTAGGTAGAAGTGAAATTTATACTATTTCATTATATACTATCTCATCTCACTACCAAAATATCTCTTGTAAATTTTTTTGTAGTGATCCAGTAGGTTATTAATATATTTTGTTATTTAACTTCTTTTTCACGCCTAACTGCATTTTTTTAATTTGTAAAGCATTAAAATTTACTTTCAAACAACATTAAAGTTGATATTAAGAAAATCAGCTAAATAGTATTTTAAGAAAATAATAATGTCCTGATATTTTTGTTTTAATTAATATTTATTAATTAGGAAAAATAAAAAATTTCTGAAATAGGCGAGAAATCTGAAATTATGAAGTAAAATAGAGTAAGTAATGAAAAATTTCATCACATAATTAAAAAAGACTGTAATTTCTCGCTTGACTCACAAATTAAATATATAAAATAAGGCATGTAAGGTGCAACTTAGCGAGATTCAAAGTTTAAGGCATTTAAGTTTTTGGATTTTCAATTAAAACCCTCTACCTATAGAATTTTATCGATTTTATTTGTATTTTCTACATGTGGGTAAAACCAATTTGTTATTGACACTACTTAGAATGAAATTGATACTTTGCTATTGATATATTACTAAAAATTATTGCGTCTTCTTTAATTTAATTTTTAAAAATATTTTCATACTTCTAAGTTTTCTTCTGATATTACATTTGAACTTTTCTTAAATATTTTCAAATTTATTTAAATAGAATTTCATTTTGGGATTACCACTAGACTAAGTTGAATCATAATTGATAGTAACTTGCCACAGTTTTATAGTTATTTCATTGCTGAGTTACAATCACGGAAAGTGTGTTTAGATTGTTCAGACACATGAATTTTGAGTAATTTAAGCTCAAAACATACTTCAGACAGCAATTTGAAGTAGATCAAAGGGAGGAGGATCAAACATTTATGCTGCTTTCGATTTCGTTTTCGCAGAACCATCAGGATTAAAAAGAACGAAACATGTAGGGTAAGTCTAGGTTAGATGAACATAGAGGAGAGCTGACCAGTTTAAATATCTCCGATATTTTTTAATATATTGTAACAGAAGCAGTTTAACTTGTGTATCAATTTAGACAAAGCATTGTTTATCATGACGACAGAAAGTATGTAAAATTTAATTTACGAGTCAAATATTTTTCATCAATTAAGTATTCTGCTGTTTTTCAGTACATAGTTTTTATATTTGTGTAACTAACTGGACATTTAAAGCTCATAGTCTTTATTACTGAGTAAAAAGCAGTGGAATGTTTGAGTGGAATAAAATATTTGATAAAAGTTATATTTTGCATGGAATTATTTTTGGATAAACGAATTTTATATGCGTGTGCAAAAATTTCTCAATTCGCTTCAAAAGTTCTAGAGATTGGTGAAATACGGAAAAACTAAAATTAACATTAAGCTGCCTAAACTTTGAGCCTCATTCATGACCAAACTATGAAGACCATTATAAAGAAATATTTTGGTTTGAAGAACTTGATGAATTTAATTTCGATAGCATCACGTTACTAACTTTAGGAGAGATGGTTGCATAGAATTGAGGAGAAATGGCCAGTTTTCCTTAATATGTATTGACACATTAAAGGATCGTAGGGTCCTTAAAAAATTGGAAATAGGAAATAAAATTAGGAAAATAAGATGTATTTAAGTAAACGAGTCTTCACCCCCACTCTTAATATATCCAAATAAATTCTAGTTGCAAAATCTTTGGGTTCGATAATGGCTTACGTTAGGTTTCGTTTCGTAATTTGAATAAGAAACGGCGAAATCCTTCGCTGTTTTATAACAATAGTGAAACTACTTTTTTAAATTTTTGAAGATAGTACGAGTTCTGCTTATTACATTCCGATTCTACAGACCTAACATATTTCTATAATAGAACCGTCGTTGCACGGCTGGCCTAATTTTTTGGATTTACGACTACTAAAGTTCACCTCCGAAGCCTTGTAAGTTTGAACCCAATCCAGAAGACAAGGGAACTCCTGGATTGAACATTGGGAGAAATTCGCCTTCGTCTAGGACTTTTTGATGGAACTAACCAGTACTTGCGTAACATGGAGAAGAAAACCACTAAAACCTCTCACGGTAAGCCTGACGGCAAGGGGACTCTAACCCATGATCCGTCTACCACTGAAGATATTTTACGTCAGTACTGTGGTCGGTGCAAGCCGGATGCGGAATTCGCATCGACCAGACATGGCTGGGATTCGATCCCGATTCTAGACCTAACATATTATCCGAGATTCTGTATATTCCGAATATGATGAAGGCTGTGGAGAAACTAATCCAACAACCAAAAACGATGACAAGATGAGCTGTGTTGGGCGCAAACAATGGCTCCATGAAACATGAATAAACTTAGGAAACTTTGCTAAGGCCATACCAAACTACCGAACATTCTTATTTGTGTAAACAAAACAAAATCAAAGTGTGAGATAAGGGTATTTATTCTCAAGATCAACAATTGTTTTTTCAAAACCCTGAAGCGATAATGTGCCTCATTATGAAACAAAATAAAGAAGTAATTGACACTTAAGTTGACGTTGCAAATTACGTCCTATTTGCATGGAAATAATTTTTTTTAAAAACTTTTCCTCTTTAAACAATCATTTTTGACAAGCATTATCAAAAGTAATGACTTTGATCATTCAGTGTTAAAAAAAACTTAAGCCATGCGTTAAAAGGAACTAGGGCAAAAGTTAGAAATAGTTAATGATTTTATGGATAAATTATCATACGTGAAAGTTAAAAACTCATTTCAGCTGTCATTTAATCATTAAATGCCATTTGTTATCTCTACTGAGGTAAACTAAAAACATTTAACGTTCATTACCATTATTCTTAAGACCGACATATAAAACTATAATTTTTATTACAACATTCTTTAGAATATTTTTTGAGGACACTATTTTTTTCAGATTTTTAACTCTAATGATGCAAAATAAACTCACATTAATAAAATAATTTAATCCAAAATGCTAGAAAATGAATATAAAATTTTTCAATCAAAAATAATTTATGTAATGAAACTAATGTTTTATTAGTCAATGTGCCTCACAATTTTATTAAATTGATTTAATAAAATTGCGATGCACTTTGACTTTTACATGAAATAAGAAACTAGTTTTGCAATCGAGCTATGAAAATTGATAATAAGAGCTCAAGCTTTTTCTTCCTTGAATTAAATATAATTAAGTTAATCAATCTAATTATCAGAAAATTATGAATTTTTTCCCTTCTGAATGAGTAAATTTACAAACTTTCTCAGTCATCGCCGTCTTGGATTTCAAGATAGGTTTTTTTTCCTTGATGTATTTATTCTTAAACTTTTGATCATGGAGTATCATTTAAGAGCATTAAAAAAAAAGGATGAGAAAAAAATTTGATTATTTAGATTGCAAAAATGGCCCTTATAACCTTTAAAACCTCTACTTGTTTTTTATCAAAACTTTTTCGCAATAATATAACGCTTTTGGTAATTTTGAATAAGTCGCTCAATTCTGCAAATTTATGTTTTTAGAATTTTTAAAAATTATTTTTATTTTATTTAAATCGGCGAAACCCATTTTGAATGAATTTGAAAATTTTTCAACCTGAATTACACACATACAATCAAATAATCTAAAAACAAACAAATCTTCAATACAAAATTAAATTTCTTAAAATTCTCTTTTATATTGACATCCTTTTGACAGCTGAGTTCAGTTTGGGGAAGAAGCCTATCACAATGTAGAATTTCACTTTTTTAAAATTGAAAATGTTAATTGAAAATTTGCATGCAAAAGTAGATAAACTGTGATTTGCATTTGGTAACTAAATAAATAAATAATTCGTTTTTAACTTATCGCATGTTCACTATGCCAATTTTTCCTAAATTATAAATAGAACCAGGAAATATTTAAGAATTTTGAAAGCATTTTTCCAGTGAGAAACAAAATGATGGTATTAAAGATTGATTATATTTTATGCATACTCAAAATAAGGATGTGCCGTGTAGTAAGTTATTTGTTAAAGTGTGTTAAAAACGTTATGCATGACTGCGCTTGTATTTAAGTTATTTCGAACCAGTAAAGTTGATAAACTGATGGAAAGCGTTATTAAAGAGAACTTAATAGTTAGAAAAGCTTTTTTTAACGTACGAAAATAGTTCTTTGGTATGTCTTTTTGAAATAACACAATTTGATTAATGAAAATGCAACATCTCTTCTAAAACGTTAAGAAAAAATATATTTATTATTTCACCTCATTTTAATGCCAAATTTTGTGCTAAGATAAATTTTACTTGTTGCAGAAAATAACGATTTGTTAAATTTGTGAAAATGATGAAAACGGATTGTTAAATTTGAGAAAACAAATTTATATAGCTTAAAAAATTACATTAATACAAACAAAAATGTACTAAAAAGTCAAGTTTTCAAGTCTTGTTGTCGAGCTTTAGAAATCGCCAAAATTGCCTTTCTTAAAGCCTTTCTTTCCTTTCATTGCCTTTCTTTTTTATAATATTATTAATTATTTTTTCTTTCTGTTTTTTATACTTTTAGTAGTATTTTGTAAAACACTAAAAAAGGGTGTTTACATTTTAAAGTATTGTTATTACATGCAAAATATAGTTCATTTGCGAAAGCAAAAATTACTTCCTCCGGGCAATACTACTTTGAGAAGGTAGGATCAATTCTTAGCTGACCCTTTCGATTTCGGTTGATACTTTTTTTAATTTGATTCTATCGTTTTGATTTAATTTTAATATAAATATGAGGATTTAAAATTATTATTCTTCAAACTATTTCAAGAGCGGAAAAAACTTTTAGAAGTGGTACTAAGAAAATTTTATTAAGTGGAAATAGAGGTTAATTTAATTTTTAAGGCTTTTTCTTCGTATGTAAAAAGTGATTTTAATGTGCTTAAAAATTTAAAACCTGTGTAATTTTTTTAAAATTTTCTGCGAGCTTTTTCTTTAAGGAAATGTAATAGATAAGGATTTTACTAAATCTTGATATATTTTCCAAAAAAACAAAATGTTTAGAAAACATGAAGTAACGTTAGCAACCCTGAAAAAAGTAAACGGACCCACTATCTTTTTTTTTCTTCACCTCACCTCTATTTTGATAGAATTGAAGCAAAATCTGGAACATACACAAATGCACAGAACGTCTTTGAATATGAAAATATACTACATCTGAAATATTTTATTTTATTTTATAATCGGCGCTGAACGGCCGACCCAAGTCTGGCTTTACGGCTATCAAGGTTCAACTCAGTAGCGTTGTAATTTTGAACCCAATCCAGAAGACAAACGAACTTCTGGTCAAGTCTTATGATAAACTAGCCTTCGTGGAGGACTTTTTGATGGAACTAACCCGCCTTTGCGTTACGTGGAGAGAAAAACTACGAAAATTTCCCACGGTTAGACTGACGGCAAGAGGTTTCTAATCCATGATCCGTCTAACACTGAGGATATTTTATGTCAGCACCGTGGTAGATGCAAGCCGGGAGTAGAATTCATATCGACCAGCTATCACTAGGATTCCCTCATTGAGAGGCGAGCGCTCTATCTCCTGAGCTACCGTGCCTCATATCTAAAATATTAACATTATTATACACAAAAAATTTCCATTTTGTGTAAAAGAGTGCTTTAGTGGTGGTTCTCCCTGAAAAACATTTTTAAGCAGGTAGGGTAACCAACGTAATATTTATTTTGGCAAAATAACACCGACTACACACATCTATCATTATGCTAATGTATCTTACCCGAAGCACTTTCCTTGATCAATGTTATAGTAGTAACTTCAAAAAATTCATTGTTCAGTACCTTTCGTCTTTGTAAGTTAATACCTTTAGTACCTTTGTAAGTTTATATAAAAGTATAGGACGTTAACAACAATATTTTTAAAGCTAATTTAGCCTGGCAACATTTAAAAAAAAAGGAAATGATATTAATTACTCTTTATAATATATTAATTACTTTCATGTCTTTATAATAGGTAGCTGAAATATTTCCTCTTCAGAGACCTTCTACTGATTATGGATTCTTTAGATGCCCTACCATCTGCCGATTATGCATCTTTGCTGACAATATCTCCGTTAAACAATAAAGGAACAATCAAAGAAGAGACAGAATATACAAAAGAAAATTTCGATAAATCCATTCAAGAACATATTTACGATCAAGTCACACCAATTGAACCATCTCAACCAAGTAAAAATCAATCTGAACAGTCTAAAGATGACTTAGAACATCGAAAATTTGATAAAAAGGGGAAGAAAAGTACTTTCAATACATATGTGCTTAGGAATCCGACATTGTCACTGAGTCATGCCAACAGTGCGCCAGATGTCAGAAAACCTAATAAAGATTTATCAATTATATCTTCAAATGGCAAATATGGTTCCTTGAACGTAACAGAAGCAAATAAAAAATCTATAAGCTCCTCCTTAGATCCTACAAATGATTCATCAGTGTTTTCAATAAGTGGCAGAAGAGTTGTAGTATCTCATGGCTTCAAGGGAAGTTGCAATAGAAGTGATAGTATGGAAGTAGAAGGACAGATTTCCAATCAACCTAGTGCGTAAGTTACTATTTTTATTTCTATTTCCCTGATTTAGGAGAACTTTCTGAAGCTGATTTAACAGTTTAAAAAAGTCTTATAATTCATGTTGTACAATCCATAATGATTACGATTACCCTAAATATAAACTTTTAGAATCCTAGTCAAAAAATATACATATTGGGGATCACAAATTAATATTTAAGTTTAAAAAAAAGGAAAGAGTGAGACTCTAAACGTCAAACCTTTTCTGATTGCCAAGGGAAACAGAGAGGAAGTTCTAATGTGATTTTAAAAATCATCTAGTTTTATCAGTTTTGATGCTTTTCACTCAGCCTTCTTCACTAGTAATTCGATATATTACAATAGTGTTTTCGTTACTCCCACTCTTGAATATTGATTTGCCACCCCTAATGTTTCATTTCACAAAGAATTCTAAAAACATTCACTAAGGGTGGTCATAATGAAACACTCTCTATATACTCTTATAACAAAAGTTCATACCAGATTTAAAACTAAATAATACTACACATTTTCCTAAAAAATATTTATTAATAAATTAAAAAATGCTGCAACCTTATTACGATATTAAGCTGAGCTTTAATAATGTACAAGTTGAACCATACATGGAGAAGAAAATCTGGTTAAGTTAATGTACTGTATGGTAAATACATTTCAGGTTAAAAAATACATAATTCTGGTTACTAAAACCAAAATATAGGATATTTAAATCTTTCATTTGGTAACTTTCCCTTTAATAAAGTAACGGTTCATCGTAAAGTTTGGTTTTCAGAATTATAGTTCTTAATACCACATATTTAGTAAAAAATACAGAACCGAGAAATAAATTTTACCTAATAAGTGGTTTTTTTGCCATGGTCTAAGCCATTATGACAAAATTACCAAATTTTTTGCATTTACCAAATTGTATCACATGTTATAAAACGTTATTTTACTGCTAATTTCATCAAAATCATTCAAGAGCTTCGATAAAAATTACCAAGCTTTTCGGTATTCCCATAGATCCAGAAACACTGTAAATATTATCATATTCTGGTAGTTTTGATCATACTTATTTTCTCAGTGAGGTATCATGCAATAAAGTGGAACGACGATTAACTTGCACGATAATATGGTTTAATTTACACACCTTATTAAGGTTTGCAACAAATTCGAATAATAATAAGACTCAACGGGGACCAGTATTTTTAACAGTGCAATGAAAAAAATTAAAAATTTCCAATTTTCTAAAAAAAAAATATAAATGAAATCAAATTTTTTGGAAATTTTATCAGGTTTATGAGTAATTTACTAACAGTTTTTAAGTTATTAGAAAAAAAGACTAATAATTGCATTATTTGCAATTGCATATTTTGATCTCTTATTCGTTATTGTTTTCTTCTTGCTTTAGAAGTCCAAGTTTATGGTCAAGAAGTCCTTCTGCTGACAGCCAAATAGATGCAAAACGTAGAAGATTGCAATTGTGTACAGACTGTTTCTCTTTGTGCCTCTTTGTTCCAGGAACTCTTTTATGCATTCTAAGTCCCTGGCTATTAGTGCCTATCTATATAATTCCAAATTTTTCTGGTAGTAATCTTCAAACGCTCATCTGGATTGTTTGTGTCGGTTCAACATTTCTCATATTCATGGGTTGCATGGTTGGAAACATGGTTTGGTATAGAAAAGGATCAAGGTGGAAGTGTCTTCTACATTGTGGTAAAGGACCTCAAAACCATTATTGGGGTGACAGCCTATCATCAAGAACGTTGCATATAGTTTAATGATAGGAATTAAAAGGATGAATTTAATATTTATTCTGTGAATTTATTTTTAATATTCGCTTTAGCTGGATCAATTTTAGATTTTAATTGAGGAGATTGCAAAAATCATGTAATTCGGCAGTTTTAGCAAAGTGTTAATAAAATTCTTAGTTATAAACAATATTACTTCGAATATTTAAAACTATTAATTTTGAAAACTACATGGAGAAAAAATATTCTGTTGAAATTACTGTACCATATGGTAATGACATTTCTGGTAAAAAAAAGAAAATAATTAAAGAGCAAATTGTTATTAAAGAACAAATTATTGTTGTTATTAAGGAGCAAAAATATGATATTTAAATCATTCTTTTAATAATTTTTACGTTCATATTGTAATAGTTTACCGGAAATTCAGTTTTCAAAATTAAAGCTCTTATTACCATACATTTAGTAAAAATACAAAACTGAGCAGTAAATTTAGCCCAATAAATGGTTCTTATGCCATGGTATTAGGTATCATAATAAGATAAAATCACAAAATTTTAAGACATATTATGAAAAATTACTTTATTGTTAATTTTACATTACAAATATTACCAAGGCGCTTCTGTAAAAATTTCCCTGCTTTTTGGTGCTTCCATAGTACCAGAAACAGGGTCAATTTTACCACATTCTGGTAATTTTGGCAATAATTTTTTCTCAGTGTACTATCTAGTTGTTTTTGTTGTGAAATGTTGAAAGGAAGGTTTTTTTAAGATGCTCTTTAATGCTCTCTCAGAAGCAGTATTTAAATATACAAATAAAGCTTTCCAACATATTTTTCAAGTCTTACTCATCTTTTGTAAATTTTAAGCATGGAGGACATTTCTCCTCTTTAGTGTTTTAACAAATTAATCTAGGTGGCTCACAATGAGGCAGATTATTATTAAAGCGACAGAAAATCAAGATATTGCAGTAGAATGATACTTGTTCATTGCGTGCAATTTTCAAACTTGTAAATTCGAATTTCGTTAAAATTTAACTGTCCCGTAGTGAACTGATCGTTAAGACACGGTTCCCAGCAGATCACCGAAGTCAAGCATCACTGGCTGCGGTCAGTGTGCGGTTGGGTGACCACTTGGATCAGTCTGTGTTAGGGACCGAGGGTGTGCGGTATTGGTCCTCGTTAAACTGTTCTACCGTAAAGTGCTCGACTTCGCGTGCAGGTCGTCGGGCTACCGAAGCGGGGTGCCATCCCCTCTGCAAAGGATCAAAATTGTGATGGCATGTCTTCGGATCATCCTCAGGGATGTTTCCCAGACAGTCGCCAATAGCCCATAGTGCAGCTCTAGTGCGACGTAAATGAACTTCACCTACAACAATTAAAATTTAACTACTATTTTTACTTATGTGACTTAAATTTTATATTTGAACCAGATTTTTAATGTATAAAATGGCTAAAAATTCAGCTGCGATTTATAAATTTGGCTAAAAAGGTAAGAATTTTCTTAACTGAATTCGCAAGGTTCCGCTGGTATTTTGAATTGCCTTTAAATTACGACATCAGATGTTTGTAAGCCACTTCGATTTGCATGCTGCCATGGACGACATTTTTTACAACACAACCGAAAGTACTAAAGTATGAAAAAGCCTATTATTCTGCATAACAATAATCTAAAGTAGTTTTTTTATACCAGATTAAAAATGATATTTTAACAAGGATTCATACTAAATGTTTATAATTACCAAAAAGCATTTATAGGATTTCAAAGAGGTAACATGAATTTAAATTTTTTTCGAAAAATTAATCTTCGTTTAAATTTTATCCCTTTTTTAAGCTATATAAACCACAAAATAAAGCAACCATTGCAAAAAGTGAGCTTTAATTCACTTTTTTTTCTTCCTTTTTTTTATTATAGCGGAAACTGATTTCTGCCTCACTGTACAGCTGTTGAAGTATTGGTCGTCTAAATATTACAGATAGAGACTATAGAATTTGGACTGAGTTTCAATTATAATGACTTGGTTTTTAGTTAAATGGGTAGTAGTTAAAAGGATTTTTTTCGTATTCAGAAAACTACTCGTAATATGTAAAGTAATTTTTAAATAACAATATTAGAAAGATATAGACAAATTTCATACTAAAAAGTGAATTGATTAGTTGGTTCTTAGTTAAATGGGTTGTAGTTGAAAGGATTTTTTTCGTACACTGAAAACTACTCGTAATATGTAAAGCAATTTTTAAATAACAATATTAGAAAGATATAGACAAATTTCATACTAAAAAGTGAATTGATTAGTTGGTTCTTAGTTAAATGGGTTGTAGTTGAAAGGATTTTTTTCGTACACTGAAAACTACTCGTAATATGTAAAGTAATTTTTAAATAACAATATTAGAAAGATATAGACAAATTTCATACTAAAAAGTGAATTGATTAGTTGGTTCTTAGTTAAATGGGTTGTAGTTGAAAGGAGTTTTTTCGTACACTGAAAACTACTCGTAATATGTAAAGCAATTTTTAAATAATAATATTAGAAAGATATAGACAAATATCACACTAAAAAGTGATTCTTAAGAAAATGAGAATAAAAATGAGAATCAAATCTATACTTTTTCTTTAAAAACTCTTCCATTCTCACAATAACGTTACCCTCGACCTTTAAACTATTTTTTGTTTCGGTTCATCGAGTAAGCTTAATTAATTGAAAAAGGGGTGTATTAAGTAACGATAGCAGGTATTAGGCCATTTTTAATGGCCTTTTTCTGTTTTCCATGTCATTTTTTCTTTTTTGTTATTTTTAAAGGAAACAAAAACAATTTTATTATTTTCGACGTTAGTTTGATAGATAAAACTGTGCTACTTTGGTTCAAAACGTTAACATTGATCGTTAAGCTGTGTTATTAAGTATTTTTTATTACTTTCTAAATGTATTATACATTATAATCGAGAAATATTCATTTATCTACTTTAATGTGCAAAAATAGAACAATTATGTGGAAAGAATTGTTTTTTCATTGTAATAAACTGCTCTTCAAATTCAAAAGCAAAATTCATCTGTTTCTTTTTAGCGAAGAGTAGCAATGATGTAAAAAAAAGATATTACTTATTAATAGGAATGAAAATAGGTACCTCATTCAGAAAAGGTTTAATATTTTTCAAACTGATGCTTATTACAAGAAGAGCATACATCAAAACATAATTATTTGAATTTATTTAACTTTGGAAAACATTTCAGCGTAAAACCTTTAAAGTTAGCGACTAACATTTTGAATTATAAAAAATTCTGAAAATATCTGAAACATATTTACCTTTTTAATGCTATTTTATAATAAATTTTTTTCCGCAGAATTTGATAACATTTTATAATTAGTTTCATTAATTTTAAGAATTTTGTAATTTGTTAGATTTAAAGTTTGCTTTATATTGCTTTTTAAGAAAGTATTATCGATTGGAAGCTAATTAAACAATTAAAAAAACTCTCAAAAATTTTTTTAACAAGCTAATGAAATAGTTTCAGCAAAACCATTTTTTTAAAAAAAAGAAGAAAAAAATACTTAACCTATTAAAAAACTGTTGATAATTAATTAATTTAATGAATCATTGAATTTTATTCAATACTTCCTGAAATTTTGAATTTAATAAACCATTGAAGTTTATTCAATGGCTCCTTAAATTTTGAAACATTAATATAACGCTAAGAAGATCAACAAACTGGATGCAAATTTTAAAAAGAAAATTGATAAATCAAAAATTGGAAATTAAAACAATGAGTTTCAAGCATATGAAATGAGCAAAAAGTCATAGTACGAGGAAATTTTTGTATTCAAAACACTTACAGAAGTTACAAGAATCAAACTTTCTCTTGTTTACAAACACTTTACACCAATAATGTTTCAAACGGAATTTATATATAACAGACATCAAACGGTACATGTATCAAAATGTGACATTTCTACAGTTTTATACATTTAAAAAGACGCACTTTAAAAAAAATTTCAAGAATTTTCAATTTGTGACAAATGAATATCAAATTTATTTGTTAAAATAACACATCATAAAGAAAATATTTTAAGATTCTTTCAGATCAATATAAACACATTCAGATCATTGTCCAAATCACAAACTGAAGTAAGAGGCAAATCACATCACATTTTATAACTTTAAATAAAGTGAAACAATAAAGTGTATCCTTTTCCGTAGAACTTTAGTTGCTTGACTTATTTCGTAGAAAATTTAAAATAAATCTTGGTTTTTAAAAAACTTATGTTTTGTTCAATATCAACCTAATAAGATCTTAAGGTGACTAACTCTTTCTAAAATTTGTTTTACACTATTTTCAAAAAAACAATATGTACCACGAGAATCATTCAATTTGCTTACATTGAAGATTAACTATATTTGACTTACAGCAGTATGTTTTTTTTTGTTTTTTTTTTTGTTGAAAATCTGATGCTATGATACAACATCATTACTTATATTTGAAATATTTTCAGTAGTTAAAGTGGAATCCGATGTCGTATCAGAAGCTTTCAAATCATCTGATATTACATCCTTAGATATTGCATTTGGGTGAAGAGTACGAGTTTCGTCATTCATATCAACTGGTTTTCCTTCTTTGTTTTCTGTTGTCTTTTCTGTAAAAGATTTTTCGACATCAGCGTTTTCCTCAATATTTGCGACTATTTGAGTGGCATCTTCTTTTGATACATCCCATTTTGGTGCAGAAACATTAGGCTGATCAACATAGGAATTCATAGGCGTTACAAAATCATGATTTAAAACATCAAGCCTATCGGAAATATCATTATCAAGCTCTTTTGATTTTACATTATCATCACTATGTGCCTGGTGTGTATTTTTCAAAATTGCTCCTTTTGGGGGACTTGATTCTTCGTCAATAATTTCAGCACTAGAATTTTTTGGTGTTAAAAACTCATGCTTCAAGGTCTTGAGTCTATCATTATTAAGCACTTTATGCTCTGGTGAAATTCCCAAAGCACTATTTTGGTCCATAAAAGACCCAGAGCTGTCTTGAAGAGAGGAAGCGGGTGTTTGAAATTCTGTACTTGTGTTCCAAGATTTTCCAGAACTCGTAAAAGATTTCAATAAGGAAGCAGATGTTTGGTTTTCTGCATCAGAACAAGTAGGTTGAAGCATTTGATGCTCGTTAGCCAAGGAACTAGGTGGTGTTAAAAATTTATCACTAGACGTAAGATCCCTAGAAAGGCTTCTATGCATATCAATTGGCATAGAAGATGGAGAATTTTGTTCCGATTTTTTCAAACCCTTGTGTTTTCTTGGAGAGGAAGATTTCTTATGGTGACGATGTTTTTCTCGTTTTTGAGATGTTGAAGGTATAGATGATGCATCAGAGTTCCTTGAAGTTGCTTGTGGATTTTGCTCATCTATAAGTGGTGTAGAATCAGGTTGTCTTTTACGACATATGTTTGTTTCAAATAAGCACATTATAATTCCAACAAATACGGTAAAACTTCCTATACCCATAATAATTGGACCAACTATAGACATCGGTGCTTTGTTTTGTACTTCATTTAAATTTCCGTTTTCATCATCATGGTGATCCCCAATAGCTAATAATAAACCTCCTACAAGTACAAGACCTAGGCCAAAGAAAACACTGCACATGATTACTTTGCCACTGAAATGGAATTTCTGCCACCAAGTAACAGAATCATCGGCAGTTGCTTGCTGGCTGCCCTTGTGTTCTTTTTTTCTTTCGTGAGGCATTTTGAAAAATCACCTGAAAAAAATATATAATTGCAATTTATATTCAAAGAAGATAATATTTGTTAATCTTATTTTAATTGAAATATTCCTGATGGAAATTTTGCAATAAGCTAAAGCAAATTGATGATCAAGTACGTTAATTTAGTCTGGAGAGTGGTCAAAAACTGACACCTCATAGTGTTCAGTTTACCTGTGTATTTTGCCATATTTCTGGAACTATTTGACAAAATCAAAAACCTTTGAACACAATTACACTGTAAAACAAATTGGAGTATAGTTGCCACCATTTTTGGTGATGAGATAAATATAAATACATTTTTAAGTACAGAACCTCAAAGAAATATATAAAATTAGCAAAATAATAATTGCTCGAACGAGTTAGTGAGAATATATTATTAAAAAGGTGCTTGTTTTTGAAACGAAATGTTTTCACATTCGAGCTATAAGGTGATTTTAATGCTTAAAGAAATATGTATTGTCTGTAAACAAACAAACAAAAACTGAATAAATTAAGAAGTAAAACTTATAACAGTGAAGAAGTAAACAAAAACTGTGACTACAGGCATTGTAAAAACTTTTAATTTACCTCAACACCAAAAATGGTAGCAACTATACACCATAAAAAAATTTCATTCGATAAAACTTGTTTATCCAAAGATAATTAGACCCCGAAATTAATTATTTATCATTATTGTTTAGATTAATAGGGGTCAAAAAGCTGTGAATTGCAATAATTACAAACCTTTACATATTTTTAAACCAGTTTTCAATGGCAAAATCCAAAAGTGAGTGGAATAGGCAGAATATTGCTCGAAAAATAATTATTTAAAAGAAATAACAATAACACAATAGGAAAGGGTGTAAAAATTTGTAAACATCACAATTCAAAAACATTTCGACTATTATTAAATTAAGAAATCAAAAGTAATAAATAATTATTGCAATTTCTTTTTTTCAAGGAATTGTTTTAGGATAAATGGGATAATTCTTAGGATTAGGAATTAATTAATTTATTTATTTATTTTGATTGAAACGAACAGTTCTTGAAATATGGTGAAATGTAGTTAAAAAGTAAAACAAATATAAAAAAGTAAAACAAATATTAAAATGTTTTAAATTTCAACTGCCTTTATGAATAGATTCATGGGACACTAATCCGTAAACTACAATTCTACCCCCAAATAAATCTGAATCCAATGAAAAAAAAAAGTTATGTTTATTCAGAAAAAGTGTGTTTTTGTGCCTTGTTGACAATTTAGTATTATTTTGTGAAATATTTTCTGCCTCAATCAATTAGAATATTTAAGAAGCATCTTTCCTTTAGATTCTCTATTTGTCTTTTCTAAAAAAAAATTCTACCAATGCAATTCTGCAACAAGCATTTTTTTTTAAAGTTGGTTAGACAATACAACAATTATCTTTTTTTCGCAAAGAGTTTTGATTAACATCGTTGTTTCTTGTGCCATTTATTTTAAGATAAATTTTTAGCATCATCGTAATAGCACGGAGAAAAAAATTCTGCTAAAATTACCCTACTGTAAGGTAGCGAAATTTCCAGCAAAAAGAAAAAAATTCTGGTTACGGAATCAAAATATGCTGTATTTAAGCCATTTATTTAGTAGTTTTTCTGTTCATATGATAACGGTTAACAGGAAATTCTGTTTCTCCAAATTATAATTCTTATTACCACAAGTTTAGTAAAAACTACAAAACTGAAAAGTAAATTTAACAGAATAAATGGTTTTTATACCATGGTCTAAGGTATCATTATAAAATTACCAAATTTGTATCATATATTATGAAACCATATTTCATAGCTAACTTTACCAAATTAATTACCAAAACGCTTCGGTAAAAATTAATCAGCTTTCTAGTGTTCCCATAGAGCCAGAGACGGAAAATTTTAGCATATTCTGGTAGTCTTGACCACTCTTTTTCTCTCAGTGGACAATCTCCGATGCTGAAGCATAATTGAAATCGTTCAACTGAAAATTTTATTCGAAATAATTCCAATGAAACATTTATTTTATAAAGCACATAAATACTTTTTGTGAAAAAAAAATTTTTGATTTAGAAAATAATTACCTGGTATAAGTGAAACTGATACTACGACACGCTTCTTTGTTCGAAATAGTATCATAATGCATTTTAAATTTTCTATTGAATATGATAACAACCTAATTTGATAATGCGCCATTAATTGATTGCATCATGCAATGACTTTGGTATGCATTTCTTGCTTATCTGACATTTTTACCGAATGAAAAGGGCGAGCGAAAATAAATTTGATAATATAGTAATAATTAGTACAGAAAAATATCCTCATTATTTTTTGTTTTCTACTAAATCCTATGACTTGAATTAGTTTTTATGGTGATACAAACAGAATAAAAACTAACAAATTTATAAAAAAGAATTATTAATGAAGGCATTAAATAAAAATTATTAATAAAGACAGAAAATATAATTAATAAAGAAATTAGAGATGAAATTTAATAACTCTACAAAATGAGCAGCTTACAACGACATTGCTAGAAATTTTGGAACTGCCTGTTAGATACATTTGTTAAAACCTTAATAGATAGCTAAGTTAAATCCCACAATCATATTTCTTATATTTGATTGCACTATAGTATGATTTTAAGTTCACGATTTTATTTTATAACCTTCGTTGAATAGCCGACCCAATGCTTTGGGTTTTGCGGCTACTAATGTTCAACTCCGTAGCCTTATGATTTTGAATCCACTCCAGAAGACAAGGGAACTCCTGGATCAAGTATTGGGAGAAATTTGCCTTCGTGGTGGACTTTTTGATGGAGCTAGCACGCATCTGCATTACATGGAGAGAAAAAACCACGAAAATCTCCCACGGTTAGCCTGACGGCAAGGTAACTCTCACCCATGATCCAGATACCACTGAGGATATTTTACGTCAGCACTGTGGTCAGTACTAGCCGGGTGCAGAATTCGTATCAACCAGCCATCACTGGGATTCAAACCGGTTTACCCCAATGGTAAACCGGTTTGACTGAAACCGAACTGACGAGTTTTGGACGCTCTATCACATAAGCCACCACGGCTTCTTAATTACACGATTAAAATATGTAAAGAAAAAGGTGGTTTTTACAGATAACCCTGTATATATTGAAAGTAATTATTTTGTGGTAATCATTATCAGGGCCCGCGCTAAATATTCACCACCTAGCCAAATGCGATAATATCGTAAATTCGGCGAAAAAAAGGTTTTCTGTCGCAAGAATTAGCGAATGTTTTTTTTTTTTTTTTTTGAACAAATCTTGTATTTTTTATTCGATTACTGTGACTTTTGTTAGATACGTCTCATAATCAATTAGAATTATATTAAGTCCAGATACTGTAAGTATAAGCAACGAGGGAGATTACGTAAGCACGACACTAACTACAGTAAAATATAGATTAATATGTACGTTGCAGGATCACGCGATATCGCATGGCAAAATTCTTTCCTAAGTAAAATATATTTTCTTGGGACAATATTATATCAATAATGTGACTACAATATAATGTTGCTTATATTGCAGCTTTTAATTGTCTATCAGAAATTAACCCAAACCTATTCCTATTTTTATTTGCCATTCATTGCTCATTTACTCCTGATGTGAATTTGAATTTTATAAAATAATTGAATTTATTGTAAATTTGTATTTTGATTTAAAGTTTTTACGGAATAAAATCAATCTTAAAAAAGTGTTAAGTTTTGCCTTTGGCTAAGAATTTGGCTAATAGTTTTGATATTTGGCTAATTTACAGGCTAATAATTTGAAGTCCTTAGCGCGAGCCCTGATTTTTATTTAAAGCATCATTAATTTTAAAAAAATAAAACTTATTAAAAATTGGAAAGTTTGACACCTCTGTTTTATTTTCTCAAGAAACACAAAACATTCAAGAATCACAAGTAAGAAAGACGCGATTAAGAACATCAAAACCTGTTTGATGGCCAGTTGAAATGTAAAAGGATTTCTAATGATCTTCATTCAATCCATCTCTGCCTCGCGCAATGAAACAGATTTGAAGGTTTTCAATCTCGTTTACCTCAATGGAAAGTCATATTTAGATAGCATTTTTTTTTAGCTTTAATATTAATATGAGACCTCTAATGTGGGTATTTTTTTACTCCACGTCTGATAAGAACTCTAAAAATATATATTGAGTTCGATGATTAAAGGACACTCAATAAATATAAAATTAAAAAAAGAGGGAAAATAATAAAGGACCTCGCACAAATCTTAGAGAAATTAATTCTCTGTCAAATTGTCTGAAAATTAAATATGTTGTAGCTCTCATTGACACCAAATCCAAAAATTTATAGTTTCTGAGTTATGACACATCAAACCATAAATAGTATTTCTCAATTCTCTAAGTACGTCATGATATTAGCATTAATAATAAACTAAATAATAATGAATAATAAACTTTTAAATAATTATTGAAAGTTATTTTAAGTATTGAAAAAGCTAGTAGCTCATTAGAACGTCCAATGCTAAATGAGTAGCTAGCATTATTTTTCTTCACATTCAATCTCTGTCAAATTGTCTGAAAATTAAATATGTTGCAGCTCTCATTGACACCAAATCCAAAAATTTATAGTTTCTGAGTTATGACACATCAAACCATAAATAGTATTTCTCAATTCTCTAAGTACGTCATGATATTAGCATTAATAATAAACTAAATAATAATGAATAATAAACTTTTAAATAATTATTGAAAGTTATTTTAAGTATTGAAAAAGCTAGTAGCTCATTAGAACGCCCAATGCTAAATGAGTAGCTAGCATTATTTTTCTTCACATTCAATCTCTGTCAAATTGTCTGAAAATTAAATGTGTTGCAGCTCTCATTGACACCAAATCCAAAAATTTATAGTTTCTGAGTTATGACACATCAAACCATAAATAGTATTTCTCAATTCTCTAAGTACGCCATGATATTAGCATTAATAATAAACTAAATAATAATGAATAATAAACTTTTAAATAATTATTGAAAGTTATTTTAAGTATTGAAAAAGCTAGTAGCTCATTAGAACGTCCAATGCTAAATGAGTAGCTAGCATTATTTTTCTTCACATTCAATCTCTGTCAAATTGTCTGAAAATTAAATATGTTGCAGCTCTCATTGACACCAAATCCAAAAATTTATAGTTTCTGAGTTATGACACATCAAACCATAAATAGTATTTCTCAATTCTCTAAGTACGTCATGATATTAGCATTAATAATAAACTAAATAATAATGAATAATAAACTTTTAAATAATTATTGAAAGTTATTTTAAGTATTGAAAAAGCTAGTAGCTCATTAGAACGTCCAATGCTAAATGAGTAGCTAGCATTATTTTTCTTCACATTCAATCTCTGTCAAATTGTCTGAAAATTAAATGTGTTGCAGCTCTCATTGACACCAAATCCAAAAATTTATAGTTTCTGAGTTATGACACATCAAACCATAAATAGTATTTCTCAATTCTCTAAGTACGTCATGATATTAGCATTAATAATAAACTAAATAATAATGAATAATAAACTTTTAAATAATTATTGAAAGTTATTTTAAGTATTGAAAAAGCTAGTAGCTCATTAGAACGTCCAATGCTAAATGAGTAGCTAGCATTATTTTTCTTCACATTCACCTAAGCCAATGCTACTCGCTTCAAGCACCACAGTCCACAGTGACCATTGCTTATATCTCTTATTCTTATGTTAGAGAAATCTCGAAAACTATCAATTTTTGCGCTTTTAAATTTTGCTCAGAATGTCGTCTACAACATATTACTAATTACAACATATTAAATGTTCAGCTTATTTAACAGAGAATTAATTCCCATAAGATTTGCGCAAAGTCCTTTGACAAGTATGTTTTACAAAAAATATTGATAAACAAGCCTTCGCTGTAATGAATTTAAAGGAAAGTTTCCATATGTATCTAAAAAAGCTATATGAAGAATAAGTTAGTCTAAAATACATACCTGATTTATGAATACTGTCAAGAAAACATTACTTCCGAATTATTAAAACAAAAAATAAACAAATAAGAGAATAATTTATTCATTGTTGTAAGAATATTTTGAAGAAAAGACTTATTTTTGATTGTCAACTTAACAACAGTGTTAACCCGCCCACAATGAACTTCGCTTTGTGACGAGTTCTTATCAGTCATGTGGTGTTCGATTGTTTGACAAAGTTAGCTCATCACAGATTCCCAAACTTTGTTAACAGTTGGTTTGCATCAGAAAGTAAATCAGTTTAAAAGTAAAACTCTCACAGATTATTTCACATTTTAGGAAAACAATTTTAAGTGACAATCATCGTAAATCGCAAAATAAAGTCATTAGATAAGTTTAATGACAGTAGATAATTGTTTATCACAAAAGGGTTATAGTTAAAACAACGAGTATTTTTCGTACTCGTTGAGAAATAGAAAAACAAATGAAGGCAAAAACAATGAATATTATATATTTTTTTCTAATAAAAATTCAATCCAAAATTCAATTGTGAAGTTCAGAGAGGTGAAGAAAAATATCAAAAGGGTGAAAATTTACCAAAAAGCATGCAGTAATAAATTGCTTGTATGCTATTTGATTTATAATCGTGTTTCACGATTTTTTCCAACTCAATGCGTGATTTGCGACCCAATGTTCTATTGTAAATTTCATCATCTGAATCATTTTTTTTTTTGAAAAATTCGTTTATTTATTTATTTTATTAATTTATTAAATAACTTTCTCCTCCATTATACTGTTCAATAATACAACAGCTGTGCACTTTTTTTACATACAGAACAGTTTAAATGCTAAATTAAATTTTATTTATATTGTGAATAAAAAACAATATAAATTTTAGATTTCAGAAGAAAAAAGAAAGAAAAACATCTCTTGTAACAGGCTTGAATTCAAGTTTTAATAGTTGAATTTGTTCCCTGACCCCAGGTTTTACTAATCGCAGCGTTTGTTAGAAATTAAATTCAATGTCAACAAACTGCATGAGAGTAGTTTTTACAATAAAATACAAAATAAAATTGGCTGTTTTGAATAAAATTTAAAGCAGTGATTGATAGCATTTAATCAAAACTAGCGCAAACATGTTCGCTGTAGCTACAACTGCAATTTATTTATTTTTCCTCCAAGTTATTGTAGTACTGTAAATATATCTTTTTAACTATTTTTATTAGTTGTAATATCGAATGAACATTCTTGACAAAGAGGATAGAAATGAAATAATTTTAATACCACTTTTAAAATTTTTCTATGATCATAGAAAACTATAGTAAGTTTTTATTCTTCCTAAAAGACGAGAATTTATGCGATTCTTGGATTTCGATAACTTTTTGCCCTATAGTAAACTGCTGAAAGGTTACTCGATAAAGTTTATGCAACTTAAATGTGCTTAGTATCCATTGCAAAGCCGGACAAATAGTACGATATTGAAATTTTAATATGGTGGTTTATCGTCAGGAAATAGCGATTATCGTTGAGCTTTTTATACAAAACACAATTCAAAATGGGTGCTTAAGAAAACGGACATAGATTTTTAAGAAAACAGACGCAGCATTTGATTTCGTTTTTAAATGAAAATTGTTCGTTTTTCAGAAAGAAAAAAAAACTAGTGTATCCAAATAAATTCGTAATGTGATGTAGTCCATTTCTAAATTACTTCGAGCATTTTCTAAAATAGTGTATTTGAAAAAAAAATATATATATGTCTACAGTTGTTTTTACAAGGTTGTCATGAATGCTATAAATTTATAATAGTGGTATTAAATTTATGCAGTATAAATTTAGATATTTAAAAACTCTTTCATCGTTTAGAGTTCTGAATATGAAGAGATCACCTGAAAAGTTATTATACCCAATCACTCAGACCTCGAAATCGGCTTTGTTTTGGCTAGGTTATATTTTAATAAATCGCCAAATTTAGATCTGTTGGTCCGTTGGGAACGATTGCTTTCCCTTTACATTTTAAAATTTGTGGCGACTAGGAGTTCTGTCCCAGCCATCCTAACCGTTTTTTAAAAAAAATTTCATTTTAATAAGACTGCTTACAAAACTTCTCAATATCGAGATTGTGTTTTCTTGATCCCTTTCATGGATTTATTTTGATGATTTGTAACGTTATATAATGGCCATTGTTTCTAATCTTTACGAATTATTGCTTAAAAACTCAATTTTTTTACTACGATTTTCATTAATTTCCTGGCGACGATCATTTTGTTTCATCCATTTATTAACGGCCAGAAAGATCAATAAATGAAGATATTTTCCACTATATGATAAGAATGGTGACCAACAACAGCGTCACCACAAATACTTACTTGCAGTACGCGAAAATCTGATCATTAGAGCCAAAGATATTCAGGGTTATATCTTGTTTTTGTTTTTTTGCATTAAATTTTGAAAGATTTGAAATAGATTCAAATAATGCTTGTCATATTTTTTTTTTTTATTAAATAGAAATCTATGGGATTTTCCACTTTTAATAGGAAAAAAAAAAGTTTTACAGAAGTTCAAAAATATTTATTTTTGTATGACGGGATCGCTGTTTTTTTTACTATTAAATCACGATATGCCATACTTTTTAAATGAGATCCCTTAGAAATTCATGGAATTTTTCACTTTTAATAACAAGTTGCACAGAAGGTCAAATGCATTACTTTTCTTCTTTGCCTTATGGGATCATGACTACTCTTCTTACTATTAAATATCGATATGAATTGAATACAAGATTTACAGCTTTCTAACTTTGCAAGAAGATTAACAAAACATTTTTAAAAGAAATTCTGTCATGCTAGAGAGCGAGTTGGTGACAAACTTCTGCCTGCTCACAAATTCAATCTCGCGATACGATCATTGATGTGTTCGATCAAAAATGATCAAATTCTGGACAGGAAAAGTTAACATTCAAGATGTGGAAGTGGATGGATTAAATAAGTTTTAGAGTTTGCGCGTGCAGAAGCTGTCAGTGAACCGAGTACTGAAAGTTTAATAAAGTTCTTAGTGACTGCTGATAAATATCAGGTTTTTTATCTTAAGAGAACGCCATACCATGGGAGAAACTTTTCGTTGCAAATTCTGTCGCCTCCATAACTAATTTAAAATCCAAAGTATAGAAAAAGTTAGTCCAGACAAACCTAGAGTAAACCATGAAGTTTCAAATGCTAAAAAAATATTTAAAATATCAAAAAGAAAATCAATTATGTGGATGTAACTTAGGATTACTAACTTAGGATTTCTCCACTAAAACCTTGCATTTTGATAATTTGAATTTTATTTTTCAGCAACTGAAACTTCATGCTTATTCTAAGTATGCCTGAACTCATCAAAAATTATCTTGATTTATAGCTAAATAAATACTTCTTACTTTAAGCATATTTTTGTTTGTGGTTTTGATCAAAACTCGTCTAACATGGGAAATAATGCGCTTTGCATTATTTCCCATGCATATCCTTTTTGAAAATGAAAATTGAATGCATAATTTCAATATACAACGCGCCATGTAATGATCATCATTTATGTATTTTTGAATTCTTGTTAAAAATATAGACATTAGGGGTCCCAAATTTATTAAGTAAGGAAGACATAAAAATATCTGTCCATTCACTAATATGGAAGACTGAATATAAAACATTAAAACTATTTCAATTGCTTAGTTATACTTTTATTTACATTCATCTTTTGAATCTTCTAATTTATCCATTTTTTAAATCTGTTTTGGTGTTTCCTTACCAGTTTCCCTCATAAAAGAGATTTATAAGATTTCGATGCCACTTTTTCTCGCTTTAATATTAATTTGCGACCTATACTGAATTCATTTTGATCAAGGATTATGAAAATGTTTATTTATGGGGGTTATTATGGAACACCCTGCATAAAGTAGTAGTAGCAGTACTTTCGTTGGTCTAAAACAGCACTATGGGTAATGGGTGACGGTCTGGGAAACAACCCCGAGGATGATCCGAAGAAATATTGCAATTTTGATCCCTGCAGTGGTGATTTCTCTTCCCTCTTTAGTAGCCCGACGACCTGCCAGCAAAATTGAGCACTTCACAGTAAAACAATTTAGCGAGAACCTATACAGCACCAGAGCTAAAGAGAATAGAAGGGCTAGTTCACTCCGCTCTGAGAGCTGAAGCTACGATTTCCCTCCTCATGACGTCACTGTGTCCACAGATCTCGGAGATCGCAAGCAAAGATATTATGATAACTTTGCATCTTTCTCTTTGTAAAAGTAAGTTAGACTTTTTCTGGTTATTAGCTTTCAAACTTTACGTAATTAACACATTATTTCTGTTCATAAACATAGTTCTTGGCCATTATATTAAAAAAATACCATTTTAAACTTATAAAAATATTTTGCTAGTTGGAGAAAATGACACTATAAATACTTCATTTTAAAAAGTTCAGTTTTAACTTTAATTATTAAGAAAAATGAAAGCATATATCGACACTTTTTTATCTACATATTCTCTTATAACAATAAGTTGAGTTAAATTTAGAATCCCTGATTTTAAAATATGCCGTTAATAGCAATTTGTTCATACTTAATCATTAGGATACATTAACCTTAATCGCTAATTACTGAAACAAAATAATAATTTAGGTTCATAATGACATTAGAAATTTTACAATTGCTTATAGATATTTAAATTTTAGATTTATAGATATTTAAATTAAGATAATATAATTTTTTAAAAAATCATAAATATTTAGAATAACTACATTAGAAAATATATGTTATGAAATTAGGAAGAATTTCAACTATACACTATATATTTTATTGATACTTTTTATTTACGTTTTAATTTTCTTTGACTTTATCCATTTTTTAATTTTTTTCACCTGCCTTTCTTTTTGAAGTCACGAAGCGGTTTCTATTTAGATAATGAATTTTTATAAAAGTTCTTAACGATAGAAAAAACGCATTGCTGTTTTATATTAACTGTGTCATTTCGGAATTCATTCTTTACATAGTTGTTCATTTACTTTAGGGAACACGCGGAAAATTATATTTTTTCCTTTTGTTTTTCTATCAGAATTTTTGCAAGTTGCAATCGCGCAAACTGGCATTTCGTTAATAGTTTTACATTTTTGTAAATTCACTGCAAAAACTGAGGAAAGGCATTATAGAAAATAACAAATGTCTTAGAATATGTCACAAAAAGAAATGCTTCAATATTAGTTATAGCTAGTAAGGCCGAACGCTCTGTTCTTGAAGTAGAAGCGCGAACTTTGCGCCAAAGTGACGTCACTAGAGAAAATCTGAGGATTGGCGCGGCGAGAGTTTGTTCAAAGGAGTGAACCAGCCCTTCTATTCTCTTTAGCCCTGATACAGCACGACCTCGGTCCCTTCACAGGCTGGTTAAAGTAGACACCCAGCAGTTCATAGACCGCTACCAGAGATGATCTATTTTGGATATCTACTGGGTACAAAGCTTTTATGATTGATCCAGTGTAGGACCCCTACATAAAGTAACAGCATATTTAATTAAAAACTGAACAAAGGAAAAAAGACAAAGGAGTTTTACATAGTAATACACTACAATAAAAGATTCGAAATGCGCCTACACGTATATCGTTTATCAGTTAAAAAAATTAAGAATAAAATTAAGAAATAAATTTCATTCTGGTTTAATCTGATCTTTTCACACACTTAACGTTTTAAGAATAGTTGTATTTTCACTTTTGGACTAGGCTATTTTTTAACTCCCTTTAAGGAATATTTCAAATGTCGCAACAAAGCCTTGTATATTTCAATACACTAAATGAAAGCAGCAAAACGATGAAAAAGAAATAAAACAGATATTTTTCAAATTTTTTTTTTCATTTTAACTAATAATGATACATTTAACTTAAATATTGTTACGCCATTTATTTTCGCAATTTAGGTATGACAATTGTAAAACCAAAATGTAAATTATTGGAGACTGAATCTTGGGTACACAAATTATCTTTTATTTCATTGAATAACAATGCATTCTACTTGTTATATACGTGTACACATCAAACGATGCGAGAATAAGATAATTTATTTAAATGTAACTTAAAAAAAGACAATAAATGAAATGAAAGAACAAAATAAATATTAAAAATAAGATAGTGTAAATTTAAGGTGATTTAACTCATCTTCTTAAATATTATAAAAAAATTTATTTAATGCTTGGTAAAATTTTATATGCATAAAAATTGAAATATTAGCAAAAATGAATTATAAGATCACATTTTAAACCATATTATAACTTCAAAAATTTTTCTGACATTGATACATAATACTCGCAAATGAACAATTTAAAATTATTGAAAATGTAATGTAAATGCGCCATTATCAACAGCTGAAAAGCAAGCTTAAATAAAGAAATAACAAAATTTAATATTTTAAAAATAAAAAATTGAAATAACAGTGATCCCTTACGTAACTAGCGTAAAAAAAAATTTCATTAAATTTTGTTTCCGCTCAGAAAAGTTCTAAGAAATTATAAAATTGTTAAATGTCATTTCAGAAGTATTATAATTAATAACACACCAAGTACAAATTTAACTTTATAAATAAAACTTATCAACACAGCAATACATCCACAATAAACTTTAAAACTATTTAATCGACCAAATAATAAATTTCTGAATCTTTAAAAAAATGATTCGATTTAAATCAGTGATTATACTCAAAAACTTAACTTGATTTAAACTACGAATTAAATAAAGATGATTTAAATCATGGAACCCTGACTTGAGTGCAACTCAAAGCAACCACGCAATAAATAAAATAAGAAATAACTTAGTACGTATATTGCAATTAAATAATTTAATACCTTTAAATAATTTAATACTTTAAAAATCTCCTCGTATACCAGTAATTTTTAAATAAATAATTATTTTTATGCCATTCATCTGAGACAAAAATAAATTAATATTAAGAATTTAGTAATAGTTTCTGTTTTAAAAATTTGAGATTAAAGATTTAAGAGGAGAGGCCAACAAAATATTTTATAATTTTAAAAATGAGAGTATTAAGCCACGTGTTAGTTTTTTTTAAATGGAAAATAGATCATATTTTAACAAAAAAACTTTTTAAATTTTTCTGTTGTTCCGTCAATTTCTGAAATACCTCGGTCGCTAGTTCCATGTTATACCTAGTCCACGGTAACCAATCTGGCTGGTTGAAAATATCCGTGTGATGATCAACAATAAAATCCAGAGCAAAAGATTTCAAGTCTGTATGGTTGAACATATTTGCAAGTGATGCTATGTCGCAAGCGTTTCGCTCAGATATATCACACCTTAGGAAGGATGCGCAAATTTCAATCAGGCGACGAACTTCATACTTATCGGCAAGGATTAATAATTTTTTAAGACGATCATAATCTATTTTTTCCAAGGTATCAGAATAGAGAAAATTCACAAAAAAATTAAGAGTGTCAATATCGGCTTCTGGAATGTCCACTATCCCAGTTTGCGTTTCAAGCATTTCTTGTTGGAACATGGCATGAAATACTGGAGACCGAGCTATTAGTATTGATTTGTGAGCTTCTACAATCCCATCATTCCCTCGGATTTTAATATCACAGAAATTTTTATCAGAAAATAAATTTCGAATATCACTCTGTAAAGAGTGGTTAGTAATAGCATTATCACTGTGATTAGCTAACAATTTTATTTCGCGATTTCCATAAAACACTGCTTGCGACTCTATACCTCCAAAACAAAATAATTCGCATAAAATACACATGCTTCCGTTTTTAATAAATTTGCTTCGGTTAACTTTCAGATTATTGAAGGTGAGAAATGTAGGCAATATCCACGAATCATCATCATCGTCTTCTGAAAACTGATGCCTGTCTTTTATCGAGAGTACTTGGCAGCCATTGACATCTAACAAACTAATTTTGCATTCGACACATTGACTTGAAACACAGTGACCAATAATTCTTATTACCACGCCATCATTAGAATTGACGAAACAGAGTTTATATTTATTCATATCTGGAAATTGAATGAATTCAGTCGTAATGTCCCTTTTTTCCTCGTCTGGCTCAAACAGTGTTTTTAGTTCGTTAAGTATTGTCCATCTCAATTGAAGGCTTTGATGATTAACAATTATCTTAGTTCGAGTAAAACAATTCAAAGAACTATCATCGATGGATTCTACACGAGACATATAGCAACGAATTGACAGAGTATCTTTATTCATTTCTAAAATGTCCTGCACTATACGAGATCTTTCAACTGCTTTTCCTCCGTCTGAGCCATCAACTCTACTAAAAGTTACATTTTTGTTTTCACAAGCATCTAGAATGCGACCACTAGGCCCGATGATTTCTATTTTGAAATTAATAATAATATCCGCCATACCTGGATATTTGCATAAATCACACCAAATTTTTTCCATCTTTGAACTTGAAAATAAAGTCATTTGCCATGGCCCCTGACATATATTTTCGACAGTGAAATATGAACTTGCAATAGTTTTGAGATGACAAAAAGAGAAGTTATCAATTACCCACGTAATACAAAATCCATATCTCTCTGCGTCTGATGACATTATTTAAGAAGACAAAAAAATCCTTACTGGTATTTTGGAAAATAGACACCTCGCTCTGTTGATTAGACAAGAGCAATCTAAACTGCAAATTTTAGCGGGAGTAAACTTTTGACACATGTCCTTATCAAATGTTGGATGGATATAAAATAAGGTATGGCGCCATAATCGTTCATTCTCTATCGTATTTCAAGCCAATATTTCCACTGTCCATATTTATTGTTTATTGGATTTAAGTACATTTGCAGGCTTTTGAGCTTAATTTAGGCTTAAACCTTTGTCAAATAGAAGGATAAAGATAGCTCAATACTGAGAATGACAGCCCGAAAATACATTCAGGGTAACAGTGGGATTCGAACCCACTACCTCCACGCTTTGCACAGCGTTTGGCAGGCGATACAGCTCGGCCAGGGATGCCCTTTCGCTATCTGTAAGTTTCTTATGAAGCTGTAAAAATTTTTTATAAACTGATTAAAAGCAATGCCCCAATCATATGCTTATTCAGCGCCATAATCATTTTCTCCAAAAAATAATTTGTCCCGCAGTGGACTGATCGTTAAGACACGGTTCCCAGCAGATCACCGAAGTCAAGCATCACTGGCTACGGTCAGTGTGCGGGTGGGTGACCACTTGGATCAGTCTGCGTAGGGACCGAGGGTGTGCGGCATTGGTCCTCGTTAAACTGTGCTACCGTAAAGTGCTCGACTTCGCGTGCAGGTCGTCGGGCTACCGAAGCGGAGGTGCCATCCCCTCTGCAGAGGATCAAAATTGTGATGGCATGTCTTCGGATCATCCTCAGGGGTGTTTCCCAGACCGTCGCCAATAGCCCATTGTGCAGCTCTAGTGCGACGTAAATTAACTACAACAACAACAACAACCAAAAAATAATTTGAAAATTATTTAAAATAATTATTTAAGTGCTGTTTCTATTATTCAGTATTAGATAATTTTTATATTGTAAAATCAGATAATGCTTTTTTTCTTTTCGCAATTAATTGTGTTGTTGTTGTGGTTCATTTACGTCGCACTAGGGCTGCACAATGGGCTATTGGCGACGGTCTGGAAAACATACCTGAGGATGCCATCACAATTTTGCGAAGACATGCCATCACAATTTTGATCCTCTTCAGAGGGGGTGGCACCCCCGCTTCGGTAGCCCGACGACCTGTACGCGAAGTCGAGCACTTTACGGTAGAACAGTTTTACGAGGACCAATACCGCACACCCTCGGTCCCTACGCAGGCTGATCCAAGTGGTCACCCACCCACGCACAATTGTGTTAAATACTACTAAAAAGTGAAAATTTTGAACAGCTAACTAAAATATGATCCCCAAAATCTTTGGAAATCCTAGAAGGATCGACATCCAAGTCATATTTAACGTGTTAGTGGTGGCGCGGTTTTGAAAGCGCCGTTGATAGCTTCGCTTGAACTTCAAACTTGAGTTATTTATTTATTTTTTCTGGAAAAGTTAATGGAAAGCATACACTTTGGGGCGAATAAGTGTGTATTTTTAAATTTAATTATAAAACCAAGCAAGAATTTTTTTTGTTATAATTCTTTTAGTAAATTGTAATACTTATTTGATTCTTGTACATTTAACTTTATCTGATGATTCAAATAAATATATTAGAAAAATGAGTATAGAAAAAAATAAATTTTGTTTAAATATTTGTTTTCAGAAAGTAACTCTGAGTTGGCGACAGAATAATCTTTCCATAATTTAAACAATCACTTTTTTGAAGAATCGTAAATTTCACTTTTACCAGCTGGTTATGGTAATTGTTAATAACTGATTAGAGTACATTAGAAAAAACGTCAGTTTAAGTATTATAATACTTAACCTTTAAAAAATCAGTGTAGGATGTACCCGACAAATGTATACCGGACAGTGGTATTTTAAAAAAACGTCAGTGGTTCAATACTCTTGTGATGTCTTCTCAAATCTGTGCTACCTGTTTTTAAATTTCGCAATAGTTTACACGTCATTCTTTGTATTCAGTCTACGAAACTGCATATGTATCTAAAAGTTGTTGTTGTTGTAGTTAATTTACGTCACACTAGAGCTGCACAATGAGCTACTGGCGACGGTCTGGGAAACATCCCTGAGGATGATCCGAAGACATGCCATCACAATTTTGATCCACTGAAGAGGGGGTGGCACCCCCGCTTCGGTAGCCGGACGACCTGCACGCGAAATCGAGCACTTTACGGTAGCACAGTTTAACGAGGACCAATACCGCACACCCTCGGTCCCTACGCAGACTGATCCAAGTGGTCACCCACCCGCACACTGACTATAGGTAGTGATGCTTGACTTCGGTGATCTGCTGGGATCCGTGTCTTAACGATCAATCCACTGCGGTACATGTAGCTAAAAGAAGCTTTTATTGATTTATTATTACTTATCCATAAGATGCTTATTTGAGTCAAGCTGAGAAATCAATAGTTCTATCAAAAAATCAATCGAAAAAATTTAAGTTTTAAAAAGACATAACAAAGAGGCATCCTTGGTTACGGTAAGATACGAACTCCTAACCTCCATTCTAAGCGTTTGGAGGTATGACGAGACCAAATGAGCAAGGAGGACACTGTAAAGCAAACAAAAAATAAATAAACATCACTATTTTATGTATTTATTTGTTTATTTTTAATTTGACTTAAACACCTATGATTTTTCACAATTCAAACTGTTTTTAAGTAAAAATTGAATACCTCGTTATAGACATTTAGAAATAAAAATTTTGGCTTTACCGTTAATTACTGAGAGTCATTATTATTTTTAATTTTATTTAAGATAAAATCTATTAGAATAAAGGAATACGAATGTTTTCTGGAGTTAGAAATACATATTTTTACAAAAATCGATTTATAAGCAAACAATGACTTGATATAATTGGAGCAAGATCTAAAAAATAAATATTTTTATGAAATTTATCGTTTTTGACATTGTTGTCTTGACTGAATTTGTCTTCTTACTTTTTACTTTAATAAAAACATAATAAGCATGAGTTTTGAGATTTAGCAAATGATAAAAACGAATGCATTTTTCCATGAATATAAATTAAGAAACTTTAAAAAGAAAATTCTTTTTTTCCACATCACCAAGTGTTATGAACAGTTGATACTCTTGTCGTTGCATGATTATTTTTACCTTAAAATTAATAAAATTCAATTTATTTGTTTACAACATAAGCAAACATGTCAAAAATACCCTGGTTTCCAAAAGTTAAGCTTATTTTTACACTGAACCCGGGTGTGAAATTATGCTTAACTTTTGAGGAACTTAAAGGATAAAATGAAAATTATCTTCACTTCGAGAAAAACAAAAGTCCTTAAAAACAACTAAAATTCACTAACGGAAAATAGTGGGCTTCGTTCTATGAATTATGTTTGTGCTTGAATTCATGCAAATTTTATTACTACCTTTTACAAATCTTTCTGAATACGATAAAATTTACCATGTTTTCTGGCTTTATGGAAACAAAAAAAAACTGTGTTACTCAATTTTTGGTAATATTTACGATAAAATATGGTCTTATTGCCTTGGTGTTTGATAGTAAAAAAGATAAAATTTGGTAATTTTTTCAAAAAGTTGGTAGTTTTTACAGTGTAAGTGTAATTTTAATTAATATAATTGCTTTATTGAAATTGCATACATTTGCAGGCTTGTGTGCTCAATTTAGGCTTATAAACCTTTGTAAAGTAGAAGGACAGATAAAACAATTCAGTTGTAGTTGTAGTTCATTTACGTCGCACTAGAGCTGCACAATAGGCTATTGGCGATGGTCTGGGAACCATCCCTGAGGATGATCCTAAGACATCCCATCACAATTTTGATCCTGCAGAGGGGATGGCACCACCGCTTCGGTAGTCCAACGGCCTGCACGTGAAGTCAAGCACTTTACGGTAGAACAGTTTAACAAAGACCAGTACCGCACACCCTTGGTCCCTACGCAGACTGATCCAAGTGGTCACCCACCCGCACACTGACTATAGGTAGTGATGCTTGACTTCGGTGATCTGCTGGGATCCGTGTCTTAACGATCAGTCCACTGCGGGACATAAAACAATTCAGAGAAGGTGGATTCACGAAGAATACATACAGGGTTACGGTGGGTTTCGAACCCGCTACCTTCACGCTTTGCCCAGCGTTTGGCGGGTGATACCGCTCGTCCAGAGTAATCCCTTAGATGACATTAAAAATTTTAATTTGTTTACCCATATTTTGCTTAGTAAGCATTTTTTAACTTTGTTTTTGGTCTGTGTTAGTTGTTTTCAATTCTATGTAAGCTCTAAGCCAACATCTACTATTTTTAAAACTATAAGAAATACGCATTTGTAATTTAACTGATACACATCAGTCTATCCCAAAATCTTAAAATGGAGCATTAAAACGAGAATCTTAAAACCAGAATCTCTTACGTGTGAGAATGGGGGTGGTATGTAGATAGTGGAAAAGTGAGATGAACTCTATGCCTTAGTTTATAATACTGTGTTTCTATTAATGAAGCATCCCACAGTGGACTGATTGTAAAAACTCTGTTCCCAGTAGAACACTGAAGTCAAACCTCCCTGGCTGCGGTCAGTAAGCGGGTGGATGACCACTTTGATCAGTCAGCGCAGGGACCGAAGGGGGTACGCGGTATCGGTCCTCGTTAAACTGTTCTACCGTAAAGTGTTCGACTTCGCATGAAGGTCGTCGGGCTACCGAAGCGGGGATCAAAATTGTGATGACATGTCTTCGGATCAACCTCAGGGATGTTTCCCAGACCCATTGCGCAGCTCTAGAGCGAAGTAAATGAACTACAACTATTATAGCTAACACAAAAGTGATCTTATAGTTCAGTGATTAGGGCAGAGAAATTTCACGCAAAATACGTGGGTTTTAATCCAGTTCCTGTCTTTCAAATAATGATTTCGTTCTTTTCTTTCGGTACAAGATGTATGCAAAGATATCATATTTCCGATAAATTTGTGAAGATCTGCAAAAGTTTCGCAGCTTGTGAGAACGGTCCTTTAAATTGTTCCTTTTAGGGCCAGTTTTGTTTCATGCAGGCAGTTCACGCTACTCGAATCGAGAGCCTGATAGGTGAAATATATTTTTCCTCGAAAAATGTATTAATCAGGTTCTCTTTTTCTCTCGACAGTGATAGGAATTGCAAAATTGGTGTGGATCACTGTACACAGTTCAACGCATTTCCTCTCACCTTATATATCGCTGTTAAATATTCTTTCTGGCGAAAAACTCACTTCTCATCTGCAATTATAGATGCGTGAATTTTGCGCCATGAGAACGGTTTCTTAAAATTTATCCACCTCTCAAGATTGTCAGAAATAAGTAGCTGGAAGCGCTCGGAACTAACTAAAAAGCATAATATTTAAATTGGAATGGCATCCAAACACTCACATGTGGTAATATGGCGGTTTACATAAAACCTCCAAAAGGCCACATAAATTTAGTTAAATTATGTGCTTTTATTAAGACAAGATTGCTTTTTTTGTATTTTATTAGAGGTAAATCAGCAGTTGAAATAAAGCAGGGCATTGAACAAGAAAATGTTTTGAATGCTTTTGACTGTCTTATTGAGGGATCAATGAAGGACAGAATATCTCACTTTGTTTTAAGGTACTTTTAGAATAATTATGAAAGATCGATATCAGTGACAAGTTATTATTTACATGTTAATATATAGATTTATTAAATATATATTTTATTGTTCATTGAGTTTAAAATTGTTGAGTCAGTACCAGTTTACTTTTTATAAGTTTCGGTTTTGTTGACACTAGTATACCGTCTTTCTCTACTTATTTTAGATGTTTCTTATTAATTCTTTTTTTTTTACTGGGATTAATGACTTATTTTTAGGGGAGATTTCCGTATCGCTATCTCTGGTAGAATTATCGCCAAGTCTTGGCAATTTCCGAACCGCGGCCCGCAAGAAACCAAAAAAAAAAAATCACAGAAAGGGACCAACTCGAAAGGTATAACTCGTAGCCACCCCTGGGCAAACATCTGCATTGAAAATAAAATAAATTGATTGACCTTGGTGATTGTAGTTGGCAGGACAGATCATGATTAGGAAATATCCCCCTGCTTTATGAAGTGAAATAATTTAAAATGCTTATTACCTCACACGAGTTATGGAAAATGCGTAATAGTTTTCTGATTACGACATTGAAAAGGTCTTACCTTCTAGGTTTCTTTGGAGGAAATAGCTACTGTAATTTAAAAAATATTTACTCTTCATAAAAGTAAAATATATATTTATTTTAAGAAGAAATAAAATTTTAATTGTTAAGCGTTGTTGGTAGCTGAGAGAGTTGAAAATAGTAATAAAAACAGGGGTGCTCAACCATTTTATTTTTTTTTAAGCTGGTCACAAAAAATTTGAAATATCAGTTTAGTGCCAACTTTGACATGGATTTACAATAGTGAAATATGGGATATATTTAGATTATCTTTGAAAGTAATATGAATAATTTACAAAAATTAAACTAAATAAATGAAAATGTTTAATGTAAATAGGTAATTTCCATTTATTTTTACTTGAAGATAATATCAAGATTTAGTTATGAGTATATAGTTACAAGATAAGTGAATGTAGTTATTTGCAGAACCAAGTAATTTATAATACATAGTAAGCTATGTTAGTAATTTAAAGACATACTGAAGAAAAAAATAATATAAAGTCAAAAAAATTTAATTTATCACAGAATGTAACTATTACTCAGAAAGAAAAAAGTGTCATGATTGGAATTGGTTTGAATCAGAATATGACTCTCCTTAGGAAGATGATCTTATACAGAGTATACTGTTGAGGAAAGATTTTTTCTGTTACTTTTTCTTTTCTGTAAAATTTTATTGCTTCTTTAGATAGTCTAAGGTCCATTTTAAAAATTTTTTAAAACGAAATTTGGCTGGTTGGACATATCTTATTCATTCTGATAAATATATGTGATATAAAAGCTGTTCTGTAAATCAATTTCTATTGCGTGAGTCGTCGGGTAGACAAACAGACAAAAAATATGTATTTAATTACATTGAGTAATCAATTTACATCTAAATTTAGATAGATTATGGGTTTTTTAATAATTTGCTGTTACAAGATGCTGTCTTAATATCTATATTTTTGTAAACAGATGTTCATATTGAGAACGGAATCTTGTATTGAATGATTATTTTTTTTTAGATTCCTTTGTTCTGCTGATTTTGAAATGAAGGAATTTTTTATTCAAAGTGAAACAGAACTATTTAAATATCGCTTGGAATTTTATTCTAAAGATGATCTTAAAAGAGTGATGTTCAACACATGCAGGCAATGTGAGGAAGTAATTCAGCATACTGGCATCATCAAGTCATACAGGAAAGTGTTAAAGACATTTATTCATTTAGCGAAAGACTTTGAAATAGCAATTCAAAACAAGGACAATTTTTTAAAAGGTATTTTTATTATGCTAAAAGTTTCATTATTAATTCTGTTCGTATTTGTCAAAATGTTTGCATTTACTATTGTTTTGTTTAGGGCTATAAAGCTTTTTGTTATGAACTATATGCTGTCCAACTTCTATGTATACCTTGGGAAATACTGAAAAGTTCTGATTCTTTATAATCATAATGCTTTTATTATTTTAGTTACATTTTTATGTTTTATGTGAATCTCAAGTACATTGATTCACAGGTTTCTGCAAATCGAACATTTTTATTCCAAAAAAATTTTCTCTGAGTTTTGCTAATCTAAAATTTTAGTTTTAAACACTGAATAGGCTAATCTTAGTACTTCTAACGAAATTGTTGAGTCCATTTCAGCAGTTTTCTGTGTGAAATCTATAGCTTGCAAAAACAGCAGTACTCATGAGGAAAATACTTCAAGTAAGCCAGTGGGTTTAGTTTTTGAGGAGGAATCTGTTTCATTCGAAACTTGTAAAACTAAAGCAAATTCTCCTGTTTCTAGTGTTGTGCCGATTTTTAGATGCTTCCCAAATAGATGATGAAGATTTATCTGACATCAATGGTGGAGAAATAAGCTTTAAAAAAGAAACAAACTACGGTTACAAAGTAAAAAATATGTGTCCGAAAAATATTCCTTCTCTTGAAAAATCCTTTCCTTAGATGTATTTCAGTGTTTCTGCTGAAGGGTAACTGTGAAAAATATGCTCTTTTTTATCAGTATGGGCTTTGGTGCAACATGGGCGTAGATTTTTCGACTCACCCTACTAGTTGCATCCGTATGCACGAAAATAGTGATAAACATAAAGAAGCAAAATGCCATCTATTTATCGAAAGTTTCTGTAAACAACTTGATGCAAGCTATCTCTTTATATTTAGAAGAGACAATTATTACAGAAATAACTTTTGCTGAAGTTTATGCTTTGATGCAGGTGAGGCCCAGTGAGGACAGCTGGATTTGATTGCAAGATACAAAGCACCAGGAGTATGTGTTGAACATTGAGGAGAAATTTCTTGGAATTATTAATTCGGGTTCTACTATTGCAGAATCTATTACAAATGCCATTGAAAAGTTCTTGGTTGCAAAAGGCATCAAATTGCTTATTTATTGCTTTGGGTGGTGCCAATGTAATGAGCGGGGAAACAACAGGTGTGCAAGGAAGGATGAAATTGCATGCTCCTCATTCTGTAAATGTAAATTGTCGGAACCATGGGCTAGCTCTTGTTTTTGTTCACCTATTTAAAAAGTATGATAACTTAAAATTATTTGATTCTGTATGAGTGAGCCTGTGGAAAATGTTTCACTACAGTCTGGAAAAATTGCAGGTTTTTAAGGATATACAGGGAGAAGTGTATAACATAAAAACTTTCAGTAAATGGATGGCTTTCACATGGCAAAGCTTGTGGAAGAGTTATAACACTCTCTCATCAATTAGTGGAGGCCTTGGATTTACTTGTTTGTCAAAAACAAAGAGCCTGAAGTAAAAGGTTTCCAAGAGCAGCTCTTAAATCCTCAAGTGTTATTGTTTTTATCAGATTTTTTAGGGAAAGTGGATAAGTTAAACTTATGGTTGCAAAGTCCTGCCATAGCATTCAGCTCGGTCTCATCACAAGTAAGCAAACTTGTTGATGATGTGCTAGATTTCTCTAAAAACCTTCAAAAAGGAAACAATTTCAGAAAAAGTAATGTACTACTTTCATTTGCTTTAGACTGCACTACACTAAGTTGAATTTCATGAAGCAATTCATGTCTCAGGATTCTTCTGAACTTATTAAAATCTTTTAGAGACTTTCGTGAAACCTCTTATTAAAGATTTTGGAAAAGAAATGGAGAATGCATTTATGATTCCTGCTCCATTAAATGAATTTGATTTGTTTTTCGACTAAAATAGTCCTGGAAATATTATTTTAGTCTAAATACTACTTATTATTTTACCAGGATTATTTTAGTCGAAAACTAAAATAATCCTGGATGTATCCCAGCCAACCCTGCTTTCTTTTTATGAGAAAGAAAAAAGTCATGAATTTAGAGGTTCAAAGAATATTTAAGCTCCTATTATAGATGAAACAGTAGCCCAGATAGAAATATCAGGATTTGAAAAATAAATTTCAGCGGCAAAACTGGCGTATCAGATGGAAAAAATGAAGGAGGCACAACTGCTTATTAGCCAAGCAAGCAGGAGTTGCAAGCAAAAAAGAAGTTGGAAACAATTTAATCAAAAGACTTGTTTAGAATATCAGAGAGTTTTGGAATGTGGACATTTTATGCTAACTGTATGAAGTTGCTTTCTTTCAGCTCCATTATTCTTTCCTCAACTGCCAGCATGGTGAGACTATGATGAAATTAATTTGCGCTCACGAATAACGCATCAATCTTTAAATATGCATTTGAGAATAATTCACGATGAACTTGACACTCTTTCTGAAACAGAATGCTTAGAAATTTTATCCAAATTTAAAAATGCTGACAATCGCTGATTATGTCTGTGAGGGTTGTTACAATATCCAATGTAAAATTGTTAAGAACTGCTTAAGATACAAATATTTAAGATATTTCTTTTGAACAGAATTTGGCAATTAATGAAAAAAGTTTGATTTAAATATCTTAAAAAGTTTCAAGCAAATTTCTAAGTAGTTTTTCCACTTTTTGAAAGAAAACTCAAAACAATCAGGGGTTTTCCTGTAATTTCATTTTGTACTGTTAAACAAGATTTATTAAAAATGAGACCGGCATTGTAGGAGATCATATCCAAAAAGTATGTTTTCTTTCCTTATACCATCACATTTTGGTTTCCAAACAATTATTGTAAGATATTATCATTTGTTAGTAAATTTTGTTTTATGAAACAAAATAAAATTTGTGGAAAACCCCTGATCATTTTGAGCTTTCTGTTAAAAAATACAAAAACTGTTTAGAAAATTGCTTGAAGCTTATAAAATTTTTAAGATATTCAAATCAAACTTTTTTCATTAGTTGCCAAATACGATTCACTAAAAAATTAAGAAAAAAAGATTTTAAATTTTTTTTACGCATGCGCAGAATTACCTTAAATACTTTTTTCTTGTGCAGTTTTTGACAAATTGTTTTACAAATTTTAAATAAATAATTTTCTAATTAATTTTAAATTGCTCCAAAAATATTGTTTGATTCCATTGAATATTTATAAAGTTATAGCAAAAAAACTTAATGCTAAAAAAATTAGTTTTTTATAAAAATGTCCATATTTCTATAGATATTTACCCTAGGTTTACGAAATTTTATGCAGTTATTTCAATTAACAACTAAAGTAATCGATACAAGTTACAAGCTTATTGTTTGATTTTCTGACATAGGGTGTTCAAACATACTTCTTTTCTTTTGTAATTTATTGTTAGTCTCCCAAACCTCTGTAAGCTTTAAATTTTATTGTTGAATATGAAAAATTGCATAAACTAAACATCTCTAAAGTTATAAATTAATCCTTTAAGTATTTCTTGAGAAATTTTAAAAAATGTTGAAAACACAGTGTCTCTTCCATTATTGTAGGATTTAGTATATGGTAGTGTATGTGTATATTATATTATAATTATTAATATTTGCTAATATGGAAATAATATAAATTCCAATCAGTTATAAATAATAAACCAGTCTATCTGTAAATAAATAAACATGGGTTAATAGTATTTACCAGGTGTTTTTCATGGTTTTTACTGGTAAAAACCCAACCCCTGAAAACATACTTTATTTTAAATTTGTTTAAGTTTCATGTAAATGTGTTTAATTATCTAATGTATTTCATCATCTATATTTGTTATTTAAATTTTTTTTATTAAATGCTGTTTGTAATTACATATTTTAAATTGAAAAATTTTTTGTTGTGTGATTTGTATTCCATATGATTTTAAAATCACCTATAAATGTTTGCTGAAATTGAATTCAATAAATATTTTTTAAGTTATACACAAGATAATAAATCACTCATGAATGCTTTTTGAAATTGAATTCAGTAAACATTTTATAAGCATGTGCACAATCACTTGTATTTAATTTAATGTTCCAATTTTAATTAATGTTGCGTAATATTAGTTGGATATTTTCACTTCAGAAAATTTTTGTTCTTAGCCATATTCTCAATGCAATGCAACTTATGTTTTCGATTATAATTTTTCTTTAGAGGCAGTATATTGTTCCACATCAATTAATATGGTGAAAAAAATTTTTTATATACTCCCCATAATTTTTGTGTCTTTAGTTGGTATTTATACATAAATAATTTAAAATTTAACTCTTTTTCTTTTTCAATTTTTGCTTGCATATTAAAACTATTCGTCATTTAAAAAACTATAATAATTTAATTTAAAGTTATATTTATTTGCTTAGTTTAATTAAATACCAGCAAATTATTTCAGTTTGATTAATTATCAAAGTCTTTTCTCTGAACAATCACTGTAATTCTGTACTTAGGCCTATAGCTAAACTGGGTTTAAATTTTTTTACACATATTGTGCTACGTTTAATGCTCACTGTTTTAGTTTGTTTTTATTTGATTTTTTTTTATAAATTTTGCTAACATAAATTACTTCTTATGCAGTACCCTTCATATATGTTTTGAAATTTGTCAAGAGACGTCTACATCCTTTAACTTCAGGATTTGTGTCTGTGCCTCTTACTGAACTCAAACATTTACTTATCTCATTTTTTGAAGAATTTGTATCGCAAGGAATATTTCAAACAAAATCATCTCCATGTATTCACCAGATCAATGATCCTCGTTTCTCTTACATGGTAAATGAAATTAAGGTAATAAAATCAGTATTATATTGTATACAGGCAAAACTTGATCTAAAGTTTCCTGGTACTAACTGCAAGTTTATTTTAAAACCAGATATAAAAGCTTTTCTTACATTGTGTCAGCTAAGGGATAAAAAAAAAGCCTCATAGCTTATCCAAAGGCCCAATTTAACTGAAGCAATACTGTACAAGTATATTACAACAGATTTGTCAATAAAAATAGCAATTTGTGATTAATGATAAGTTACACTATTGTTTTTTTTTCTATGTGTCATTTAGTAAAAAAAGATAGTTATGATACAGAGAACAACAAAAAGTAGGGAAAAAAGGGGAAGAGATGTATAGACAAGATCAAAAGACACTTCAAGAGCTTAGCTTGGGCATGGGGCAGACTACTTTAGGTTGTTAGGGAGGCCATGATCCAATAGAGTCAGTTCCTATGTAATCTTAAGAAAAACAACAATAAAAATCACTCTTTCAAATAATGAGTACTCGGGGATTACTAATCCTTATTAAGACCTCTAAAAATTGGCCAGGTACCATAGTAATATACAGGAAGCTCTTGAACCTTAGTTTCATTTAAGTCATAGAAAATGCTAATAATTTTTTTTCTTCCTTTTCTCATGAAATATTAGAAAATTTTTTGATCTTTTTTTGATATATGTATAAACATGTATGCATATGAAAATGTATGAATGTATGCATATTTACATAAGGAAAACAATGTAGATGACAATGAGATTAAATCATAGTACAGTAGGGAACCGATTATCCGGGACGATCGCTATTCCGGATAACTGATTTTTCCGGTTTTCTGAATCGCTACAAAAAGCCGTTTTTTTTTATTGTTAAACCCTACTAAAAAAAATTTTTTTTTAGAAATAATCTTAAAAAGAAGAAAAAACGATGGAGTTATACACTAATGATTATTTCCAAAATGATGGTAAGGTAAACATCTTTCAAAAAAGAAAGAAAAATCCTAAAATCTTATGAGGAAAAAAATGTTTTTTTTAAAAAATGGTGGGAAAATTTATTGAATTTCGTTCCGGTTTTTTGGTTTTCCGGTTTTCTGATTTCCGCATAACGGGTGCTGTACTGTACTTTAGAAGAGAAGCAAAAATGGGAATCTTTTCAAAATCTTGAGTCCTTTGCTTTAATAATAGGGATTTTTTAGGGAAGATGTGGTAAGATCCCTAGTTATACCATAATCAGACTATAAAAAAAATGAAAAATGAAGTATTGGTTCTCTTTGTTGAGGCATGAAGGGAAAAACTTGTAATAACTATTACAAAAAATTCTAAACATTTAATCTAAGATTAAGTGTTATATGTATAAAATAACTATTTTTTATTCTCTGGCACTGCATGAAAGATAGTTAAACATATATAAAGTGCCTTATTGAGCATGCTTAAAAAGTTGTTGAAAAGACAAAAGCAGTTAAAGAAAAAAAAAGATTCTGTGAGAATAAACTGTAGATATTAATAAACCTGAACCTTAGGAAGAAAAAAGAAAAAAATCGGCTTTGTTTTAGTTTAAATTATAAACGTTTTTATTAAATTACATAATTCTGTACCTTGTTTATTATTTTTTTTTATCAAAAAAGATTGATTTACTTTTCCAATATAAATGTTTTAATATTATTTTTATTTGAAGGTTATTTCTGCTAATTCCTTCCATCAAAGGAGAAAAACTTTTTTATTTACCCTTTTAAACCTCACGGAATATATATTCCCCAAGTAAATTTTTGGTTTAATTGATAATGTTAACTTCCCTACTTCTATTTCGATGGTTGGTAGCACTTATAGAACTGTTAATAAGGATTTTTCGAGATGTATGCATCATTTTGTGAGGAAAATAACTGAAATAGAGCAAAGGAAAAGTGAGTGTCATAATGTACACATTTTTTTAATATTCCTTTACGTTGTTTTGAATCCTAATTTGCATGATTTTGAAAGTTTACAATTTTATTATCATCTGTTACCATTGGATACTGGTGGGACCGCATATGTGCCACTTATAAAATCTAATGGGACATCAATGTCCCAGAGTCTTACTGCAAGAAGTTAGTCAAGATTTTTTAAAAACTTATTTGTCATTTGGTAGAAAAACAATTGTCAATTTTAGAGAAACAGTGTGCTGCCAAAAGAAAAATTTACTCCATAAAAAATTAGAAATCAGTCCTAAAAGTGTTAATGAAAGAGAAAGCTAGCTTATTGTCTGCTTACTTTTTTTTTTCTATTAGTGATATTTATTTTATTATACTGAACATTTTTTATCTAACATGTCAATTTTTAAACAATAGCATATTATTGTTTCAAAATTTATGTTAATTATCTGTTATTTATCTTCATTATTAAATAAAGCATGCTTTGATTTTTGCTTATCTTGAAAACCCATTATCCTTGCCGAAGTTTTGTCTGAATGCAAGACTTTTCACTGTGTGTATATGCATGTATAAACAGCTTTGTACCCAAATGACTATATAAACATAAGCTAGAAGTGTTTAATTTATCGTTTGCAGAATTAACTGAATGCAACTAAAAAAACATTCCAATTACATCTGATTTACATGTGCAATATGACATAACAAATTCGCATGCGTGAGACAGTTCTCTTTTTTTTTTCTTCGTGGTTTCTAAATATTTGCTTATATGTTTAGGGCAATCGGATGCTGTGTGAATGGTCCTTAATATGGTTAAGATCAAATGATAACATGGGTGCAAGTCTTCCATCCACAGGACAGATTTTTGTCTTTCAAAAATGTCCTCGTCGGAAGTAAGATGGAAACAAAAGTGTTTTAAGAACAGAAGATTTAATGGAAAACAGAAGCAAAATAGTTTTTTCTGTCCTCAAAAATTGATTTTTAAGTACCTCAATATTTGTTTCCTGTTGAGTATATTTTTGTTCAGTATATCCTCTCTGCTAAAAGAATTTTTTTTGCTAACAAAATCCCAGCTGTATCTTTGACCTTATTATATGAATGTGAGACTAATAATGCTAGGTAAGAAGTTTAGTCATTTAAAAGTAAATGTCATTTGCCGTATGTTTTCTTCCGAAGTGTAGATATTTCTGGTGATAATCATGAAATTTGCAATTAATGATATAATTTTGTAAGTAAAAGTTGCATTCATTATTTATATTGGTGTATTTTCTTATGCTCCTGTTATTTTATTAAAGGAAGAAATAAACAAAATATTTTTTGTTCAGTATTTAAATTTCATATACTATGGTGAAGCTTTCTTAGATATTTTGCATATGTCATGCATGGCGAGGGGGTATTGTGTATGTTGGGAATTTCAGTCAAAAAATTTTCATAATTGCTCTTTTTTTCAACCTGCACCCATGAATGATAATAAAATAGATATGTTTTTTTAAATATTTATTTAAATTTCTTTTACATTACCATTTATTTTATAATTAAATTAATTATAATACCTTCAACCCATTGAAATTTATTTTCCTAAGATCTATTATTTGTCTTATTTATGACCAAATAAAGAAATAAAAAAATTGAATGTAATTTAAATTTTAATAATATGGGCTATTGTTAATTTAGTTTGATTTTATTGAAACCTTTTATTTTCATGTAATTATCTGTATTAGTTCATAGTTAAAAAATCTACATCTTTTGAATGTTTTTAAAATTCTTAAAAACATCCTGTTAAAAGTGCATTTTTAATACAATTAATAAACTAGATTGCTATTTTTCCTTGTTTAAATAAATGGCTTAAATATTTTAGACTTCTTTTTTTAAAAAGAGTTTCTTCTTTGGTGGCTTATCCCATTATTTTTTTATTGCAGAAAAAACTTGTTATTCTTGATATGTAGCATAAAATGCCTTATTTCATGAGTAACTTGAATTAAACGAGACTATTTTCTTTTTAAAAAAATCTATTCTTCCTATAAAAAAATCTATTATAAAAAAAAATTTTTTTTTAAAAACAAGTTCATTAATATCAAGTTTCAAAAAAAAAAAAATTAGATTGTAAAATGCCAATAAATTGCTGATGATTGACAAAAACGAATATTTAGCTGTAAAACGAGAAAAATCTCAATTGTTAAATTAAAAGCCTTTAATTTGTAACTAAATAAAGTAAATGCACATGATATTTCACAGAAACCAAAAATTTATCACTGCTTTAATACATTGCACATTTTTTTGAAGTTTTTTTTTTAAATAAATAAATAAAACCAAAAGCTTTCTAATAAATTTGATTAATTAAATGGACTCTTGTGGAAATAATTTCATACTTTTAATTCATTATTTCAAATCCATCAATATTTCTTCCCATTGTTTTCGTTTTTTTATATTATTGTTTGTTTGCAGGCCTGGTTTAAGTCTAATATCAGTTTCTCCATTTCTACTTCTGGTATTGGTAATGCCAGAATTATAAGAGAGGAAAATTTAAACGCTGAGAGTTCGAAATTCCCCCAATGCATGAAGAACATTCATTTCTTGCTTCGCAAAACTCACAGACTACAACACCATGCAAGAGTAAATATATGTTGTTTTTTGTTTAATTTTTTTCAAGATATTTCTGATTAAATAAGTAACTGCAAATTGAAGTCAATTTTTTTAATAAATTCAAAACATTATTCAAATAAATTCAAAACATTATTTTTAATAAATTTAAACATTATTATTATTTTTAAATATTTTCTTTTAATTTTTTGTGATGTAACAAATAATTATGATATGATGAATGATTATGATATAATGAAAACAACCATGTTTTTGTGATTTTCAACTTGTTTGGAATGACAAGTGGTAAACATCTTTTTTCAATTCATAACTTTCAATCGAACTCATCAGTTTAATTAAGTTCCAATTCCTCAATCAAATATTTGACAAAGATGAAGAGTTTGTGACTTTTTCTTCATTCTTTTACAATTATTATTCAGTGAGTATATAAATGCTTGAAAAATAAGATTAACTTTTTAATTTATTGAAAGAAAGATTTCATTTCATCATTATTACCTAAAATTACAACTGCTTGTAAAACATTGTGAAAATGTTTTTTCAGGAAAATCCTAAAATTATATTGATTATTGGCGAGAAAATAAAACTTACCATTTAGAAAAATAATTCTTAACATTTTCCAGTGTAAAAAAAAGTAGAAATGTGAAGTTAAACACTTGGAATTTCATATCTAACATTTTGACGCAATGTTCAATATATGGTGAAAAATACCTTTCTTTTATGCAATGGTTTAGCTTTATTTCAGAGCATATAGTTATGACCGTGCACAAACTTTAAGAAAAACAAAAACTTCTGTGTGTCAGGGATATAAAGAACTTGATAATGTAAAAACTTTATTTGCCTCAAAAAGTTATACTGTTAGAAAAAGTGGACATGTTACAAGCACTCAAAAACGGGCAACCATTATCAAGACTTGCCAGGCGTGAAAGTGGAATACAAAACAGATTTGAAAGAGAAAATTAATTTCAGTTCTGAATTGTTTGTTAGAAACGTTTACTGTTTCAAGTGGGTTTTGTATTCCTCGCTAATTGTTACATCATTTTGAAGTATATAATTTCAAAATACAAAATTTGAATGTATTTGATCAAATAGTTCTCAGAAAATATTTAAAAATACGGATTTTTTAAAATTTGATTTAAAAACTATTAAATTGAATTCGTTCAAATTTTTTCATTCAAAATTGAGTACTTTAAAATATTGTTTAAGTTTGTCTTTCTATTCAGTTTTTTTACTATTATTGCGTAAAATAATAAAGAATATTAAATAATTATTTAATGGAATTATCTTTATATAAACCAATTTTATAATTGCATGAAAAAAACTTGATTCTCTTAAAAAGTTTTTGGGATGTAGAGAAACACACAGAGAGTGAAATTAAAATTAAGGTGTTCAAACATTCAAGTACTGCTGCATAAACTAAATTTATTGGGACCATATTTTCTGTATTGCAGCGAATTATTTTTCTAATCAGCAGAAAAAAACACCCAAATGAAAACTAAGTGTTAATAGTCAAATATGGTTGTTCATTTCATTGCCAGATTAAACATTTTGGCACAAAGGTGAGCTGTTGCACTAACCTTGATATGAATGATTATTCAGACTAAATTTAGTCCTCACTAAAATTTCTTTGAATCATGCCCATATTTGTTTGTCTGATATGTTTTATGCAAAAAAAAAAAAATTAGCTAACAGAAAATGTCTATTTTCTGTTTACATTTTAAAGTTCATATTTAAAAAAGTGCACAATTTCTAATATAAGGGAAATTTTTACCATAATTTGCTTAAAAAATGACCTCGTTTTTCTTTTTAGATTCAGTACATTCTTTTTTTAAAAGAAATTGGTGTTCCATATGAGGAAGTCCTTAACCTATTTATGAAGGAATATTCTTTTCCTATGAATTTTACAAGTACTTGCATCCATTCTTGGAGTGATAGTAGAAATCGTTATATTTATAGCATTCAACATTTGTTTGGAAGGAGAGGTTCTAGAAAAAACTATCGAGCACATAGCTGTTATTCATTACAATGTTGTAATTCACGATCTGTGTTTGAAGGAGGCTGTCCATTTGCTTGTTTTGATAGTGACAACATTTCTAAAAGCCTACTTTCAGAGAATTTGCAAGTAAATTTCTTTTATTTCTCTATAGATTTCATTATTCTTGGTATTATGGGCAATACATTTTAGTTTCTAAATTAATTGTCACAAAATTGTGCAATTTGTGTAGCATATAAATTGTATATAATTAATGTTTATTTCTTGTAAAATTAATTCTTTTTATTGTCCTGTTAAATTTTTGATTTAGTGTATCAATTCTGTGTGCTCCTTTATTTTTAATAGTTTGAAAATAGATAAAACTGATGTGCATGTTCTTAATTTCATCTCACGAATAGCAATATTTTTTCACATGACCTAATTTTTACCTTTAAAACTTACCTACAAAAGTTAAATCTAAATCATTTTGAATGATCAAATAATGAAAACATAGAGGTACTTTTTTTCAAAGCTCTATAAATATATTTCCTGCTGACTTAAATAAGTTTTTTAACTTACTTTTAAACTGTCTAAAAAAAATTTACAATTTAGCTTTAATGCTAACAAGGCATAAGTTAACTTTATTCAAAGACTTAATTTAGATTTTAATTTTAATAAATTTTTTAAAAGTTTCTAGCTAACTTAAAGCAGCATGTCATATAATGAAAAAACTGACACTGTCTTATTCAAGTTTTTTTTTATTGTTATTTGGAGTAAAGTTCTTCTAACTTTAGATGCATATATACAGTGCAAAGTCTCATATCTGGGTGTCCGTTTACTGGAAATGTCTATTTTCAGGACATTTTTTAAACTACCAAAATAAATAATTCACTCTTCCTTTATCAAATTATTTTTTTAATTTCTTTTTGTTGCATCTCTAATAGCTAAACATTTATTCAGCCTTAATAAGCAGACTAAAAGAGTTGTTGAAAAGATGAGAGCAGTTAAAGAAACAAACTATGAATATCAGTGGAGGTGAACATTTATAGTGTTTGACAAGATTTGTTTCTCTTTAGATTATAAATGTTTTCATTAAAAAAATTATTTAATTCAATACCTAGTTTAAGATTTTTTAATTCCCGTTGCTTTACTTTTGGAACTTAAGATTTGTTTTTTAATGTTCTTTTTATCTAATTATCTGTGCAGCTTCACATAATAAGGAAAAGAAGAAAAAGTACCTTTATTCATAAAAGAGAAAGTTCAAATTATCGCCTGCTCACTTTTTTAAATTTATATATATATATATATATATATATATATATATATATATATATATATATATATATATATATATATATATATTATCAAAATAAATATTCTTTAGTTTTTTAAATCTCATTCAATCTATAAAAAAATGTATGGAATTGATGTAATTATAGTTTATATCCGGAATAATCTATTTTCTGGACTTGCTGAAGTCCTGACAATTCCGGGTGTTGTACTTTTGATTGTGTTTATAAAAATTAATAACTTTAAATAATTAATGAAATTTCAAGTAATTCTATACATTCAGTATATTCAATATATATCTTCAAAGTTTTTTTAGATAACATTTTTTCTAAATTCCAATGAATGTTAAAACATTCATTAGAAAATGTTGCACTAGCAAAATATCTGTCATCAATGTTATATTTCATCTTTAACATTTATGTAACTACCAACAAATATTTTCACTTTGAGCTACCTGTTAAACTTTAAGATAACTTTAATTTGTTACTAATAGACAAATCAATAATTCAGAGTTGTATGACTTGTATATATATAATAATTTACAAAAGTCTGAAAATTTGAGAAAATCAATCTAAGGAAATAAATTTTTTTTTTCTGAGTGTTTGTAGCCACCTAGTTATAATTTTATTTATTTGTATTACAAAAAAATAATCAGGTTCAAAAAATTTGAATTTATCTCACCTCTAGTTTTTAGCTATGTTAATAAGAACCCTGTATAAATTGATGTTTGTAATATTTCTTTCTTGTAAAGTATCAGTAACAGTGGAGCGACTTTTCTTGCTAAATTTGCCTCAGTACTTTTTCTCTTCTCCACTTTATTTGAATTTTTGTACTGCTGGCCTACTATCCGTATCATTTAAAATTAAGCGATAGAAATAATTGATGATCCACTGATCTGCGATCACTAAAACATGATTCCAACTTCAAGAAATCAATCCTTAGTGGTCTGTGAGACCACTTACCAAAAGTCAGCGATCTAGTAGTGTCAGTATCTTGCCAAATACACCATCACTACATGATGCATCATCACTGGTCAGTAATCAGTATTTTTCCAAAAACGCTGTAAAAAAGGCTTTGTTGATTTATTGAGTATCCTAATAAAATTTTCTGCCAAAAAATTAAAACTTTTAACTATTTGAGATATGTTGGTGGAAGTATATGTTTTACTTTATTCAGTAAGAATTTTGACACTGATACTATACATGCAAACTAAGTAAAAATTCTCAAGAACGATAAATTATCGAAAAAAAGGCATTTTAAATGAAAAATTCTGTGTTTAATGCTTGAAAAAACAAACTATTTGTTAAAGATAAAATTGTACACATTTTTGCATTCTGTGGGTAATGAGAGACAGCTCTGAAATTTTGAATGATAAGTGTTCTTATTTATATTGTTAAAATGTATGATTCAATATAAACTAGAAAAGTAGAAAGTTAAAAGTAAGAAAAAAGTGTAGGGTTAAGTAATTGAATTGTTATTGAATATAAATCTTTTTTTTTTTTCCTTTGAAAAGAATGAAGTTTTGTTAGAATGTCCTAATAAAATTAGAAAATTAAAAGTAAGAAAAAAGTGTAGGGTTAAGCAATTTAATTGTTATTGAATATAAATCTTTTTTTTTTCCTTTGAAAAGAATGAAGTTTTGTTAGAATTGCAGAAACATCTCATGATTGCAAAATTAGTCAGATAACATTGGGTATTCAGTTTTTTTTTGTGTTAAAAATATTTATTTGCCTTAAATATAAAAATTAAAAATTTTAGCATTTTTTTAAAAAATTTATTAAGACATAAAGATTATGATACATTTATAACATGTAAAGGATTCCACATTAAATACTAAGTGAATGAAAAAAAAATGTATAGTCTGTTTATAATCTTTATATTTCTTTCTCCTTCTTTTTTATTTTATTTTGTTTATGAATTTCTTAAAAGTATTTCTGTTTTTAGGTGAATGATATTGAAGATATCAAGCTCTTATCTGATAGCAAAAAATACACAGAAGCATGTGGCTATTTCCTTAACAAAAAGTTACATATTTTGAAGCAATCAATGGTCAGTCAAAGAAAAGATTCAAGTTCAAGGTTTGAAAATACTGAAATTAAAATCAATAATAATCAAAATTTGAGTAATGAAATTTTGATGCAGAAGAAAAAGAATGACTCCACTTTTGATAATTTATCATCACATATATCTAAACCATCAGAATTTTATTTCATTCTTTCAAATTTCATGAACTAAACATACAGTGATATGCTTTTTAAAAAACTGGTTTATATGTAAATACAGTATTTGGATAAAGAAAACATCTTCAAGGAATTTTCATATTCTGTTAAAAAAAAAAAAATTAAGTGTTGATAGAAAAATCTAGGCAATATTTTTTCACATTTGCTTTATTGAATTCTATAGAATTTTATATTTTTATTTGCTAAAATTAGCTCATTAAAACCTATACTAAAAAATTGGAAAATATGCATTAGTTTGATTTGTTTATATTATGCTCCTGCTTTTATCTGTTTCTTTTTATTTATAGTGATATGAAAAATTTGACAACATGAATATTTTAATAAGTTCCTAACATTAAAAACACAACATTTTATTGCATGTTTGAACACTTTGAAATATCCTTGTTACTTTTTAATTATGTAATTTAACTTTAATAATTTTGATTAGATTAACATATTGGAGTTTAAAATATTTAATAGCAAAAAAAATCATCTTAAATAATTTTTAAAAAAAATCATTGTATTGTATTTAAAATGCTTCTTTTATTTAGACTTTTTTATTTGTTTCTTATTCATTTAAAAAAAGTGACTAAGGCTGTTCTGATAGATAGATCCTTTACAAGTTTAAAAAATTCTATAAGGAAATGTAGCAATATTGTGTTATTGTTAGGTAATTTACAAAAAATAACTTTTAATTCAGATTTACAAGTAACTAGTAAAGTACTTTAAATGAATTAAATTTATAATTTTGTTTGCGGAAATTCATTCTAACTTGCTTAATGTAATATAAGAAGATTAATAAAATCAAATGGTAATTCAGATCTTTGTATTAACTCATTTTTAAAGTAAGCCTCATCAATATACCGTATTTTTCGGCGAAAGAGCCGCGGCGCTTTTGAAAAAAAAGGTGTTTTTTTCCTACATGCGGCGCTTCCGACGAAAAAATTTTTTATAGCAAAAAAATTTATGAAGAAAAATTTTTTAAGATTAAATAATTTTCTGAGAGAAAGACTTTATTGAAAAAATTTATTACGAAGTCGACGAAATATTCATCTGTATCGCTATCTGCTGCAAAACAATTGCCAATTCTTAGCAGCGACCGGCAAAAAAATAAATAAATGAAATAATTAAAAATAAAAAAAAACATCGCAAAAAAAAATTAAGTAAATAGAAGGTATGTATCTTCAAGGATGAGATTTTTCTGCTTTTTAGCGGATTTCCGCTTTTGTCTATCGAATTTCTGCTTTTTTTTTTTTTATCAAAAACTCTCTCTAAAAATTTCGGTTTTTTATTTTATTTCATAAATATTCCGCATTTTCTGAAAATTCCGTCGTTAAAATAAAATCATTATTTCCGATTTTCAAAGATAAACAAAAAATTCAAACAACGTAGCTGCAAACCCTTCGCCATTATTACTTATTTTAGTTATTTTCTACACTTTTAAGCACAGAAAATAAAATTGTCTGTATTATTGCCCCCGCCCGCCAGATAGCTTGTACTTTCGTAATTCAGGAGCCGCTGTTTCTTGTTTATTGACGAAAAACAAACGAAATAATAATAATAAATAAAATGAAAAATAGCGATGGATTAGCGGTGAACATATTTATTTGCCAATTCAATTAATTTTGTAAATTTTTATTACGGCTAAACGAAAACAATACAAACAAGCCTTTTAGAAATCTCAAGGCCAGAATCTGCTAATATCTGGATCTTATTCACGCGATTTTAATATCAAACATCGATTTTCGTATTTACCTGATTTAAAAGTCGCAATTCTTATTCACGCGATTTAAATATCGTACATTGCTATTCTTATTTACGAGATTTAAAAATCCAATATCGTGATATGTATTTATGCATTTTCAAAAATCGTGATTTTATTACCAAAGATCGATTTTCGTATTTAACTGATAAAAATAATGCATAGTAGGTAATTCTTATTTACGCAATCTGAAAATGACATCATGATTTATTGTATTTTCGTACTTTTGAACTCCAATATAGAGTTTCATATTCACAAGATTTAAAATCCACATATCAGGATTCATAGTCGTTAAGTTTAAAATTAATCATCAGAATTTATATTCACATAGTTTAAAAGTTGCACTTCTTCGGTCAAATTTTTGGATATTATATATATATATATATCGGATACAGTCGGACCTCTATTTAACGAAGTCTCTAAATCCCGATAATAAGTTCGTTATATGGAAAATTCGGTAAATCACCTTTTGAAATACTTAAACACAAAACAAGTTTTAAATTCTTAAGCCCTAGACATAATTAAAATAGCAATTGATACACCTTTATCTCGTAAACTAGTACAGTAGGGAACCGATTATCCGGAATGATCGGGACCATCGCTATTCCGGATAACTGATTTTTTCCGGTTTTCTGCATCGCTACAAAAAGCCGTTTTTTTAATATTAAACCAAACTGAAAAAAAATTTTTTTGGATATAATCTTAAAAAGAAGAAAAAAACGATGAAGTAACACACTAATGATTATTTCCAAAATGATGGTAAGGTAAACATCTTTCAAAAAAGAAAGGAAAATCCTAAAATCTTATGAGGAGAAAAATTTTCTTTTTAAAAAATGGCGGGAAAATTTATCGAATTTCGTTCCGGTTTTTTGGCTTTCCGGTTTTCTGATTTCCGGATAACGGGTTCTGTACTGTACTACTATTTATTTTATAAATCTTAACCATAAAAGAAATCTGCATGGAAAGCAAGAATAGAGCAAAACATTATCCAGTGTTTCACTATCACGCTACATTCATTTTCATCTAAAAAAAAAAAAGATAAATTTATGTATAAAATTATAGCTGCATTTATTATAAAAGTAATTTTAAACATGATACATTACCACATTCGTTCTTAAGTTTAACTGCTACTGATAAAATCCGTTAATTTTGTCCGAAATGAAAACAAAAAGGGAATTTACAGCTTTCTTCAAAAGTTAAGTGACTTCGAAAATCAATTCAAGGTCATTTCCCTCATAAAATGCGCTAACAAGTTTGAAATGTTCTGAAATATTTTGGGAAATAGGGATGGATTTTAAAGAAAAGTTCGTTAAATAAAAAATTCACTTCGCTAAAGTTATTTTATGAAGATATTTTCAAAATGTTCTTAGTTCCTCGAAAAAAATCGCAAAATGGAAGTTCGTTAAATAGAAGTCCCACTGTATATTCATTCTTGGATTTCCTTTTTTTTACTATTCTCATCCCTGCTAACTTGTATCCACCCCCAGCTTTAAGAAAGATCGTAAACTAGAAATCCGCTTCGCGCCTTGGCAATTGTAATTGGAGCGAAAACATAAGGTAGTATCCCCTTTTCCTTTCCCCAACTCCTTTAAAAATAACTGATTGATTCCTCCTAAGCAGCTCCAGTAGAAATGACGAGCGGAAGGGGTGGGGTACATCCCTCTTTTAAAGTTTTTACTCCTCTCTTTTCAAGCTGAGTCATATTGTGTAATTTCCATTGGACAAGAGGGCATTCTACCCACTAAAATTCCACCCCCGAAGATTGTGAAAGTGAAACTCGTTTACGCTCAGCTCATTCCTTCTTGAGAATTTTTTTTTGATACACGCTTAGTTATTTCTTATTCCTGCTATTAGTTATTATTAGTTGTTTCGTTATTATTAGTTGTTTCGTTATTATTTTTCCTCATATTATCCCTGTTAACGTTTACTTTCTTCATCAACGTAATGGCTTCAAGAAAGAATAGGAGCTACATTGCCAGCTTAAAGCTGTCTGTTATTAAACGAGCTGAAGAAATCGGCAATCGAGCAGCGGGTCGAGAGTTTGAGATAGACGAACGCTGCATTCGTCCATGGAGAAAAGAAAAGCCAATTATCGAAAAAATGCCTAGAAATAAAAGAGCAAGGAGAAGTGGAATTACCAAGTATCCAGAACTGGAACAGAAACTGGAGGAATGGGTGCTGGGTGAAAGAGAAAAAGGGCATGCGGTTTCAATTGTTAGGATGAGACTGCGGGCAAAATTAATTGCTCAAAATATGGGTATCTCCACATTTACTGCCTGCCCTTCATGGTGTTTTCGCTTCATGAAGCGCCGGAATTTGTCCATAAGAGCCAGGACAACAGTGGGGCAATCTTTGCCCGTTGACTGGGAGTTAAAAAGAAACAACTTTGTGGACTTCATACAAAATATTGTGAGGGGGTCTAACCTCACTCATAATCAAATAATAAATATGGATGAAGTGCCTCTTACATTTGATTGTCCCCCTTCACGGACTGTCAGTAAAACAGGTGAGAAAACTGTTTCAATTGAAACAACAGGGCACGAGAAATCGAGCTTCACCTGTGTGTTGGCCTGCTCAGCCAGCGGGGAGAAATTGAAACCCCTCGTTATCTTTAAGAGAAAAACCATTCCTAAGGGCAATTTCCCTAAGGAAATAGCTGTTTACGCTTACGAAAAGGGATGGATGAACGAGAATATGATGTTAGAGTGGTTGGATGTTGTTTATAGACGAAGAAAGGGCTCCTTTTTTTCACCCAAATCTCTTCTCATCATGGACTCCCTGACAGCTCATAGGGTGGAAACAATAAAAAAAAAATATGAGAAAATGTCGACTGATATAGCCATCATCCCAGGGGGGTTGACAAAAAAATTGCAACCCCTTGATATCACAGTAAACCGGGTGTTCAAAAATGAAGTGCGTAAAAGATGGGAGAAATGGATGTGTGAGGAAGAAGAGTTTCATGCATTTACTGCTAGCGGTAAGATAAAGCGAACTAGTTACGAAATGATAACAAAGTGGGTAGTAGACTCTTGGGCTGCCGTACCCGCAAAAACAATCACGCGGGCATTTTCAAAGGCCGGGATCATTGAGCTTGGGGATGACTCCGATGAGGACTCCTCTAGTGTAGATGAATGCACGGCAAATGATGAAATATTGGACCTTTTCATCTCTGATAGTGATGAGAGTGACTTTGAAGGATTTTAAATACTTAATTTCTACATTGCTTTACATTTTTTTCATGAAATTGTTAACTGAAATGAATTGTTAAATCTTTTTACTTTTAAATCTCTTTTTTAATAAATTCTTAGCTTAAAATTTTTTATTTTGTTTTTCTTATTACATTGTTTTGCAGATTTTTGTTATCAATCGCAGCAATAATTCTCCCGCTAAATATGGTTGAATTATTTTTTATAATACAAGAACAATTTACTTTTCTAAAATTTGAGCTCTTTCTTCCGTTTTTTATCAGCACTGCTGAGCATATAAATATTTTTTTGCTGTTAATTATTTGCTCTTCTGTTTTTTTGGCGCGATGCCAACTAGTAAGAACAACTTTATATATCGTTTTGTTGCTTTTTTTTTTTTTTTGCTGAAGGAGAAAACTTTTCTTGTGTGAACTTACAACAACGTTAACGCATTTTAGGATATTGTCCCCCCCCCCCCCAAATAATTTAGAAATTACATTATTTGATGTATTTAAAAAATATTTTGTTGTAACTTAACATTATTTTCAGAATTATTTATTGTACGTAACTTTATTTTTTGGCGCGGTGCCAATTGGTAAGAACAACTTTATTTTATATTCTTTTTTTGCTGAAAGAGAAAACTTTTTTCCCGTGAACTCTTTGTTAAACGCATTTAAGGCTATTCTCTCCCCCCCCCCAATAATTAAGAATTACGTTATTTGATGTATTTAAAAATATTTTCAGACTTATTTGTTGTACTTTATATTTTGGCGCGGTGCCAACGGGTAAGAACACTTTTATATTGTTTTGTTGCTTTTTTTTCCTTGCTAAAAAATTTTTTTTTTATTATAATTTAGAAATTAAAACTTAACTTTATGAAATGCATAAAAAAATTTAATTTTTTATTATACAGATACTCTAAATGGTAATTTAAAGGTCTCTTCTAAATGGATGCTGATATGCGCGGCTTAGCACCATTGCGGCGCTTATTATAACTTTTTTTTTAAAAAATTTCATTTTTATCGAGGTGCGGCGCTTGCGACGAAGCGGTGCTTTCGCCGAAAAATACGGTAATTTAAATTTTGTTTTCATCCAAAAAATTTAACAATTGACTGCTATTTTGAAAGGTTCAGTTCAGGTTCAAAGTGCTATTTTTTTTTAAAAAAAATGTCTCTTTTAGAAAGTTTTTATGTCCATTAAATGACGAATTTTGTTGTAAAACTGTGTCATCTTAATGTTAACAGTTTTAACTAAATGTTAATAATTTATCAAATATTTAATCTAGCTAAAGTAAAGGCTCGATATGACAAGTACAGGATATTATGAGAAATACGCTATTTCGATAAATTTCAAAATCACCGCCAAATTCCTAATAGTTAAGATATTAAAACTAAATGTTTATAATAAGTAAAGAACTACTAGCCTTTCGCTACTACAAAAAAAAAAATTAGGGAAATACATTTTTATGCTATGTAAATATATTTTACAAAAAAAGGGTTTAAAAGGAAAATATTTTTATTAATTTCTAGTATCAATACAGAAAAGTGAAAAACGAACATTGTTTCCTTCTTCCAATTTTGACCCCTTATTTTTATATAGCAATGAGTGAATGAATGACCGCAGGCTAATTTATCTTCTCCCTTATTAATAGTTTTCCCCCTGTTTTTAGAAATCCTGCCTGGAACTACAGAAAAAAAGCCTTTTTTCACACCTCTATCATATTTTATTTTCTTTCTTGATGACTTGCTATTAAAATCAACATTCACTGTTTTCAATAATTTCAAAAGGTATTGCTATTCATTTAATTTTATTCTTGCAAAAACTTATTACAATTTGGAAATTTGTTTATTAAACAATCCTATGGTCAACATTTTTACCCCTATTAAGTGAAGAACTACATAATTAAGTCTTCAATCTGTAGGCAAAAGTAGTCTACTCTTGATATGTATTTTAAATCCAAATAGTTATTCAAAATGAAAGAAAAGGAAATATATGTGACTTTTGAATTTTTTTGTCTTTTTATTGCTATTTTTGTGTTATTTGTATTATCATATTTGCTTATAACGACAAGCTTTTTAAAATGACAATTTCATCTGATTTTATAAATTGTAATTATAACTGATGTATCTTTTCAAACCGTGAAGTTTATCTTTTCATAGCCTGACGCTTGTTTTTTGTTTAAATTTCTAAATATTCAACTAAAATTTCCAGAAAAAGGTACATCCGAAATCAAAAGTTTAAAGTAGAAATTTGCAGAATGGATACAAAAATATTAGTTGTTCTTTTAAATGCTAACAATTTTATGTTTTATATTCTAATCTAAAACATTTTTATTAATAATTTTAGGTCAAATTTAATTGTTCCATAACTCATATTTATGAATGTTTACAGAATGACTCTTGTAGTATTTATTTATTTTCAAATATGTATATATACTAATTTAATAGATTTTGCAGCACAAATTTATAAATTTCTTAACTGCACTTTGTATCAAAAGTTCGGTAAAATTTTCATCTCAAATTATGATTTCGGTTGCTATTTTTAGTGCAAATTAAAAGCTTAAAACCAAAGTGTATAAAGCTATTTTAATGAATATCACCTGTAGCAAGAATTTATGTTCAATAATTATAAATTTCACTCTGCAAACTTTTAAATTGGTTCTTGTAACAGTTCAGACGTATTGACTATCACATTTAGGCATTTTTTTTACTCATTAAAATATAAATAAATAATCTTGTCTTTTTCTTATATATTTTTGATGCAAACATTGATTATTCATCCAACTGAAATAAAAAGGTGTTATTTTTTTTAGCAGTTATTAATAATTCTTCAAAGTTAATATTATGACTAATGTAACATTTTTGAAACCATGGTAACATCACTTTTGCCAGCTACATATATATTTCTTAAAGTTTAGACTTAAATTTTATTTATATAATAGTCTCTCCTCAAAAAAATGTATATATATTGGTTTAAGTAATAAATGAAGTATGAACAATTGAATCATAAAAATAATGTATTTTTTCCTACATTTAAATTTTTTAAACTTCTTAAATACTTCATATTTGACATTTAACTTTCTTCTGTCTGCATAAAAGATATGGGGCGTATAGTCTACTTGTAATTGGATGAACCCTTACAGGATAAACTTATTTTCAATGTATTAAACATCTTCTCTTTTAATTTTTTTAAAGTGTTGATAAAATCATTATAATTTTTAAGCAAACTTGGTCTCATATGCAAGAGAAAACGCCAAATTACATATATTTATAGTATGTGACATTCTATCCTATTGAAAGTTCCATAATAATGGCCTTTAATTTATGCTTTTATAAAGCTTTGTAAAAATGGTGTTAAAGCTAGGAACTGGTCTGGGGAGGTTTTGGCACTCAGTTTTTTACACAGATAAAACTCTCGCATCAAAAATCTGTTTCAAAAACCGACAAAATCCTAAAAAAATTGCATTTATATATTGGTATAATATTATTCATTTGTTAAATAGCTCTTATTTATTAATTAATATAAATTTGTATTTTAAATTAATGTTTTAAATAAATAAAAAACTTTCAGCCATGGTTTTTGACAGTCTTAACCAGTTTTTGGCACTCGTCATGTTAAACACCTAACCTTAGCTCTACACATTAGGAGTTGCATATTTGTATTTAAGCTTGTAAGCAACAAAAATTTTATCTATCTGACAAATCACTATTGATTATTGAAGAAGGCAGGATTAAAAACAAAATCAGTTTGACTGTTAAATGAAATTTAGATCCTCCAACAATCTAACAAGTCTTGATGTATTCTCATGAATCTGGTGACCATTATTGAATACCCCGTGCAGAATAAATTGTTAAGGGTTTCAAATTATTACAATTCAAACATTGTTATCAATAAAACAGAGTATAATAATTAAAAACTCCATATACAGTTGAGATTAATATTTTATTGTACATCACTGATGTTCCACCTCAGAGGACATATAAGAGTATACAACAAAACGATGACATCAAACATAAGTCAGCAGTGGATCAAAGGCACTAAATCTTTCTCCACTATGACTAAAGTATATACAAAAATATGCTCACTGCAGATTATTTAACAGTATATTTGACAACCAGCGCCACATTAACAGCTCCAAAATACATCAAATAGTAACGCTGACATTTATAGATTATTGATGAAAATACTGGAAAAGAAATTACCAATGATGCCCCATTAAATAACTTAATTTTTTTATTCATGCATGTGTATGCTTTCACATTCAGTTAGAAAATTAAACATTATTTTTCATTTTTTATTCAAATTATAAAAACTTACATTAATAAAAAGTCTCAAAATTTTCCTTTATTTTTATAACATTTTATAATTTTTGAAAAAACTAAATATTGGTGTAAAGTTTTACATGACAAGATGTAAAGGAAATATTTTGATGTTCAAAAAGCTTAGAGGTTAAGTAACAAACAATTTTATGTTACTTAACCTCTTTTTACTTATATATATTTGTCAATTTTGCTCATTTTACCTTTAGTGATTTAAAAAGAAAAAACACAGTGAAATAGTTTTCATTCACCAATTCAATTTGTTCAAACTTCTCAGAACGCGGACAAAAAATTAATTAAAGAACCATGTTTTTAAAAGATACTCAAATATATAGAAAATATGCACTTAAAAAGGTTTATGTTTTCATTATGGTTGTGAATGGTAAAATATATTTCTATGGCTGAGTATTCTTTACTTCAACTGTATTGTTTAATAAGTTGTAAAACTTAGGATATAAGTTATTGAAATTGGAAAAATTACAGAAAAAAAACTACACACAAAATATACACAATTTGATACAATCTAAAAAAATATAGTAAAGGAATGAATAAAACTTAACTGACAAAAACTCGTCAGCATTAAATAAAATTGGTCTCTAATAAACTACATTTCAATTTCGATTCTCATCTTAGTGATCAGTAATTTACCCTTTGAAACCAGAACGTACTTGAAAGCTCCGCGTTGCCCAATGTTAAAGTGGGAGAAAGAAGATAATATTATTATACATATACAAGAAATACAAGTTGCATATATGCCCACCATTATATATGATTATTTTCAGAATCTAGATATGAGTCGTAGTTTATCTACTGTAAAAAAAAAAAGTCAACTTATGAAGTAATTCAAACAAGATCATTATTGTTTAACTTATAAATTTACTACCACTTTTTAAACATTGAGTAGCTTTCGAACTTACATATTTATACGTTCTTGGTTCTTAAGAGGAAAAAAAAATTGGGATTATAAGACTAACAAAATAGCAATGATAATAATGAAATATGCAATGAAAAACATTAAATAGGTTTATTTATACTTCTTTGCTTTAATTGTGTTTACATTTTTAAATGTGCGAAAATTAAAATGTTTAAAATCAAAGCAGAAAGTGAGAGCCTTAGAACAAAAAGCTGCGTTTGCAAAAAATGGAAAAACACATTTCAAAAAGTGCATCTGTTACATAGCTATGTTATTTACTTATAAACATAAGTAGCTTTAAAACAGGTACAGTTAATTAGAAATAAAATCAGTGAATTATATATACCATTAATACAAATAGTCAATACTAATCACAAGGACTTTTTACTATAAGCCTGCCATTGCATTAAGTTGTGCTTCATTATAATATTTCCACATCAATTAAAAACCATTCACTCTGATAAATATAATTTTTAAAAATAACCAGCATTTAGAAATGTCGAAGTTAGAGAAATAGGTAAACTTTAAAGTGTTAACTTAAAGAAAAAGTGCTAAGAGTAAGTGTAATTTCCTAAAAAATGTGAGGTTATTAGCCTAATATGTGACTTACTCCCTTTATAAAGCAAAATAAGTTGCTTTGAAAATTTCTTGAAAACAGGTTCAATCATAAAATTTTGATAAGGGGATACTTTTATTTCAAAGAAGCCGAGCTTTGTAATTGATACACATTGTAAATGTTGCAAAATGACACTTGCCAGCATTCTAATCATATAATAGGTTTGTTTTAGAAAATCTCAGACTTTCCTTCAATAAAATGCAGTTTAGTCATTGAAAATTATAATAATTTAGAGTGACTGCAAAGAAGAAAAAATATATAATTTTACATACCTGCCAACTTTTAATCCTTTCGAGGATGATTTTCCCCAGTGGTAGTAAAATGGAATTTTAATTACAATTTTAGACAGAAACATACGCTGTATTTTGAAAAAGTTTAAGCAGACAACTTCGACAGTATTGCATATTAATATATGCTTATTTTTTTAGAAAATAGTGGTGGTCAAAAAGATTATAAATTAAATTTATAAATGCAAGGAATCTATAGAAAGCATAAATTTTACTACCACTTTAAATATAAAAATAAAATTTTACGCCAAATGCATAAAAGTTGGCAGGTATGTAATTAGAGAAATAAATTTTTTTAAGATTTCCAAATGATGTTCAATATATTTAGTAAATACAAAGTCATTTTTATAGTGATACCAGAAACTTTTGAATACTGAAGTATAGTTTAAGTTAATATGATATTAAGTTTACATTACGTGCTTTTCTATGTAAAAAATAGGTACACTGAAAGTTATTCTGTACAATATTGTGCCTATATTTAAGAAATGTATTTTTATAATGTTATTTTCTTAAAAAACGGAATGTTTTATTATCTCTGTAACAAACAGATTGTATCTATGTAACTTGTTCTTTTTGTTATTAGCAGTCTACATGTCTTTTTTTTAATTCAAAGATGGGGGTAGCTATGATAAGTATTGACTTTGCATATATAGTGTATATATATATATATATAATTTGCAGAATAATAAAAAAAAAAGAGAAATTCAGATCCATGTCATTAAGCTAAATTTAATGTTCTTTTAAAGTAAGTTTTACGTGTATATTTTTTATTTAATATAAAAGTTACTGTTTTTAATTGTTTTTTTTTTAAATTATTTTTTTTATTAGAATTTCCTTTGTTGGGTCTAAGAATATCCATTACACTTGCTCTAGTTTAGCATGAATGTAATCTGATCTGAATCGTTTGAAAAAGTGTATTACATACAAGATATAAGGAAAAGGCATAATAAATATTTAAAAAAAAGGCATTTTAAATTTTAGTTTTAAAAAAAAAAACCAGATAGTCGCAAGTAAAGATTAGTGTGATTAGGTCTTAAAATCTGAGCCAAAAGTATTTCCTAACGAAAAAAAAAATACTATATATTTTAAATGTTGATAAATTTTGTAATTAGTTTAGGAAATAGTTTATACCAAAATTAATACTGAATATTTTGAATATAATGAAAAACTATAAACAATATTTGATGTATTTACAAAATTGAAAAAAAGAAAAGCATATCATTATTAAAGCATAAAGTTATATTGTTCAAGCATATATTTGTTTTACAAAATGAATTTTGATGAACTTCAAAAGGCTCTATCACACACATACACAAAACATTTAAGTAAAATGCTGTTAGAAGCAAATTAAGAGATCCTTCATATATTATAAGGATACATTTCTTATAAACCAAAATAATTTATTAATTTCTTTAATAAATCAAAAGCATACTTTATTTATGCAATGCAGCTTTAACTTACTGTTACTGTAATCTTTTTTACAGGAAAACAGTTTCTCTTTTCTTTTTTTTTTAAATAAGAAAACATGCACATATAACTAAAGAATTCTGACACACTTAGAATTCTAAGAACTATAAAAAAAAAATTTTGCTGGCTAAAAAAAATTTTAAATTAAAACTTTCAGGCTCAGCTTCTGAAAATTGGACAGAAGTTACTACACAAAGGGAACAAATAACTAATCTAGAGTTCAAAGACATAGAAATAAAAAAAAAAAAACATTTGGCACTATTTGTCAATATTGCACCACATGCTACATAATCCAAAGGAATGCTATAAAATAAATTGGGATTTTTTTTACTAATTGGACCCTTGTAGACTGATAGTTGACTCCTTCAAGAAAAAAATAACAATGAATAAGAATTAGATGAACAAGTGAAAAGTTTAACAAGAACTATTTATCAAATATGAGCAACTCTACCAGTATTCAAAGATGAAAGTACAGTGATTTTACATATTTCAAAATTCTTTTTGTTTAAATCTGGACAGAGCAGATATTTAATGAAAATATAAATCTTCACAGCTATTATAGCTGTTCATTACAGAATATGCAGCTCGAAAATGATACCATAAAATTCACATTGTTGTATATTTGAAAATGCTTCAGAAGGCACATAATTAAAGTGCTCTGCACCGGCAAGATTATCACATTGATGTTTGACATCATTTAAACTGTATCACTAAGACAAATTAGACAAAACAATAAATATTTTATAAAGAGAAGCAAAACAGAAATACACAATTTTGATTGCTTTAATGCCAACAAATCAATATTTTCAATAGTTGGCACAAACATTGTATATAAGAGCACCTTTTATCAATCCATATGGCGATATTTGTGGGAAGACATTTGCGAAAGGCCTAAAACAGCATGTTGACATTTAAGACAGTGGTAATGAGTCTGTTTTTGATTATGATTACAGTTTGTTATATTACAACTTTGAAATTGAGTATATTTTTCAAATCCAGCAGCATAGATGCTGTCCATTTTTGCATGCTGTCTTCTATGAGCAACAACTTTATTAGTGTCTGTACAAACGAAGTCACACTTTAAACAATGGAAATGAGATGACTTATTAGCCATTGCACCTAAAGTATTAGCGTACATGCACTCAGATCGACCACAATTGACATTAGCTCGATATTGCTGAAAATCTCCCCCCATTAAAGTATCCAACCTTTCATGCCTAGCTGTATGTTGCACAAATCTAGTTTTGTCACAAAAACTGTAACCACAGTCTTTTCTCATACAATGAAAATGCGTTTGATGTTCCCTATATCCACAAAGAGTGTAACCACAATCTTCATTAAAACGACATCGCGAATATCCTTCAGGAATAGGTTCATCTTTTAGAATTCTTAAAGCTGCCAGTTTCATTTTTTTCACTTCACTATTATCTTCTAATTTTAAGGGTCTTTTTAAATCTATCACTTTGTTCCCACTATCCATACCATCCACAAGAGGTCCATAGTCAACTGGAGGAGAACCATAGAAGTTATCACTACTGGAAGGGATTTGATTTGAACTGCTTACACCAATACTGCACTTCAAGCTTGATTGAAATGGAGAGTTGCTTGATGAAACAGACTGCCAGCTAAATAATTGATGAGAAGAAGAAACTTGTTGTTCATCTGTAACATAAATTAGACTAATATTTCTTAAATAGTATAATCAGATTCATATAAATAAATTTTATGAGCAAAATAATTAAAATTAGAAAGTTAATTTTCTTAAATGTTGTTAGTCAATTAAATTTGATTTTATATGTTAGGAATGTATGGCTTTAAAAATGAGGAAGGCATTTCTATAGTTCTCTCTTTTAACACAATCAGTTTAATGAGTGGCTAAGAAGAAATATTCAAGTCTGAAATCACATTTGAGTATCGTCAGAGCAAATGAGGAATAAATGTAAAATTTATTTAACTTTGAGTAAAATGCATATAAGTTTAAGGGATATACAAAAAATTAAATCCATAATTTCCTGCTTATAATGAACATATTATCTGTTAAACTGTTCCTGTCTAGCGCTGTGAATTGTTTGGTGCCTCTGATAATTACTATAGGGTCTGCGCTAAGCTTCGCCATCTCGCCAAATGCGATAAAATCGTAAATTAAAGAATGATTTTTTTTCCACTAGAAAGAAAAAAATATATTTAACTCAATCCTCAAAATTACGTCGAAATGAATTTTTCTGAACAAATCAGTATTTTTTATTTGATTACAGTAATTTTCAGAAGATGCACCACATAATCAATTAGAATTGGGTCCAAATAATATAAGCCTGAAACAAACTAGAGTAAATTAGCTTTCCATGTAAAAACAGCCTTGCTACAGAAATTCTTTCATCAGAAAATTTTCTTCTCAGGGATCGCAATGAAGCCGGCAGATTACATGCAGTGCGGATAGTATGCAGGAAGTTACGGTAATATTTAAATCTTCGATTTTCTTTTTTGCCTACCCCATTGGTGTTGTTCATTCACTCTTTTTGACATCTTAAAAATTTTTGTACAAATTAGAAGTGTACTAGATCACGTTATTTTACAGTAATTTTGATTGAATATTAGAGACATTTTGCAATCTCATGTTCTGTGCTGAGCAGATACCACAAAACGTCATTGGTTCTCTACAAAGCTCGCACAGAACCTCTATCATTGAGGGGCTGGTCGCAATCTTTAATTTGTAGTCTCAATATTGTAAAAAGGAAAGCAGTTAAAAGCTTGAGACCAAAAATGAAAATTTTTTTTTTATCTGAAACTACATAAGGAAATTAAAAAAAAAAAAAAATTTTTTTTGCACAAAACCATATTCTTAGTTCAGTCACAGATAATTCCAAGCAAGTTTTTTTTTAAAACAATTTGTTATTATTTTTTTTATTTGGTTCAATAATGATAGAAAATTAAAATTACATTGTCTATAAATTTTATCAATTTTAGATTCATATTTTTCTAGAACTATTCAACTGATTTTGCTCAATGTTTTGAATATTTTCTTTTAAAATTGCATAGTTTAAAATTGTGAATTTTTTTAAATAATTATTAAAAAAAATTAATAATAATTAAAAATAATTTTTTTTATTTTTTATTTAATTATAATTTATTTTTAAAATTATATTTTATTGTATCAAATGTTCTTTTGATACAATAAAATACAATTTTGTGAGAAAAAAAACTAATTTTGTGCAAAATATTTTTGTTTTTGCAAAGATAAGATGAAATTCACAAAATATAAAATAACACTGAGGTTAAACTTTCAATTGCACTTTTGACACAATAATGAAAATTATTAAAGCTACAATTTTTAAATTGCGGCTGTATTCAAAGGATTTAAAATAATTTGTCTTAAAATAGGTATTTTTGTTCAGAGAAAGTGCATTTTTATATCTGTCATAATTTAAAATTTTGTTTAATTAGCATATTTTAAGAAGGAAGATTCCAAGAAGATACCGTTTTAGTAAAAAAAAAATTAATCTATGAAAAATATACATATTTTAAACTCTTATGTTATTATTTTAGTAGTAATATTATTCTGAAAGCACTAATTTTTGCAGAGATTTTTAAGGAATAAAAAGTTATTTTATATACTGTTAATATATTTTCGAAAAATATAGTATAATATTATAATTATCAAAATGTATAATAGTATATATTATAGCATGTGATTGGCGAAGTTCATAATAGTATATATCATAGCATTTGATTGGAAAAGTTCATGTTCTATTCAAAACCCGATATGCAGCAAATTTCCATACAAAAATAGTATTTATTCAAATGTATTTTCAATCATTTTCTAGAACTGTCTCTCAATGCTTTATACAATTTAGAATTTCTCCTTGTAGTGGTCATTTAAAGAGAAATGTGAGTCAGTTATCAGACCTTCCACAAATTTTTTTTCATCAAAATGGAGTCGGCTTAAAATAGTTTATTGCATTAATGGACCTTTCACTAAACTTTTCTTTTGAAAAATGGAGTCAATGACATCTTTAATTCATGATTTTTAAAATATAACTCCTTGAAAGACATGTTTTTTTTTACAAAAATCTAATTAGACCACTACTTTTGTAATTTTTCACAAAAAAAAACCTGTCTTTGTACAGAAACAGTGTAATTTTCCTTAGAGAAAGCTGTAGAGAAATTTTTATTTCTTACACAGAGTGAATAATTTTCGTACTTAAATTTTTTAGGTGAATACAGAGAATTTCTCATTTTAATGTCTTAGTTTTTGCAATATCTGTTGAGTGACAGTTGTTTAAAGTTTATGCCTTTTTGATTAACCAAACGTTTTGCTCAGATTTCAGTATTAAGGGTCTTCTCTAAGTTCATTAAATTATTTTCTTCTGCAGTCTCACCAAGTAATTGTTACTTTTTTAATGTAATTCAGACAGTTCACAGACTTTTGCAATCATCTGATATGTAAAATACTTATAGAAATTAATCATTTCAGGATTACCAACCTAAAGATTCTTTATTTTCTTCAGATGCACTATATAAAGGACCATTAATGGGTGAACGTTCCTCAATATCACTCAAATCTTCTGTATCCATTTCATCTTCATCTGGGCTTGGAGAAGAAGCTGATAGTTTTGTATACCCTGGAGGATAAACTGGAATAGGGCTGGGAGCACCAGGATGTTTTAGAACATGTGGTTGAAGTCGTGAAAATCCTGAAAATGCCTGCCAAAAAGATAAAGATGGATTTAGAAAAGTAAGTATGCAATAAATTAAAATTAATGACTAAATTAAGAAGAAAGTATTGTATAAAAGCATAAAGGTTCAATCAAAGGTTACTCATTTGATAAAAAAGTGATAAGTATATCATGTCTAGTTTAAGTTATAAGTATAACCCTGTTAACAAATAGCCTTAACTTTAATAGCCTTAACAAATAGACAAATTTCTCCATAATAAAGGCAAACAAGACAAAAAAAGTTTGCGCTAGAAAGTATTTACCAACAAGAATTAGTTTTTTTTTATAAATATTTTATTGATATAAAATAAAAAAAACTTATGAGCAACATTGATCTGCAATTTTTATTCACATTAGTTAGGCATTAAAAAACTGTTCGATAATGTAATGTAATAGAGTTTACCCATTCAATAACAGAAATAAAAAAAAATATTAGCTTAGGATTTGTTCTTTTTTTGCAATTTTACATATTTTTTCACATGCAAATGTGAATTATTTTTAATGTTTAATAATGCATTGAAAATTAGTGTTTAAGACATAATAAGAGATTTAAGTGAATTTTTTAACTCATACTCTATAAAACAAATAATGTATATTTGTACTTCATAAATGAAGTGGAAATATACCAGAATGTTAGACCATACTATACTAGGAAGAAAATATGTATACTTTAAATTTTTTTATTTTTTTTACTGGGATTCAAAAAATATGTATTAAGGGTGTTCAGTATTATAGGTTAATGTAATATTTGACACTGAAAATAAATATTTGCATTTAATTATATAAATCAAATATTTATAGTTAAAATATGAAAATAGTAATCAAACTTACTTGATTACATATATTGCAATGAAAATGATCCCTTTTCTTTAATTTACAAAATGGTCTTGCACAACTTAGCTGTGGACTGTAGAGGATATGTTTTTCAGTACCTTGAAAATTATTTCGATAATTTGGTCCAGGCTGAAGAAGAAGTTTGCTTAAATTTTGTTCAGCTGTATCGGAATTTTGATAAATCAGGCTTTCTGTTTTAATATTACTGATGATATCATTACTGTTTTTATCTTCTGATGGCTTAGAATACTGGTGGTGAGTAGGAGAAGAGTTTGTTGTATGATGACCCGATTGAGAAGAATTCTGATTTGTAGAAAAAGCAGATAATGGGTAAAATGTACCTGCTGCTTTAACTACAGTGGTCTTTGGTTGGGATGGGGATTCAGTTTTAATGACAGATGAATTTGCATCAAATGCATAATTCTCCTCATCATTTGTTTGGGGGTAATGTTTCTTCTTAGGAGAGGAAGGACCATAGTTGTTCGAGTTCTCTTGCTCTTTATGCTTTTGTTCATGCACAGTCATAGTACTATACCTAACAAATGAATAATTACAATTCGGCCGAATACAATGAAAATGTCTGTTGATTTTATTACTATGGCAGTTTTCAAGTCTACAATCAACACTGCGATCAAAAAACACAAATCCATCCATTATGTCAATATTATCATGAAAATCTTTTGAATGTAGAAGAAGAATATCTCGACGATTTGTTACATAGTAACATCTGGGTTGCGTACAATGAAAATGATGCTTTTTATAAAATGCACAATAATCATCGGGACACGGCATGCTCTCATGAAACACAAAGAAGCCTTCTTTTATCTAGAAGTTAAAAAAAAACATGTAATGGTTACAGACATGAAATTATATATTATTCTTAGAAGCCATACAAGATACATGCTAAAAAGATTAAGAAATCATTAAAATATTTAAGAAATGAAGCTTTTCAAAATTTTTAAAAAATAAATTATAAGGCAAGTTAGCGACATTGGCATGCAAAAGTTTTTCGCCAGTATATTATTTTAATTTAATTACAATAAAAATTATTGGTCTTTCAAATAACATCCTTATGTTTTTAATACAGCACAGTTTTTGTAATCATCTTATAATTAATATTATAATTAATATCTTATTAATAATCTATTAATTGCACTTGATCTGATACTATCAAAATATTTAATAAATTTTGTGCATTTTAATCATTAAAGCTATCAGTTTTTGTGAGGATTCTTCTAGTAATACACATTCTTAGCAGCTAATTTTTAAACGTAATTAATTAAATGTATGACTCAGAAATAATTACAAACATTTTACAGAAAAACTGCTTTATTTTATTCTAAAATCAATAAACTTAAGAATTGATAGCTTACATAAAATTTCAATGAACTACTTAATCATGACTAAATTGGAAAAAAAAACTTTAAAAAATTGATAAACATACTCACTTCTGGTTTATTTTGATCTTCAATTTCTTGCTTTATACGAGGTGAAGGTAAATTTGTGATATTTTCTTGCTTTTCTAGCAATGGTGGGGGTGGTATATCTAACATGTTAGCTGATGGAAATATACATTGTCCTAGTCCTGTAACTGGTACTAGTTGAGGAAGTGATGAGGGGGTTGACATCATTGAAACTGGAGGAGGAGGTGGTAAAAGTGATAAAGCATTGTATGCAGATGAAAAAGGGCCAAATGATGTTGGAAAATTGTGATGAGGAAGCTCTGAAGGTTTTGGAAGTTTAAAGCTGGTATAGATAGCTTGAGGTAGATGAGAAGCACCCATTGGAAACTAAAATTATAAATCATGAGATTTGAAATTGTTCAAAAGTAATATCATGCAGGGAAGCCAATCTCTTGCAATATTTTTCCAATAGTCACAGAGAAACGCTTCTCAGATTTTCATAGAAGTTTCAGAAATTCTACTTTCATTAAAAATTCTATTTGAGATATATTGTATCATAATGATAGCCTTTAAAATACATTTTTTTAGAATCATAGTAAAAAACTGTGCAAATTAGTGATTACAAATTAATATTTAAGTAGGAACATTATTGAGGCTGAGAGCATCAAAAGAAATATTAAAATTGTTAAAAACCAGTGTATTTGTCTAGTTAAGATGGGAATTTATTTACCTTAAATTAGGAATCAGTGTTTTAACTGTGTTCTCAAATGAATTTATTTTATATTATCTTAATCCCTCCTTTGCTTCCAATTAACTTCAATTTAGATTTAGTCAAAATGTGACGATAAAGAGACTAAAATTAGCATATTAAGAGTGGAATGATGTTCGTTCCTTTGTACAGTAAGACTTATAAATTTTAAATTTCAACTATTTATGTAGAATATGCAAAAAATAGGGTAAAAAAATATATTATTTCAGTCCTCACAGTTCAACATCTAAGTTTGTATAAAAGTAGCCAGATTTTTCAACAAAAAATAAGCACCTTTAAAGTACTTTTTAAGCACTCAACAAATATTTTTGATCACTTTCCAAAAACAAAAAAAAATTATGATTAGGATCTGTGCAGTAAATAATTTTTTTTCTATCATTTGAAGTTCTTAATTCATAAACATAAAATCAATAAAATTCAAAAACATTTTCAAAAACTTTTCATAATCATGATAAAATAACTAGATTCTTGATAAAATAAATACAACAGAGAAAATTGTGAAAATCAGGCATTTTTTGTAATTTACAAGGATGGCAAAGAAAATATCTCTTTTTAAAAGATAAAAAATTAAGCACTTTTTACAAACCCCAAATAAAAAAAGCACCTTTAAGCACTTTTTAAAAGCTCTATGCTCCCTATAATAATGGCAGAGATATCAGTAAAAAAATTGAACTTCATTTTATTTTAGTGAAAGCAGAATATTGGGAAAACCACAGAAAAAACAAATTATGTTTAGTATATATATATTGTATAAAAGTTTCATCATAAAAGCTGAAAGCCTAACTTTGAAATTTAATAACCCTAAAACTAATAAAGAAAATTTAAAAAGAAACTAAGCTATGTTCAGACAAAACTTGGCTGCAAAAAAATTTATAAATATGCTGTAATGAGTTTTCCTTTACATAAAAAAACCGAAAAAAAGTGAAACATTTAATATTTCTTAAAATAATTTGAAAGTTAAAAAAGGGAGGCATTTTGCACATTTTCCGACAAGTCAGTATGTGACTCAAGAAACCTTTTACAGCTAATTGCTTTTACTAAACTAAATCATGCCGATCAAAAAGAAAAAAAATCAGTTTTGATATATAATAACTCTGTAACGCATTCAAAACATTTTGATATAAAATTGTTTACTTAACTTTTTCAAATATTCATGAATTTTCATCGAATAGTTTTTACAATATGAGAGTGAGAAGCACGAGGCAAAAATTTTCTTAAACAGCAGTGACAGCAAAATCGAATGTAATTTTTTTAATGTAAAGAGTCTAAATATGAATATAATGGTCAATCATTTTTTGAGTTATAAAGTTATAACTAAAATTATTTTTAATTGATAATTTTGAAACTAACTAAGCCATTGCCATGTTTTTTCAATTTGAGCTTTATTTTAGTCAATTGCTAACAAATAAAACATTTAAACATCTGCAAGTCAAATATACTAATTTTTACAAAGCAATTGCACTGACTAAACAATGAGCTTCTGACTGCATTGCATTAAAATGTTAATATTTGGGTATATATAAATGAGTAAAAGGAAAGTTGTGTTGATTAAGTACAATTTAAGAGTAAGGATTTAAGAGAAACATTAAAATGTGTAATATATACTATTGAAATTATAGTTATTGAAAGCATTAGCATTTTTTGTATTTCATAACAAATCCCTAAATCTGATTTACAGAAAATCTGCAGCGGTTGGCATCCCTGATGAGTAGTAACAATGTAATATTATATTATCAAACTATTGATGAAACAAGTATATTATGATCACCTCAATAAGACGGTTTTTCGGTGGACGCCCTCTTTTTCTACGAAACATGCTGTCCATAACAGAGGTAACATTAGAAGAGGTAGCCAAATGCTCCTTAGGTGCACTTAATTTACGTGAATACTTATGAATTTTATAATGATCTAGCCGCCTAAAAGGATTATCATCACTGCTGATAACTTCTTGACAGCTTTCCTAAAAATAAAGCAACTTTATTGAAAACAATTTTGCATACATATAATAATATGTATGCTTTGCAAAAAGAAAATTGACAGTAATAATGAAAAAAGTTATGCAACAAATTTTTTTAATATTATATAATGAATACAAAAACAAAATCTTTATAAAAACATGTGTTTAAAAATTTATCATACTAACCTCTTTAAAGATAATTCATTCAACACATGAAAACGTTTTGACTGATAGAAAATCATTGAACCAAAAGAAATATAAAGCATTTACCTACCTTTAAAACCACATAATTATTCCAAATGATTTCAAAGTAAAATTACTCAGCAGATTCATATAATATATCGTAAACTATGATTTTAACAATATTTCACAGAAAATAAGAGTGGAACAAAAATGATTAAAATCTTTAATTTCTTAAACCTGAATCATTATATAGTTTTTTATAATTTAAACTTTTCAGCAACAGCAACATTACATCGATTTAAGAAAAAAAAACCACTTTTCTTACCCATTTGCAATGATAATGTTTTTCTTTGGCTTTATAGTGACAGTCAGGGGGACAAGCACCATTTTGGTCTATTTCAACTACAGTGTAGAAAGATTTGGTAACTCTTTCCTGGTATTCATGATTGCTGAAAAGGATATTGAATCAGTAACTATGATCAAATTTTTACAAGAAAAATCGAATTATAAATTGAAGAGGACAAGCTACTATTTCAAAGCTTTTTTTTGCAAATTAATGTAGAATGCTTCAAAAATGTTTTAAGCTAACAATGTGCACACCGTTTACAATATAGGTAACTATACTAATAAAAATAGCAATAAATTTAGATTAAAAATTAAAGGTAATGTTGCTTGTTTCAGAAAAGTTACACCTTATTAAATTATTTAGAGATTGAAATCATGGAAGATTTTTGAACTAAACGAAATGCATTTAAAAAAATTTGAAGTTTTCCTTTATTCTTCAGTGGTAGGAACTTACCAATCATGTCAGAAGAGATCCAATTTTAACCATATTACATTTAAAATCATTAATATTTTACCTGTTTTGAATATTCTATCACTAGAGAAACCCCCAACTTATTCATTGGTAATTGTTGATTTTGCATCTGAAATTATTGGCAGATATTTAGCAAAAACTTACCTTTGAATTTGAAAAAATCCAATAAAACGGTGTGCACATTTAAAATATATATTTGAAGAAATGATAAATCCAATGTCGGTATCATTTCAATAATTTTTATCATCTATACCACGCTTTTGAAATTAAAACAAAATGAATTAAATCAATGCAAGATATAAATAATGTTGCATGAAAAAGATGCAGAAAGGTTTACAGTTAATAATATTGAAACTAAACAAGATCAATAACAGTGTTAGGCTTATAACGTTAAACTGGGTGTTCCATAATTACCACCCTTTCATATATATTTTTAGAACCCTTATCAAAATAAAGTAAAAATATGTACCTTAGGGATCGCAATGAATTATTTAAACAACAAAAAAATTAAAATGCTATTGAATCTAATGAATCATTATTAAGAAAAGTAGGTTTAAAAACGCTAAAACCAATTTAATTAAGAGAGGAAACAGAGGGGAGTTGACACAACTTAAAGTTTTTAATCTAGCAATCAAACAGGTTTCAACATTTTTATTTCTGCCCGAGGCAATAGTGATTTATCAGAATTCAGTAGCGCTTTTGCTTTTTTTTTAAAATACTAATTTCTGAATCTAATGTGTATATTTACTGCACTTTATTTTTAAGTAGTATTCTAAAAATAAATATTAAAGGCACTCATTACAAAACACCCTGTATGCTAAGCATCAAATCAAGGGGAAAAATTTGATAATTTTTTAAATGATAGATTTAATGTATACCAGCTGCTTTTACAAGACAAGTCTTTAATCGAACTCATAACCATGTTCCTTCAATAGGCAAAGAATGTTCTCGATTTGAAAACGCTCACAAAGTAAGAAAAGAATTTCGGCAATGTCGCAAATGTTTGTGGGCTGTTTTATATAAAATATTGTATTCCAAGGAAACAAATATACATTTATTTAAAAGGTTAAAAAAAGTTTTAAGTTTGCCATATGCTTATCAGATCAAATGTTAAATACACCATCAGAGGATGATCAAAATTACATACATAGGCAGAGCAAACAGTTATTCCCAAATTTTAAATATGTTTAACAAATACTACATATTTCGTTATTAAAGCATATACTATAAAACATATTTGTCAAAAACTATCAGAAAAACAGAATTTGATATAAAAAAACGAGCAACAGGTTTGTAATCTCAAAATTTTTTTGAGGGGTAATTTACATTTATATTGTATAAATAATGTATTGATAGTCAAAAATAAACTCTTTCAAGAGATTTAAATTTTCTAAAAATGTAAGAAACTCTTTGGAAAATAAATTAACTTTCAATCTTTGGATTCTTTTTAAAACTTAATAATGCTTTTTATTTTTTTAAAAAAAAAAAAAAAAAAAAAAACTTTTTGTAATTACAACAATTAGGTAAATTATTGCTGGCATAGCAACTAGCCAAGGTTCAGGCAAAAAAGAAATATATAATTAAAAAACTTTAAAAGTTGGAAAAATATAAATTTTTTATAGCATTTAGTTATAAAAAATTAAAAAAGAGCAGAAGTTCGCTCTCACATTAAAATAAAAACTTACCAGGCATGCTCTTTTACTCCTAAAATGTCTTTGGCTCGAAAAGTCATACTACAGTTATCTGTGGAACAATGATAATGATCTTTGTAGATAAATTCACATTGCTGCTGGCATATATCATTTGATCCATATCTTAAAGAAAGAAAAAAAAATTAAATTCACAGAATTATAGGACATTACGAATTAATGAATAAAAGTTCACAATTTAAATCAAATTTTTAAAAAAAATTTTAAATTATAAAAGGGAAAAAAAGGAAGATTGAGAAAAATGTTCCAGTTTAAATTTTTGTATAATAATGTTATGCATTTTATTTTATTTTGATATCAAAAACTTTAGAACTCCTGGTTTATGAATTAATTAAAATATATTCTATTTCAAATAAAATAGCTGTAATTTTTGTTAATGTTTTACACAATGTTTTAAATAATTTTATATATGAGTAAAGTTAATAAGTCAAATTTTATAATTAATATTAAACTATCATTTAAAATATTTATATAACATAGTTTTAATAACAAATATATTAAAAAAAATTATTTGTTTGTAAATCTATAATGGCATAACAATCCTGATTAATCTGATCCAAACGTAACAATTCAGGATGTACAATCAATTCCATTGTTATTAGCTTGCAGTTTGGATGAAATTAAGCAGCATGATGATTATGCAAGTATATATAACAGTTTTATATACAATGATTAATTTCAAATACATTTGGCATGATAGTACAAACAAATTTCATTTATATTATATATTAAAGGCAAAATTATTTTTATTTGGAAGTGCAGTGCTCACAAACAAAGATTAATAAAAAAAGGGATGGCATAAGCAACTAAGTTTTGATTTCTACAATGTATAGAAACTGAAAAAAAAATGTCGTTTATTGGTATAGTAACCATTAATAATATAATTTTGTTATTATTATAACAACAATAGAATGATCTTTGTAAAAATGCTAATTGAAAATATATTTTTAAAGTAAAAATGTTGAGATCTATCTAACAATCGACTAATACAACCATTTGTTAGCTTAGTCTAATTTCATTATCGTGCACACTTGCTCTGACTGACTTCTGATTTATCAGATATTTTTCAATGACTGTACTGACCAACATGCATTTAAAGATGCAAAATTTAAAAATAAAACGAAATTCTTAAACTTTTTCTTTCCTTTAAAAAATTGAAAACAAAGCTAAGTGCCTTGTAGTAATGTACTGGCGAGTAACAAATAAATGCAATGTTTCTTTTTTTTTAATTAAATACTATTTGAATAGGCACTGTTAAATGACTAGATCAACAATTTTTATACTTTGAGAAATATCAATTTAAAATACCTAGTCAAATAAACTTTCCACAAGTCTTCTGAATCCTTGTGATGATCAACACTTAAATCCACAGCAGAACTTTCTTCCAACAAACTAGCATTATCAGTTGGCATACAAGGTGATGTTAATGAGTCATTAGGGGACAATCTGTAATTCTGATTAGAAATATTATTCATGTCAGCCATACTATAAACACATTCTCTTTTTTCTGATTTAATGTAGCAATTAGATAAAGATCCATCATCAGAATTGAAGCTATTCATATGACCAGATGAAGGTAAGGAAGTAATCGGCATTGATCCAGGAGCAGGACTTGAAGATGATTCTCCAGACGATGGCTATAAATAAGAAATTTTGTTATGGGAATAACAAAAATATATCATCTATAAGTGAGTTATCAAGAAATAATGAATAGAAGTTGTTCAGATGCCTTCATTTCATTTATTTATATTTACATCATTGAATTTCTGAAATATATATTGTTTGTCTATTTTTTAAAGAAAAAAGTTGAAGTCAGAATATTTTTGCAAATCAAATCACCCGTTTTTCCAGCATCTAATTCTAGCTACCAAATCCATTGAATTCTATCCCAGGCAGTTTTGTATGCATTGATTGGCCACCTTTTATTAGTGCAGCTTTGATTTAGCTCGAAAATTAGGCTTCAAGACCAATCACTGCTGGACAAATCGCTTTTCAAATCAGGGTCAACCGTGGTCATGCCCCTGCGTTATATACAGAATTTTAATAAGTACTTATCGCTAATTGGTGTACTAACCATTAATCAGGTCAAATAATGTTTAACTAATAATCATTAAAAACAAAAATTCAATTAGCCAAATCACTATACAGGAATGTGATTGTAATTAAAAACCAAACAGGTTTAATTGAAGGTGTACCTAATAAATGTCTTTCAATTGTCTGTTTTCAAACAAGTCTCGTTTTTTACATATGTTTTCCTGTACAGTAATTTGTCCAATTTTAATAGCGTTTCTGTTTTTTCTTTGCCTAAATATTAATTTGTGACTCCCAATATGCATACTTTTTTATATTTATTTTTAATAAGAATTCCAAAAAAAAAAAAATTAAGGGCTGTCTTTATAGAATACAATATTTTTAAGCATAGCTTTGTAGTCTACTGCATTTTTAATGGGGATGAAAAAATAAGGCATTGCAATGTCTTCATACCAAGAATCCTGGTATGAATCTGCTGAGAATGGGAGTCCTATCTTTTCGGTATAATATGATTACATATTAGCCTAATTCAATTTGTTGATGAAGGCATGAACATTGAACCAAATTTTAAAATTATATTTATTAAAATTTAAAACAATTGTAATAATATATTTTCTCACCGGTTCTGTAAGAAAAGACTGTGGAATACTTCCAGTTTCAGACAGAGTTTTCATCATGCTTTGAGCAAGTTTGAACTTACGATAAGCTAGTTCAGTATCTCGTCTTTCATGTTTTCGTTTGTGTGAGTAAAGCTGCCCACTTGAATGCAGTACATATGTACAACCTGATAAAAAAGATAAATAATTAAAGATATTTATAAATGTATAGAAACAAAATGGAAAATAACATAAATTGAAAAATTTTGATTACCTGGTCGTATACAATGAATGTGATTGCAAACGCGAGAGAAACGGCAGTTTTCAAATATGCAGTGCTCATGTTTCATGAATTTCTTGAATCCATCTTTATTGAGCTGCTCGTCTTTAATATGGTATGTTTTATGTTTTTCTGAAAGAAAAAAGTGAACTTTAAATTTTTAGAATCTGATTTAATGACAATTTAGAGCTTTTTATATGGGTATTTACATAGAAAGAATAGATAGGCTTTAATTTAGGCGTATTACAATTGATATGAGTTTATTTAGATTTTACTTTATATTATAACCACAACTGATCGAATTCTGAGTTTACGACAATTTTCGTACAACTCTGTAGCCTTGTATCTTTGAACCCAACCCAGAAGACAAGGGAACTCTTGGATCAAGCATTGGGATAAATAAGCCTTCGGGAAGCAATTTTTTGGTAGTTACATGTACTATCTGCAAATAATTAAAAGCTGTGATTGTCAAACTGTGGTTCGCAAAAGAATTGCTAACAGACTTGTTATTAAGTAAACTTTAATTATTCATTATCCAACTTTTCTTACTCATCTTTGCACATGTTAAATAAAAATTTCTTTAAAAAAAAGTACAATGCTTTAATCTAAAAAGTAGTATAAATTAGTAAAACTGTTCAAAATTGCAGAAGCAGGTCAATTTGTCCTAATTAGAGACTATTAAAAACCCATCTTAAATAGTAGAACTTTTTCCCTCAACCAAAAAGATGGGATAATGGTCTGTGAGATGGAATATTTTCTGCTTCATAGTCTGTTGAGATCAAAAGATTGGTGACCCTGGTTCAAAGCACCATAAAAACAACAAAATATATGATTTTGAATTGATAATTTTATTTTGCACATTTAGTTAATAGGTTAAATAAAAAAAATACCAAATGAGATTAATTACCCATGTCAGCTTTATTTTTAAAAGTGAAGCTACAGCCAGATCTACGGCAATGAAAATGAGTAGTTCGCTGCCCAAAAAACAAACAAGATGCTGTTGCACAGTTTTCAGTTGCACGAAACCTTTGAAATCCTTCTTGAATTATAGCCGTATCCTTACGATGATAATTTGCATGCATCTGAACGTCTGATGTGCTAATATATACTCTATCACAGCTTTCCTGTAAAAGTAATAGTATATATGAGTTTCATAATGTACTAAGCTTATTTTATGTCAAAATGGTAAATTAAAATTATTGTACAATGTGTTAGAAAATAAATGCTACACCCTGAATGTCTTATGATCTAATAATTGGATTTTAGGGTACTAGGACTCAATGGTTTGAGAGTTTAACCTCAAATATGCTAATCAGATAGAGCAGACAATATTTTTATTCATAAAATCAGACACAAAAGCATACTTTCTCTGAATAAGCATTCCTTTTTTATCTTCGAGGGATTATAATACGTGATTTAAAAGCATGTGAATGCAGTTTTTAATCTCGTTTGCATTCGTAGGGAAAAGCGTAAAAATGAATCTCTTTTTCTTGGTGATTCGAAAAAGGCAAACTTTCTTTTGAATTGGATTGTTTTTCTTCTTTTTTAGTTAATAAAAAAATTTCTGTGATGATGACAAATTTTCTGCAATCAGCATTTGTATATATTATAAGGGTCTGTGAAATATCAAGAATGAATCCTAGCACATGAAGAGCCAATTATTAAAAAAATTATTCAAAGTGTTTTTTTCTGCACTGTGTATTTAATAAAATAACAAAACTTAAAGATGAAATATGATGAAAACTTAGTTTTAAAATGATTAAAAAGTTAATTATTAAAAGAAGCTAATTAATGCAAAAAAAGGAAGAAATAAAGCAGAATTTCAAAAACTTTAGGATATCATATAGTCAATGCTTTTAAAAAATATTTTGTCATAATTGAAGTTCAAAAATTTTTTTAGAGGTCCCAAATGGATATGGAGGGGAAGAAACAAAACAGTTATCAGAATCTGACGAATCATTATTGTGGAAGCTAGTATTAAAAATATCAGTTTAATCGGGCAATGAAACTTAGTGTTTTGACCGTACACCCCTCCCACTTTTTGAGCAATCAAACAGGTTTTGATTCTAGCTCACCTCCCTTGTTAAAGATTCATCAGATTTTGGTAAAATTTTTATTTTACCTTGATTCTTTTAAAGATTTTATTTACTTGACTTTTGATAGGAGTTTTGAAATATAAATGTGCTGATTACAGAACACTTTTCGTTAATAAAATAATAAATTATAACACAGAAAAGAGGAAACATTCGAAGAACAAAATATCTATAGTAAAAAAAAAAATTTTAAAAAAACACTATAAGACTTACCTTTAAACAATGATAATGGGTTTGCTTTCGGTTATGAGTACAACCTCTGAATCGATCAGAACAATCATCCATTGGACTGTAACGCATGAACCCATGCTGAAGTGAATCGTCTCTCTTTTTGTGCCATTTGAAATGACGAATCATTTCTTCTTTTTTTACAAAAACCTAATGGATTGCAAAGAAAAAAAATTGAAAATGCATTCTTAATAGTTTTTATTTACTTATTTAAAAAAAAATTGACTTGAAATAATGAAATCAGTATGCTGACGGCATTTTTAAGATAAATGAAACATCCGCAGTTCCAGACCAATTTTCATGGTTTTCTTCTATTTGTAATGCATACGAGTCAGTTTTGTAAAGTTTCTCTGCTAAGATGGGATTGCTTCAACACTTGATACAAAAAGTATGGTTTATGAGGTCATAATTAAAGTTCAATGTTGAACTTATTTTTCTGAAAATATGGGTCGCTTAAGATATTTTCAATATTTTTGTTTATTATTTTTTTTACAAACTTCAAAATTTGTTTTACAAATTTCAGATTGAAATTTACAAAACAAATTCCAGAATTTTTTCTTTTAAAGATAAAAAAATTCCAAAAACTCTATATCTAAGAAAATTTTAAAAAATAGATTATTTTTTTATTGCCAAATCAAAAATCATCGAAAAGATTTTGAATCGTCAGGTGCACAATTTTTTACATGCCCAAACAATGTATTTTCATATCGAAGAATCAAAAATTTCAATCACTCAAAAGGTCATTCCGAGTAATTTGTTGTTTTTCTTTATTATTAATGATAACCCTTTGCACATGCTCTTTTCTAGTACTAGTAGAAAACTGTGATAACTATTAATTTTTATGTCATTCATTTTTTATCAAAGGTTGAAATAAGAAGGTCTGTGTTATTTTGCTTAGTTTTTGCATTATATTTAGTAATTTTCCAGAGTTCAGTTTACAAATTACATAATATGGAGCATAAAAGTAATGAACTGAGTAAAAAACTGAACAGGAGTGATAAAGAAGATTAAAGAAAATATACTTTTACTATACAAATATTCATTAATTTAAGAAAATTTTTCAATGGTTAAAATTTGTGTAACAAATGTAATATTTTTTTAAAAAATAAATAAGTCATTTGAAAGCGTTTCATAAGCTTGTTTACATTTTATCAGTAATATACAGAGTTGCAAGAAAAAAAAAAACAAGTTTTTGTAATTTTTTTTGGTTTATTTAAAACAAAAGGTTAAATGACATGTTAAGCCCCACATTAAAAGTAATTAAACCATTAAAAAGTATTTCACATAAATCTTTAATTATTGATTAATATTTTGATAAAGAATAAAAAAAATTCCTTTTGTTCATAAATAATTGAACATGATGCAAATGTATAATAGCTAAACATCTTGAATATGCATATTTATCACTTTACAACTCCACTTAATAAGCAAATTAACATTTAATATCTTAAATATTTTTTGGTACTGCATGTATTTTTGAAAGTTAGTTTATCTTCATTTAAAAATTTCGTAATTGAACATTATTTACGTTAATGTCATTATTTATAAAAATGTCGTAGTTTAACATTATTTACGTTAATGTCAATATTTAGCAGAATACAATTTTCAGCAGAAATATCAATTAGTTGTCCTAAAATAAACATATTTTTTATTATTTTTTATGTATTTCATATTTTTTATTTATTGAATCAATACAAATTTTAATATAAATCAGCGCAGTATATTCAAATTAAAAAAAATTTATTAAAAAATATTTAAAATTCATAGGATGATAAAAATAAATGAATAAGACAAATGGACTGCATAAATATAAACATATAAAATTGCAAAGGTATGTTTTAGTACTAACTGTTTGAAAAATAAAGAATAAATTACTTTTTGTCATTTATTTTAACACGATGGAGCTTTAAATTTAACAATATTCTTATTGATGTATAGCACCAATAAATAAGCGAGACGCAGGAATATTTTAAATTAATTTAATTGTTTAACAGATTGTTTTCAATATAATATGAAAATTTTTATTTAAAAATTACGATAATGAATGTAATTGTACTGCATACATTGTCTGACACAAATTTAGTAACACTGATGATGGATTCCCATTTATACTTTTGACTGTAGCAAATATAATGTATTTAACAAGTAACTAAACATGAGCTTTGAAGAACATAAGCTCTTTCTTTACATTATCTAACTTCATAACCTCATTCATTGAGTGTTTCTGGAGAAATATGAAAAAATGTGTTAATATGCAAGTGCTTCTATTATTTTGTCCCCTCCCCCTGTATATCGTTCTATTGTTCAGATTATAAAAAGTTTGGTTTTTATTATTTTTTCAGAGATAAAGTTTTTTTATTTTAAAAAAGAGTTTCATATTTTTCTAAAAAAATTACAAATAGCTCATAAATTTTTAAAATTAAGCATAAACAATTTTAAAAAAGGAAATTAATAAAATGTGCGTTACACTAAAAAGGCATACCCTTGAGTTGCAATCTAAACAATGGAAATGTTCTCTGTAATTTAGATCTTTACAATAACTATTTCCACATTCAGTTGCACTGGAAAATCTGCAAATACATTAAGATATGTTGTTTAATGAAACTAAATAGTCAATGTAAAAAATAGTTATAAAAAAACAATACATTTAAAAAAATATAAAGTGCAACATTGCAATATTTATTTGTATTGTTTAAAACCAATGATCCAATAATTATTTCCTTTTTAATTTTGTAGTTTTCTGAAGTTTTAATGATCTTTGGAATGAACTTTAAAAATAATTATAATTACAGATAAAACATATTTACTAAACGTTTTGACAAAGTTATTAGCTTTCAGTTATTTATAAAGAAGATTAAACAATATTAAAAAATTTAATACTGTTGCACTATCAAAGAGATATCTTGATAGCATGTGTCAATAATTAAAGAATGCATATTTACCTCTTTACATATCTCGTATAATCAACAGGCCCTAATTTATGCTGTTCAACCCCATATGATGTCGAAATTGCACCTATGTAAGGAGAGAAAAAAAACATTTCAGTTGTAATTTTCTCCATACTAAGGGAATTTTATATAATGGAAGAAAGTAGTAAACATTCTCTAACTCTCAAAAAATATTTGTATAATACGCCACTCTATAATAATTCATCTCTTGAAAACCTCAGTTTACGTAAAAACAAACAAAATTTAACTACCTCTCTGAGTTTCAGAACATTTCACTTAGGCATGGTGTTAATAACGAAAAACGTAAGGTCAAATTGCTAATATTTTAACGGTTTGATACCCTAGCTTAATAACATTTAAGCATATTTACTTAATCTATGATAATTTTAATCGAAAAGAAAGATAATTAAGCAATTGTGAATTTTCTAAGCCTGAATACTTCATTTGTCACAACTTTCACTCAGAATTTGTTGTAAGACTGAAACATTCCAAATATCCGTTAAAGAAACCAAAAAATTTGAATATTAAATTTTGTAAATAAGCTAAACAGCCAGAAATTGTTCCTTTCTTGCCAAACATATTTTTTCAAAGAAGAGAATTTTCAAAACTAGTACCAACATTCTTAATTTTAAGGAATTATCTTAAAACTTTAGTAGGAAAGATTTGAATGAATACATACTATTATGATGAGATGATGAAACTACAGGTGAAGGAGTTGAACTAACAGGTGCAATACCAGAACCTGGATGATGAGGAGATTCAGAAGACATAGATCCGCTCGGTAAACATGACATGTTATCAGATGATACCTGTAGAGAAGGCAATTTAGAGCTCAGGGCAGCTATAGTAAATATAGTAGCTACATTCTGAGGTAACATCACCTAGAATGAAATTTATTATGAGCATTGAAGCTCACGGTGCAAGTAGTTTTACATGTTATAATTTGTTTTTCGTAACTAACTTTAATTTAATTTGAAGATTATTAGAGTACAAGTTAAAGCATGCATCACAGAGTCAAATCTTAATTAGCAGTCTTTTGTGTTTTCTCATTCCCAAGGGATATGTCAAAAAGGGAAACTGGAAGAGCCTAAATGGGGATAGGGCCAAATGGCAAAAAAGTGTTTGGAGTAACCTTGGCTTGCAACAGGTTGTTAAAAAATTTTTTTAACTAGCTACAATGCAGTAAAAAATATTGGAATTAAATATTTGTGTTAAAGTTGATCAACTTAATTCCTACAATTGACGTGAAATTAAAGCCTAGAACATGTATGATTACCTCAAGAACTTGTCACCATTTTTAAAATTTTTCCAAGACTGGCCACCCTATTTTGTCCAAATTAGCATATTTCATCATAATTCGTGATAATATGCATTGTATTTTTTAAAAAAAAAATTTACTATATTAACCTTTTTAAATAAATATAAAGATCTGTAAACAGATCAATTAAAATATGTACGGTCTAGTAATAAATTACTCTACAATAATGTAAGAGACACTTTCAGTTTGACACTTTTTCAAGAAATATTTAAATAATAAAAATATGACTTTTTCAAAATTCTATTTCTCAGGAACTAATCGACCAATTTTGCTTAATTTTCGTATTTTGCCCTTTAGAACAGCATTCTTTAAAATAATATAAAAAATCGTATACCTTGGAATTGAAAAGTATTTCGACTATTACGAAATAAAATAATAATAAATATTTACTGAAGTTATATTTTGCATACGATTATCTTTGGATGAACAAATTCTATAACTGTGTGCAAAAATTTTTTCCATTCACTTAAAAAGCTCTTGATATGGGAAAATACACAAAAAGTCTAACTAATCTTAAGGAATCCAAATTTTGAATCGTTCTCCTGATCAGACCATTGCGGCTACCCCTATATTTTCAGGAGTCAGAAATCGATTTGTCCGAAAAAAGTATGTTTAATCAGAGAAAGTACGTTTTTGTGTTTGATTTCGTAACTTAAAATATCGTCAACACTAATTAATTAGCAAATTTGGAAATCACCCCTTTTGAACCTTTAAAATTGAATCCCAGAACGTGAAAATTGGATCAAAAGTTATTCAGGGTGCTCAGTTTTTAATTTTGTGTTCTGTACATATACCAGACAATTTTTAAAAAGGACAAACAACAAACTAAAATAAATATAATTTTTCTCTACTTAAGTAAAATAAAGATAAATTGTGTTGCAAAAAACAATAATCTGTACTATTTAATATCAGAATTTGTTTAGAACACAACGTTTCAACAGTTTCTAACATAATTTTATTAATGGAACATTGATCAACACATAACTTGAGATCAATATACAGAAATTTTTTATAGAATTTGTGTTACATTAAATTAAATTACTAGTATTGGTTAGTACTTCCTCGTACCAAGATTTAATTAAAATTTTCAATCGAATTCAAAACGTCTTTAATAATTTTATTGTAGGGTCTCCATAATCGTGAAAAAAAAGCACCACGATTACGCTCCTTAACATTTATAAACAGTGCGCAAAAAAATTCCACCCTGAATAACCTCTGATCTAATGATCGTATCACGGGCACATTCTAGGAGTCATTATCTTTTTTTCAACGGATTTGGATTTCTGACCCCCAAAATATAGTCTCCATAGTTTGGTCAGGAGATCGGTTCAAAGTATGGATTCCTTAATGTTCATTTTACTTTTTGAGTATCATATATTTACTAAAATTTATTTTTTGTACTTAATTATTTGTGGATAAATGAATTTTATAATTGTGTGCGAAAATGTTTCAATTCGCTTAAATAAATATCGAGATATGGTGAAATACGCAAAAATTAAGATTAAGGGGTTCAAACTTTGGATCGCTTTCCTGACCAAACTATGGGGACCATATTTCTCAGATTGCAGGTACCTACCGCCTATATTTTTGTGGTCAGAAACCCGAATCCCTTGAAAAAATGCATGCTTATTCAGATAAAGTACGTTTGTGTGTCTAATTTCGTAACTTAAAATATCGTCTGTACTAATTAATTACCATATTTGAGGTCACCCTCTTGAACCATTAAGGTTGAGTCCTAAAACGTTAAAAGCCTATCATTAGATCACAAGTTATTCAGGGTGATCCGTTTTTTTCTCTTTTGCACTATACATTAATTTAGTGGATGGTCCCTCAATTTATCATTCAGAAAGTCTATTATTATGTATTGTTGATTGGTATCAATTATTTTTAAAATTCCTTGATGGGGAAGAATCGGTAATTGCGAAACTGTAAAATTTCACCCTAAATGATTCGTAACTTCATTGGCTGAAAATTATAAATATGCGTATGACCCCTGAATAAAATTTTGATAAAGCAAAATTTTGAGTTTCTTTTCTATAAAATGACAGAATTCCCGAAAGGTTTGAAATAGTTAACCCTGCGGGTAAGTCTATATGCCTGAACCATGTATATAATTTGTGGACGTTCCCTAAGTTTGGATTCCGTAATTTTACTATTTCTACTAACATTATTTATTCAAACAAAAAGATGTCGGATCGAAAATCCAAACCATTTTATTCTATTCTCGAAATCTACTATTTTAAAATCCACAATTATATTCTTGATAAAAAATAGGATGTTAATGAACATTTAAAAATCAAGAACTTAAAAATTAGGACCATAAGAACGAAATATTTTTCATCAGAAAAAATAAAGACTATGAATTTTGAATTTTATTTGTTTCTCGTCAATTCATCTGTCGTGTAATTAATTAGATTCAGTATTGATGTTGTTGTTAATTTACGTCGCACTAGAGCTGCACAATGGGCTATTGGCGACGGTCTGGGAAACATCCCGGAGGACGATCCGAAGGCATGCCATCACAATTTTGATCCTCTGCGGAGGGGATGGCACCCCCGCTTCGGTAGCCCGAAGACCTGCGCGCGAAGTCGAGCACTTTACAGTAGCACAGTTTAACGAGGACCAATACCGCACACCCTCGGTCCCTACGCAGACTGATCCAAGTGGTCACCCACCCGCACACTGACCGCAGCCAAGATTTAGTATTGAATTGGAGTGTTTGTCAAGTAAGTTCGAAGGCAGCAAATGCGTGGACCCGTAGGTGTCATTGCTGGGGGGGGGGGGAGAGATATGGCCCTTCAGTAATTAGAAATCTCTATAAGTCTCCCTCAAAATTTAAGACAAAGAAAATTTTCACGAATCATTTTCTATTAAATTCACCAAAGTTAAAAACGAGAAAGAGAGAAAAATAATTAATCTTTTTGGGGGTATAAGAAATTTCTTTTTTATGTGTGAAATTTAGAGAGTTAAAAAGATGGTAATTCAATTATTTTCCCCCTCCAAAAATTGAACACCTGCAACGCACATGCGTCGACCTAAAAAAAATTGGCGATGTTAATAAAAAACGTTAACTTTAAATAAGAACGAAGCATATAAACATATTTTTTCACATATGCTGGAAGATAGAATTTATATGCCGAAAGTCAACCTGAATTTTAAATCAAATGCTGAGCTTTTTTTATGTCAGCTGTAGCAAAAATTAATGTAAACCACTTTATTCTTGATAGTATTTTTTTAAATTTCGATGTTAATAGGTAATTTTCAAAATTGATATATTTCCCTGTTTAAGAAATGAAGGACTAAATAAAAATAAAATTCTTGCTAAATATTTTCGTAGAGATTGGCCGCGGGAAAAAAATTTCAACTATTATTCACCTGTCATAAATTCTCAAATTGTCATGTCTCAAACATTATTAGATGGTAATACTTTTTTCTTTCCTGTGAGAAGTATATATTATTAGAATGAGTCCTAAGCATCGTCTACCAAGGGTATAATCACAAAGAATTTAACAAGCAATCGAAAAACAGTTCAAAAAATATTTTGTTTAAATAAATATTTGTAAGGTCGTAAGAAAAAAAAGCCATATGAGAATAATGTTTGGAATCAAGAGAGAAATATATTAAGACAATTTCGCTGATGTAAAATATATAGAGAAATAGAAACCACTTCATTTTGTCATCATTGCTCAAATCGAAAATAAAGGAATTGATTAAATAGGGGAGAAAATAAAATAATTCGGTTTAATTAGTGCAACATTCTAAGCCGCGCTTATTCCGTACAGTATTTTGGAAAGTCACGCGTGCACATTTTTTTTTAATAATAACATCACGATTGCAATATCTTTTATAATTTTAAAAATTACAACTTGAAATTACAACTTTTTTTAATAATAACATCACGATTGCAATATCTTTTATAATTTTAAAAATTACAACTTGAAATTACAACTTTTTTTTAATAATATCACGATTGTAATATCTTTTATAATTTTAAAAATACAACTTGAAAAGACAAATTGTTTTACTAATTTAATATATTTGGTTGTAATTACAGAATTTTAGCATTTGTTTATAAATAAGATGTTTCAATATTTGCTTATAAACTAGATATTTTTAAATGTTTACAGGCGAAAATGCTGACCACTATCGAGGGAGCAAAATTTGAATGTTTCGATTTTTACATTTCATAATAAACCAAAAAAATAATATTAGTTATAACAAACTCATCACATAAAAGTTATTCCAATAGTTTAACACATTAATAAGAAACGCAGGTATAAGCTATTTTATTTTATTTTTCTATTTTAACTTACATTAATTTATATTAATTCTGTTTTGACGACTCTCCAAGCTTTAAGTTTGTTATTAAAATTTAAACTTCATTACTTACTTGAGAAAAAATAAATGAAAGTGGCAAATTTTATTGATGTCTAATGTTAATTTAGTTTAAATATTTAAAATTTTAACTTAAAAATGAATTCTCTTTGATTCTTTAATACTATTTTTTTTAATTTTAATATACGGAAAATTTTACAAAACAGGTCTAAGGAAAATTACTAATAGTCAGGACAAATTTAAGAGACAGTCTGCTATGGAATTGAAAGTAAAGTTTGTTTTTTATTAAATATTTAGTGCAAGCTACGATTTTCTAGGCGCCATGGCGACTGAGTGCCCGCGATTTGTAGGCCACTGAGCATAAATTAAAAAAAAAAAAAAGGCTCAATTATTTTTGCTTGAAAAATTTCTGCGTACAACAAGCAATTTGCTGCCAGCTTAGCTTGCAAAACCGAACATTGGGGAATAGCTGCTGGCAACTAATAAATGAATTGAATAAAAAATCTTACCTGGGGATTAGGAATGATGTTATTGGAAGAAACAGCAGCTAGCCTTGATACATTGTTCATCATTTTAGCTCTAAGAGATTCCAAAATGTTTTCATTTGAGTTTTGTAACTGTTGTGAGACATTTGGAACATTATTTTCTGGAGTCCAAGCACTTTCCAGAAAATGATTTGGAGATTCCTTGGAAAATTGATGAGCAAAATGACCATGATGCATAGCCTCAGCAGCTTGCTGTTGAAGGAGTTGAAGAGCTGAACTTGTTGGTGGATAATTTCCCAAAGAAGCTAAACTTGCAGGGTAATGTTGTCCAGCAGCAAAGATTTTACCTAGAAAAAATTTTTTTTTTGAATTAAATAATAAGAATATAAAAAAATATGAATAATTTTTGAAAAAAATGTTTTCAGCCAGATAAATTCTGAAAAATTGTTGTGATAAAATATAAGATCCTTATGGTAATTTTAACTCATTTTTCTCTTATGAACTATAGTTTATTAGAAATATTTATATAGTTCATTTATTAAAAAGATTTATATAGTTCATTTATTAGAAAGATTTATATAGTTCATTTATTAGAAAGATTTATATAGTTCATTTATTAGAAAGATTTATATAGTTCATAGCAGTGATGGGCATCATTCACGAAAATTTTATTCATGACTAAATTTATTCAGAATAAATTTATTCAGAATAAATTTATTCTGAATGATCATATGAAAATTTAGTCATCATTCATTATGCAAATGTATAAAAATTTTTGAATAATGATTGATGAATAAACTCATTAGTCATGACTAATTTTTCTGAATAAAATTTGAATAACCAGCAAAAAATGCAATCGATATGTTTTTGTCTATAACGAGATGCAAAACATCGTTTGCTCTTAAACGTCTTATTTTAGGAATTAAACTATAAAACTAAGACAAGTATGACTATTTATTTTTATGTTATTTTAACTTACTCCAGCGTAACATACTTAGTTGTGCTAAAAAGTAGGTTTATAACAGTTTAGTTACTTAAGTTCATTTTGAAATTTTGTTCTAAAATCTATAAAACGCTATTTTTTATAGTTTTTGAAAGCAAACGATAATATTATTTTAAATTTTTAAATAAAATTTTAATTAAAAAAATTAAACCCTTTTTTGCCATGTAACCATTTCTCAAAAGTCTGCATTATGTTAGACAAAAGTAAATTTTCTCAAACATTATATAAATATACTTGAAAAGGATTAACGTTTTATTTGTAGTTGTCATAATCGTTGTCAATTAGAGTATTCCGCGCTCATTTTTATTGACCAGTGAAATTATTCAGTTATTCTTGACTAATGAATAAAGGATACTGAATAACGAATAATGAATGATTTATTCTTTATTCAAAATATTTCTGACTAATGAATAAATCTTTATTCATTATTCAGATTTTGAATAATTATTCATCATTCTTTATTCATTATTCTGAATGACGAATGCCCATCTCTGGTTCATAGACAACAAATTAAGTATTAAAGAAATTTTTCTGACTCAAAGCCACTATAGTTTCCGCGAATAGAAAATCATCTATAAAAAAACATGCACTAAAATTATTGATGCGCTTGTGTTTCTATTTAGGTAGGGAAATGAAATTTTTTAACAATTCTCATGTTTTTTTTTTTTTTTTTTTTTCTGTATTTGAATAAATATTTTTTATGTATCTATTTATTATTGGATGTCGCAATTTAAAATTTATTATTTTATTTTAATGTAATTCTTATTAATGTTTAATGTAGAATACTACTCTAAAACAAATTTAATTGATGAAAGAAAAAAATTTTATTTCACCAGAAATGACCCTTTCTTATTTTTTTTCTTTTTTTTTCTTCCTTTTTTTATTTTACTTTTCGTTAATAAATAATTAAATTGAACGTCTAAATTTCAAAGTGTTTGGGGAACGGTGAATTATTCTCAAAATTATTTGAAAATATATGTAACTAAATTATATGTATTTAGAATTTTTTTTTATAATAATAAATTTGAAAAATATAAAAGAAATGTCAATGTAATCTCAAAACATAAGATTAAAAAAGTTTTCTGAAGAGAATATCAGTGCGAATAGTGGCGCCATCTCTTAGCGTAATGTTATACTTATTCTTGAGGGCAAAATGTTCCTTTGAATTTAAAATACGAATATCTTATATTTTGAGTTTTTTTTAGAATAAATTTTTACTCAGCCATGAATTTATTTTAGTTAAATAGGCACGAATAAACAAAAACGATTTTATTAAAAAAATGCGTCAATCATTTTTAATAATAAACGCATTCTTAGACAAACTCAACTCTCGTTTTTTGAATGTTTCATTGCAGATTTTTTTGTTATAAATTAAGAGTTATCCTGATAATCTAATTACACAATTACCATTTTAAAAATGAGGAATCAGATTTTGAAGATATCAGTAATTAATTTTTACATCATAAAGAAAATAATTTATAGTGGAAAAAAGGTTTTAAAAGGTTATCGCATTTAGTTTCAAAAATGTAGTTGACCAAGTTCACAAGTGATTTCATTAGCTACTAAGTATGTGTAAAGATTGAAAGAATACTTAAATTACTCATTGATTAGTTGGAAAAAAATTTTAGAACCTACCACTTCCTTTGTTAAGAACTATTTCTATTGTTCGATTATGTTAATGAGATTTATAATAAATTCTTATTTGTTTCTTCAAATTAAATTTTTATTTTCTTTAATAATGAAAAAAGAACAAATCAAAATACACGCTTATTTTAATCGTAGGGTTTTATATCATATCTATTAAATAATTTATAGGAAAATTAATAGAATGTAATTGAAGATAATCTTTGATTTGGAAAAAAATTAGAGAAGACAATCTTTAATTTGTATTTAGTGGTTTTAAAAATGTTAATTATTTAGAATAAAAAATTCCGCGTATAGTTTTTTTTATTTTTTGTCATAAAAGATGAGTGTTAAAGTATATATTTGAAACGCAGTAACAGACTACGTACATTTTGTCTATGTCGGCACATTCCAGTCAGAAAAAATGCATTTAAAGGGAAAGTCAAACCGTATTAACATAAACACAATAATTTTTAAGTTTTAAAAATATACCTCTACCCTCATATCAGAATTGAAGAAAAAATACACAATTCTATTTTGAAAATTTCAGAAACTGCTTTTAGAGTATTTATAAACTGAGTAATTCGTAAATCACAACAAATTTCAAGCAACTTTATGCATATCTTCCGACAAAAAACAAATTGAGCATTGTAAAGTGACAAATCACTAATTGTGCTTAAAGAGTATTATCTGATTCACATAAAGAAAGATCAATCGATAGACGACTATTCTTGGCATCTGTAAAAGACAGTGACAAAAGTATTTGGCAAGCGTTTGTTTTAAAGAAAGAGAAGAATTGTGAAAAAGTAGAATATATGAAAAAAAGAGGTCACTTTTTTGGAATCAAAATAGACAAAGCTTTAAAAAATATTCCAGCACACGGAAACAGACTAATTTTAGAAGGATAGCAGTCAGCGACAAACTAAAAATATTTTTAATGCGAATGAGAACATCATGCACACAAATGTCAAATGAACAATGGATGCCGATTATTAATTAAACTTCCGTGCTTTAGGCTTGAAGATAACCAAAGACTTATAAATTATTGCGATTCAAGAAAGTACGTATTTAGAATATAAAATAAGAACTAGAATTATTCACAATTAAATCGAAATCACTTGATTTTAAATATAACTGAAGAATTCGAATTCAAGACGTAATTAGGGTGAGCACAGATGATTGCCCGGGTTTTTAATATAACTGAAGAATTCGAGTGAAGACATAATTCAGGATTAGCATAAATGATAGACCGAATTTTAAATATTTATATTTTCGAAACTATAAAACACATTGCAATAAGTAATACATGAAATAAAAAATAAAATTAAAGCAATTCATTTTTTTTCAGTTACTAATGTTAGAAATTTAAATACATGTTTTCTTTTTAAATCTATGCCTGACGCCTAATAAAAAGGATACACTATTTAATTTCACCCGTTAATGTTTGGCTTTTCTTTTGAAGAATTTTTCTAGATATGCTATCTAAGCAAATGAGAATTGTTTCGTCGATCAGTAATTTTGAATAGAAAAGATTCTGTTTCATATACTACGAGAGAAAATAATTTTCATTATTATGGCTGTTTTGCGTGTTTATTTTTACAACTATGTTAATTTGAATATCAAAGTTTGAAGGATCGTCTTGTATATTTATTTCTACAACTTTCTTAACGTGAGTATCAAAGTTTGAATGATCGTCGTGTATATTTATTTCTACAACTATGTTAATTTGAATATCAAAGTTTGAAGGATCGTCTTGTATATTTATTTCTACAACTTTCTTAACGTGAGTATCAAAGTTTGAATGATCGTCGTGTATATTTATTTCTACAACTATGTTAATTTGAATATCAAAGTTTGAAGGATCGTCGTGTATATTTATTTCTACAACTTTCTTAACGTGAGTATCCAAGTTTGAATGAACGCCTTATGTATTTTGTTATGATTTTTTTTATTATCCAAGAGATTTTTACATTAATGTTAAGGTAGTTTTTATGTTAGAAGTTATGTTTTCGAATTTTCAAAATTAGTCGATTAGTGAATAAACAAGGTATTTGATTTACGTTCAGAAACAAGTTAACAAACTAAGAGTAGAATGGCAAACCCTTGGAAAAAATGTAGACTGTAGTATTTGTTTGCATAAGTAAAAAATACGTTTTTTTATATACACAGTTGAATAATGAAAAACGGATGAAAGAGTTTGCTGTATATTTTTTTACCCATTTTTCTCTGCTGTTTGCATCCATTTTCTAATTGCATGTATAAAATGCCAAAATAATTTTAAAAATATACACAATCTGCACAGCGTCCAATGAATTGTCTGATATATATATATATATATATATATATATATATATATATATATATATATATATATATATATATATATATGTATGTATGTATGTATGTATGTATGTAACATAAAAAGCTTCAATTAATCTTTTTATGTTACTTTCTTTCAAAACAAATAGCGAATGTAGCTCAAGGATATTTTTAAAAACTAAGAAAGAATGCATATTTAATATACAGTTGAAATATAATGAAATTTTTTCCATTGCGAAAGTTCAAAATCTGGCAAAATTTACTACTATTAAAGAAGAAAAAATGCGAAAAACTTCATGTTTTTTTTTATTCGAAATTATTATACAGATACTTTGTTTTTTAAGACAAGCTAATACTTCTCTTATAGCACTAAGCAATAATTAAGTTATTGTAAATTAATATATAAGCTTAAAAGTAAAAATAAATAAATAAATAACATATGCTGTTTTCTTTCTCAAAATATTGTGCATCCCTTCTGTAAGATCTAAAATGTTATAGGCTTTAATAATTAAAACAGTATTTGTCACCTTATTTCATACCTGGAATAATGAGACAAAAACTAATAATTGTGTTTTTCTAAACTTCGTAAAGCAGGTGAGTATTTTTCACCTGGGTCTAAGATCCGGGAATCGTGATTCATGAAACAAAAAAAAAAACTTATAGGTAAAAAAAAATATTGTAAAATGACTGACACAAGGGATGAAAGAATCTTTAAAAAGTTCTATTTTCGTTACGGGTCCCAAAATTTCTAGCCCTTTCAGCAGATTTTTGAATGCATTATTAGATAAAAGTGGAAAGCTACTGTTGTAGGTTTGGTTCAAAGCCAAAAGGGTGATTCTGAAAACCATTTTAACAATGCATCGAGACAACAGTAAAGCCTCTATATTAAGAAATTCTCCAGTATGCCACACTCCAGCTTTGGCATAGGGACAAATAGTAAGTTTTATTTGATGGTTGCTTCATACACACAAACCATACCTCAAACTGCCATTTAACGGGACAAGTCACTTCAATTGAACAAACATGAAATCTTCTTTCTTTAAAGCACTATATCAAGATAGCTTTAAAGAGTTCAGGCGGATAAGATTTATTTAGGTAGCGAGTTTTTTTTTCCTTCTTAGTTCTGTTACCCAAGGATGTATATATATATTTTTTACCATGTTAACTTTCAATGAAACGATGCTGTATTACAAAGTAGCTGTTTTCTTTACAACAGGGATAAATCATTTTGTTTTTTGTTTAAGGATTATATGGCTGATTTCGTGTTTCTTTCAATATTTACCTAATAAACCTACGGATAAATTTGATGTTAAAAATTTTTTTAAAAAAATAGTATGTGTGACGCGAGGCTTAAGATTTTAATTTATGTATTTAAGTAGCTTAATGCTACTATACTTTGTAGTTATGCTAACTGTTTATATTTTTATAAATACAATACAACATAAGATGAGAGAAAAAAGATTAAGTCATAATTATTAAAAAAAAAAATATTTTATAAATCGTAAAAAATATCTTAGTTATATTATATTTTTAAGGTCATTTCCGTTTTTACAGCGATCATTTTTTTCTTTCTTTTTTGCAATACCTAATATTTGAAATAAAATTTCGCTTTTGTTTTAAAATTCTATAAAATCAGTTTCCTAGTTTATAGCTTATGAAACTGGATTGAAAAATAAGATTTGTGTAAGAATGTAGATAAGATAAGAATGTATATAATAAGAATAAGATAAGAATGTATATATATATATATATATATATATATATATATATATATATATATATATATATATATATATATATATATACAGTCGAACTCGTTTATAACGAGCACAAAGGGACCGTAACATGTACTCGTTAAATCCGAGTGCTCGTAATAAACGGGTCCTTAAGACAGGCGTGCAACCAGAAGAGGGGGGGGGCTTGGGAGGTCAAATGATTGAGTTTACTTAAAATTTAATTAATACTTACTTACTTTAATTACATTAATTAATTTAATTAAATACTTTTCTTAATTTAATGACAACTAACCCCCTTCCCTCGCATTTCTTTATCATTTTGAAAAAAAGATAAGACAGAAAGACTAGAAAGATGAGAAAGAAGATTGCAAGACAGAAAAATATTGCTCGCTAAAACCGGGTCTTGCTCGTTAAAAGCGACTTCTGTTCCATAGACTTAACATTGATCCAACCAAAAATTCTCATTTCCCTCGGTAAATCCGAGTTCTCGTTAAATCCGAGCTCGTTATAAACGAGTTCGACTGTATATATATATATATATATATATATATATATATATATATATATATATATATACATTTAAAATCTCACTTAAATTAGAGAATGTCGACTGCCGGTGTAAGTGAAAAATAACGTATTTCGAACATAACACCTAAGCGACTTAGAGAATGCTGGCATTCACCAATGAGGACGACATTTGCCAGATTTTAGTCTTTCATAATAACATATTAGAGTTGTTACTCACTCGAATAAAATAAAAATAAAAATACAGACTATTAAATATCCTTTTTTAGAGGGGGGGGGATAAGGGACTAGTGTGTCTTTCTCTTGAACATAATATGTGTACTTATAAAGAAAATTTCTTGGTAGTAAATATATGTTATAGCTGTAAAAAGTTCGAGGTAGTCCAATACCTCCTAGAAAAGAGTAGGCCTCTGCACGGGTTACCATAAATATCCTTTAGTAGTCCAAACGTAATGACATATTTCGTATTTTTAACCACTGCGCAGCTTAGTACCCCGAACGTAATGACATCTTTCTTATTTTTTATCAACTGCGCAATTAACTTCGTCACATCGGACTACTAATTTGATCCGTGCTCAGGCCTTCCTTATTCTAGGAGGTGTTGGGTAGTCGCGGATTTTAACTCACTCTAAAAACAAGCTAACATGGTTTTACTGCCGATTTTATTTCTTCTTTTTCATTGCATAATGAAATTTATTTTTAAGGAATAAAATTTAAATTTATTTATTTTCATTTTCCGTGTGAAACAATAGATATTAACAATTCAGACATATAAATATTAAACTAAGCCATTTTGCTTTACGAATGAGTTAAGCGTATGCGAAAATATAAACTATTAAAGTAACATGATCAATCTATTTGTATAACGAGGCTTTGAATTTTAGACTGTGGTGGTTACAGTTCTGACAAACACACTCAAAATAACTTAAAAAATGCTGACTTAAAATAATGAAACATACATAAAATCATTTGTGTGATGTTCAGTAGAATTTTATTTCTACATTCATGAAAAAAAGCTCTCAATGTTACTTGAAATTTTAAATTTAACGTAAATAGCTTATTTGGAAATCCAACATGTTTTTAAATAAATATTTTTCACTAAATTTAATGGGTGTTTTCAATTATTCGCCAAGGTTAATTGCAACACAGAATGGTTATTTTCTCAAAGAAGATATGTAAAACTTAACAAACCGCAGATGTTTTCAGAAAATGAAGTAAGGTATTTACCAGATAATTATGATTCATTAAGTTTCTTCTCTTAAAATAGTTCAATGAAGTAAATTTTCATTACTTAATTGTTTAATGCAATTCTCAGAAATCATTTAATACCAATGTTTTTAATAAAATATTATTAATGAGGGAAAATGTTGAATATGCTTCCGGGTCGCTATTTAGAAGAAAACAGATGGACGCATGAAAGTAAGTATTTAACAAAACATTCTTAAATGCAACCTCGATTACACTGCAAGTATTCTGGATAAAAATAACGGTAAAAATATCGGCACTCAGGATATCCATTTTTACCGGAATCGTAAAATCCATTTTTACCGGAACATGTAACGAAACAAAAAAATTGATATACCGTTATACTTACAGTGATAATGACCGTAAAATCACTGAATCACTTCTAGTTAAATAAATATTACTGAAAAAATTACGTTAAAAATGGATTTTACGTATGATGCACCCAAAGTGCTGGTTCTTCATACCGTAATCTGATCCGGAATTTTTTACTGTGTAGCACTAGCGTAGTTTTAATGATTGTTCGAGGAGGGTTATTTCCTTTTGATATATATATTATATAAACGACACTTCTGCACTCACTTCTCATACAAACAACATGAGAAGTAAGTGCAGAAGTGTCGTTTTAATTTTGAACCAGCGTTATATTAAAACTGCTTAAATTACTGAAAACCTTTTTATATCTACATCCTTATTACCGTACAATATCTCATTAATCTAGTAATGAATAATTTCAGAGAGGGGTTTTATCCCCCAATCCTTCCCCTAAACTACGCCACTGCTGTGTAGATAAAATGAGACCAAATGCATAAACATATTTTAAAATTATTTTGAGTGGCGGATTTTCTTTTTCAGTTTTATTTTACATTGATTATTCAAATTCTAATTATTTTTTTTTAAAAATTAATTTACTTAAACTCAATCGAGTATGAATACATATTTTTTTTTCTTCGAAGTTTAAATGACGCAGAAAAATGAAATTTTTTTTCAGTTTGGCACAAACGTCTCGAAGAAAATAGTCTGACATCTGGAACTAGATAATAGCCACACTTTCTCTGAATACCAACTAATTCGCTATTGAATTAGACAATCTTGGAAATCAATTCTCTGCAATCTTGGGACTAATCAGTACTCAATTGTATTCGAAGTTAATATTCGAAAACTGAAATTCGAAACGTGCAGGAATGGTGATCCATAAAGGGGTGGAGGAATTGACAATTATAAAGATTTTGTTATCCTTGACATTCTAGCTTTTAAAATATATAGCAGGATCTGAAAAGAAAATGCTATTTTATGAAAGGACAGACACCTGAGTTGCCTAACGAAACCGGAGTTTATTTTGACACAAAGAAGTTTCTTTTGACATAGTAGAAGATAATAATCTTTTCATTTGCAAAACAATTAAGAGTTTATTTCTTATTGGATAAAATTTTTTTTTGTTCTCCTTTTTCATTGGTTACAAAAAAAGAACTTATGTCAACAACAATCGCAACTGATTTCGAAATATCCGATATAACAAACCATGCGGTATTCTTGCTTTTTGATTTTTTTAACGATATCATTTAATTATACTTTGTTTTAAAAAAAAGTTCAAAGGTTAATTGTGTCTTTTTCTAATAAAAGTATTACGTTCTCTTGTACATAGGGAGTTAGATTATATCATTAAAAATAAAAATGGAAAAATATTTTCACTGAAGGATTTATTTCCACATCGGTTGAGTCAAAAATGAGTGAGGGTAGAAATATTTGCAAAAAAATGTTTCTACCTCTTCGATTTTTGAAAACAAGTTAAATTTGATTTTCTACATTTTGGATTTTATAGCAGGTCAGAAATACAGCTGATGGCTTCTAAGAATAACTAATCTGTACATAAATGTACATCTTTGATTATATTGAATTATTTCTAAATTTATAATAAATATCTTGGTGGCCAGTTTCAAGTTTGTAACTTTTACAAAATTTTGTTAAATTCATTCTACTATCTTAAATAATTTTTTTCACTCAATATCAATATCATGGACACAAAAAACTTAAGAATCGGAAATTAATTATTTTTTTACAATTTAGCAATAATTTAGTTGGGCAATAGTGTGTTTTTACAAAAAAAATATCTCTTGATTTTGAAATACCCAATATATACCCAATAAAACCCAACAGATTAATCAGCAGACTTATTTTTTGAGCAGTATAAATCAGTATAGGATAAGAAATGTAGTTGTTTTATCATATAAGTCTTTTTGCGCTGAAGAAAAGGAAAAAGCTTAAACTCAAGCTGAATAATTTGTGTTTTTTCTAAAAAAAAAAAAGCACACACGCATCATAGGATAACATTCACACACTTGTGTGAAAAGAGTTTTAAGCATACGGTAAAATTATAGTTACACGTGAATTCTCAAAATTCTAGTTTTACAACTTATTCAGTTATGCACAGCAATTTGACATCAATCGGTAATATTTAACTTAATCGGTAATAATAAACGCTTAATGTAAGTTAGTAATGAAAAAAAAATGATAAGGAAGTTAAAAAGATGCACTCCCAGGAAAATAAGTTCACCTTAAAACAAAATCTCAAGTTAAAGATCGTTCAGTTTGCAAGAAAATATTGTTCATTTTGGCACCTTATTAAGATTGCAGAAAATTTGCACAAAATAGGGTTTCAACGCTCTCCAGATTTACTTCTCTAATTGATCAAAGAATAATTTTCAGTTCAGCTCAAACGTTAGACAAAGCATTAATTTAATAAAATGTACATAATTCATTGTTTTCTGAAAGATAAAAAAAAGCAGTCAATTGTTCAAATATGATTTATACGTTTAACCATGCATTCATTCCTTAAATTTCATCTTGATCAGCAATTTGTAAATCTGGACTTATATTGTTTTCCCATTTAACTCCTTAATTGAGATTTTTTAAGAAGTTGAACTTTTTTTAAAAACATAAACGATACAATTTTACATTTTGATAAAATTCTCAAGTAATTTCTAGAGAAGGAAATTTATTTCATACAATGAATATATGTCCTTGAATTTGTCTGTAGAAAATTTCCATAAACTAATTAGAAATGTTTGAATAGTTAAAATTTAAGGGATTGAAATTTTGTACCATCAGTATTTTTTAAGTATACTTCAAAAACTGATGGCTTTAATCAAATGTTCTCAAAATATTCCTGGAACAAACGATTGAAAAAAAAATCTGCGAAATTCAATGATCTTGATTTTAATGATAATTTTCTAAAGAAATTGTTGATAAGAGTATTACTGAAAATCATTAAAATTGTAATAAAAAAATTCCTTAACAAGGCTGAACAAAAGATTAAAAGATATATAAGATTATTTTAATGAAGTAAACCAATACATTATTATACAGAAATTGAAATAAACCTAAAATAAAAAAAACCCTGCTATATACGTTATCTGTCGCGTATGTTTATTTTAAAAGACTTTGCAACACTGTATAACTGTTTGTCTGTAAAATTTCATGCATAATATATTTTAAATAAACACGAAATGAAAGGAAGAAAAAAAAAAAAAAACACCTACTCAGGAGTTTTATTGATTATTGTTGACAGGATTTTGAACAAAATAATAATGGAATTTTTCATTTATCAATAATCTTGACTGCTTATATTTTGCTTACCCAATATTTAACAAAGTGGTTGCCATGGTTTGTTGTGCTTTATAATTAGAAATGGATGTTTTCATAAAAACATGAATTCTAATTGCTCAATACATATTAATGAAATGATTATAAGTTTTATCAAAGCAAGTCATATCTAAAGTAATGCTGGGTAATATCGCAAATTTAATATCTACATATATGATCAGAAAATATCGATATTTTACGATATATTTTCGAAAATTAATTTTCATTGTATTTATAAGGAGGAAAATTTTCGTTACCCGAGCAAAATTTGACAATACTTAAGATATATATCGTTATAGACAATACTTACAACATTATCATATTTATCGTAGTCGATAATGATTGCAATATTAGCGTTGATGTTGATTACAATGCAAGAAATGTTGATAATGATTGCAATATTTTATTTTCAATATTTTATTTTATTTTATGACCGCCGTTGAGCAGCCGACCCAATGATCGCAATATTATTGTTGGTAGTTTAATTGCACATTCTATATTTATTGTAAAATATTTACCATATTTACACTGTACTGCCAAATTCAAACCAGGAGCTGGCGCATTTTCTGAAAATCGTGTGCCATTTAGGAAATACGTTTCACGTTTATGTGTCACATTTGATATATGCTAACCATACGTTTAAAACCATACTATTAGTTTCAATATCAACTTATCTTTTTCATCGTTCTAAAAAGGTATATGGGCATTAGTAACTTTCGATTTCAATGTAGAAAATCTTTTTAAATGAAAAACAAAAATATGTAAATGATTTATGCTCCAGTTGATTTTTTTTCTCTTTCTTTTCTCTAAATTCTTTTACCTATACTTTTCAATCAAAATACTTCAATAGAATCTAGAAAACATGGTGTTTCCCCAAAAACATCAGAAAATTTATTATGCAACATTGCCAAAGAAAAAAAAAAACCCAAAATTTTTTTTAAAAAATTACGATACACACATTGGAAATACATATATGAGATACACTTTAGAAATATACTGGAAATATGTAAGGTAATATATGATAAATATGTTGAAAAACATATAAATAAATTAATGTATAGATATCATTTCACTATATATTTCTTCAACAGTCGCATGAAATGTCTAGGATAATTAATATTTTAATTAATTATGGCTACAATAAATTTAGTTGTTTCGAAATCAATAGAACTTAAATATTTTTTGAAGTCCAAAATTTTCTATAACAATTTGAGCCATACCAACAATTCAGACACTCGACGCAGCAATTGGATATTTACACCATTAGCATTTTTTAGAAAACCAGTAAAGATAAATGATCATCTTGTTTATAAGTGAAATTGCTGAGCAGAAATTAGCTTTTTATTTTTTCTTTGAATAAGCAATTCTAAGAGAAAAACCAGACTAAATTCTCCGAATTCGGAATTACTGGAACACATCTTTTTTTTCTTGGACAAATTGACGACAGTGAATATGATTTTAGAATGGTAAGCTATTTTTAGATTTAAAAGAAATTTATTGAGACTTTAATAGTGCTTTTACTTTTGTATTATGATAAGCATTATTATTGCTTTTTTTTATAAAAGAAATAATCATAAATGGACATATGATTAATGTGAAACTGTAATGTTTAATTATATTGGAATGCATTACAAGAATATTACTTACTTGTATTTCTCTTTTAAAATATTTCTGAAATAATTTAATCTTGAAATATTTGTTCAAGAAAAAGTTTTCTCTTTTACAGAAAAATTGTAGATTTTGAGAAATGATTGTAATTTTATATGATTTTATAAGAGTTATTTTAAACTTGCTGGATTCAAAATCGAAAAAAAAACAACAACAAAAAACATGTGTTTTAGATATTTTAATAAACGCATGATTTTTATATCTCACGACTAAAACTGTATGGCATAAACAGTAAAATAACGCTAGAAACATTATGTGGAACAACAAATAAACAAGGTCGAAATTAATTCTGAATGTTTCGGTACTATATCAGTACTAGACCATTTCGGTACTATTCGGTATACACCGTATAGTTTCGAACTAAGACAGTATTTAAATAAATTTGCACAATATGCATATTGATTTAAAAATATGTTTCATTTTATTTTGTAAAATGACATTTATTAAAAGAAAAAACTCAAGCTTTAAATTTTTATCCATAACTATAGCTAAAACAAATTTCTTCATTTTTAAAAGCTTTTCATAAGGATCTTTCAATATAAGCAACATTAATAAAATTTCAATGTTAATAAATTTCTAAGGTAGCTGCACTTAGGCGAAAATGATTTTCTTATAAAACTAACATAGAAGCGTTCACATTATTCAATTCCACGGCAGTGATTATATTCTCGTTCATAGTACCGAAACGGCCGTCTATCTTTTGAATAGTTCATGTTATATACTCTTTTCCTACATCATTTTACCATTAACCAAGTTATATTCTTTTGGATGGCATGAATAGAATAGGTTTTTAATTTACAATTGGAATGTAGAATATTAAGATGCCAGGCCGACCCAATTTTTGGGTTTACGACTACTAATGTTCAACTTTGTAGCCTTTTGAGCCCAATCCGGAAGACAAGGGAACACCTAGATCAAGTATTGGGCAAAATTTGCCTTCATGGAGGACTTTTCGATGGAACTAACCCGCAATTGCGTTACATGGAAAGGAAGACCACGAGAACCTCCCACGGTTAGCTTGACGGCAAGGAGACCATAATCCGCCAACCACTGAGGGTATTTCACGTCAGCACTGTGGTCGGAGCAAGCCGAATGCGGGACCCAATTATGGGTTTACGACTACTATGTTCAACTCCGTAGCCTTGTAATTTTGAACTAATCCAGAAGACAAGGAAATTCCTGGATCAGTACTCCCAAAGGTATTAATTTGTTATGGGAACATGGAGGACTTTGCGACTCGACAGATTCAACGTGCATCGGTCACCATTTCTTTCAGGGTTGCTTTTCATTATAAAAATTAGGAGCTTCACTAATACAGTGGCAATTTTATAATTAATACTTAGTATAAAATAATGATAATTTATAATTTTGAAATGCTCTGATTTGGACAACCTTTCTTAGAAAGACTTAAAATCTTAATAAATTGTTTTTACTCCATGGAATTCAAATAATTTTCCTTAGCAATAATTGAATATCTGACGATGAATTACATCATATCGTTATCATATGTTACGTAATTTTAGATCAACATCATATCCTATATCACCCATTGAGCGTTCTTGCCACCTGATCAGATAACGTTGTTATCAGTGATCAATATATAAATATATTTCTATACCTAAGTTTCTCCCTTTCATTTTTCCCCTTTGAAATGTCTTCGATTTCATTTTCATTCGAATTACTGATAGACATTAGCAAAAAGATATTTTAGACAAGATCAGTGCAACTTTATGTGTGATTATATTTTCTTCTTTGGCTGGCAATGTTTTTAGTTCGGTTCATTATCGCGTAAATTAAAGTTTTGGCACACAAGGAGAAAAAAAAAATTCTTTTAAAAAGGATCTAAATCATTATTTAAGTAAGTAAAACTTATGGAGGCAAATGGACCTTAAAAATTATTTTCTTTTTTTAAAAAAAAAAAATAAAAACTTAATAGAAATCAGTTTTACGTACATACTGAAAATTCATGAAGGTTTTTATCAAAACACTTTTTTAATTACACGTTATTAAATAGCTCCTTACGCAATATCTATATATTTTTTAAATAGCTTTAAATTTTTTAAGCTAAGATTAAGAACAAATTTGATCAAACAATTAAGAACAAGTGTTATATGAAATATTGGTCAGAAATGTTACAAATGTAACGATTTTTTTAACAGCATTAAGCTCTGCGTTACTAAATATAAACACATTTTAATTTTTTACTGATTCATTTTTTTAATAATATATTTTGGAGCTATTCAAGAATAGGGGAGTAATGTTTATTTTAATAACTAAACTAATTTCACAAAAAATAAGTGCTAAACAGAGGAGTAGACAAATGAAAAACCTGATGCCCACGATGTAAATATAAAAATATATTTATTTCAATTTAATGAAATCGTAAAACTGGAATTAATTTTTCATTTAATAATTAAATGTTTCACGTTCGAGTATTTTTTTTTCTGCTACTTTTTTTTATTGTCAAAACTAAAAAATGCTATAGCTAGGGAAAAGTATGGAAGAATGCAAAATCCATTGATAGCTGAATTTCTTGATACCCTTGAAACTAAAAAATATAATTGACGAAGACAAAGAAATAGCTCAAGGCCCCCTTTTTTGTTAAAAAAAAAAGAGATAATGTATGATTATATATTTATTCTTTTTATGTTGGTAGTTACTATGCAGCGGAGCACCCGTTTTAATGAAACAAGTCCGCTTAGAGGGATTTTAACGAAACTTTATCCCGACAAAAGATGAAAAAAAATTACCATAAAAAAGAATGTGTAAATATATGTATAAATACAAAAGAGTAAAATTGTACCGTTCATTTGCAAGCATTGTTTTGTAGCAACTGCATACTACAGTACAAGAGAAGGGGGGAAGGAGAGATATCAGACGAATGTTAAGATTAACAGAAATTAATTGTCGCTCCAGGGCAAGATTTTTTTTCTCTCTTTTCCTGTTTTTATTGTTTTTTTCACCGTTCCTCCCCCTTCCGATTTTCAGTATAATGTTTGCTTACCTCCTTTTAACAATGGGCCAAAAAAGAAGTGAGGTATTTTTTTAAAAGGTCTCTATTTTTTTTTTTTTATTTTTTTTACTGGGCCATTTAGAAATCCGAATCATTAGTATAGCTTTCGTGACACAACCAATTTTCTGACGTATACACAATTTTGTTAAGGCCGATAACAAACGCAATTTTCCACAAAAGAAAATGTCCTTTTCTCATTCATACAATGGACTCGTCCAGGACGCTGGGAGAGACTTGTCAAAAGCACCCTCAACCCCCTCTTACAACTATGCTAATAGCAGGGCGCCATGTCATATGACTTTTTTTTTCTTCACTTTCTAACCCAGACCAACCTATTGTTTCGATTTCACATACTCCCCCTCCCCTGTGTTTCATTATTTTGCCCTACCACCCCTCTTCCATATGTAGCTCATTCCCTCTTATTAGTCAAGTTTTATCTAAGACAGTATATTACAGAATTTTTGCTGCTTCCGGTCATTATTTAAGACATGAGATTATTATCTTATTCATTCAAGAAAACCCCTCGCCTCCTTAAAGCAATTATTATTATTTTATTTTATTTTTTTACATTTCAAAGTCTTTCTCTTTTGGTTGTTTTCTTTGAGCTTTTCTCTCTTCGTTTAATGAAAAGGAGGTTGTGTGCATTTTTATAAATATTGGGAAAGACAACTAATTAACGGCGTCGAGTTTTATGCTTGTTGATTCGAAACAGTTTCGCGGGAACAAGCAGCGGAAGTTTCTTAGAGAGGGTCACAGTTTTGTTCAGAAACAAAAGAATAAACAAAAGACGAATTGTTACGACAAGCGGCGGCCGAACTTTTTTTTTTCTTTCCCCCTCCCGTTTCTCCTTGTTCTTTTTCTCCCGAACCTCCCTCCCAAATCTCTGGACAGCGGCTTTTGTCTTTTAAAAACTACGTAAAAGAGTTTGAACAACAATCCAACCAACCGCCGATTGATTTTTGATTATGAAAACGAAAATTATTAGCAAAATAATGTTATAAAATACAAAAGAAAAAGGAATAAAAAAATATATTAAATACATAATTTCAAAAGAAGATCGTTTGCTGTTAACGTGACTTTTACGGGAGAAAAATTACATCGAAAATTATGACAAATGAGGCATTATTTTTGCTGTTTTAAATAGTTACTAGATTTAAAAGGAGGAAACAACTGAAACTACGTAAAAATTTTTTAAAGCAATTAATAGAAGCAAGCAAAACAATTGAGGAATTTTATTCTGTAAAAAGAACAGAAACTTTCGATTTAAATAGTTTAGATAATTCTAAATAATTTTTATTACAATTAAAATTTTTCAAGATTTAATGAGGTTTCAGAAAATGGAATTGAATGGGGATAAAATATATGCAGTTTCAACAAATATTTGTAACAATAAGAGAAGATCAACATTAAGTTTATATATTTAGATGTCGGCAACTTGAAATTATTAAACTGAGTCAGCAATTTATTATACTAATTTTTAACTTATGTGTCTCTATGCTGCTAAAAAAAAAAATCTTTCCAACGAAACCGAACTTAATCGTCAAATGGATGGAAGGGAGAGGAGGAGGGGAACTGCAAATGTGTTTTTCATCATCTTTTATTTATTTTTTTTTACAAATAAATTAAATGTAGAATATTTACTCTGTTCAGCATCACCTTTCGAAATATGCAAAGTCGTCAATGATTCGAATGAGGTTGTTGATGTTTTACAGGAACTTCAAATGATTTTTATTGATAAACTTAAGCTAATACCAATATCTTTTGAAACGAAGTTTAAGGGACTGTACATTAATGATGAACCCCCTCTTCACCAAGTGTTACACTTCACCTTACTCCCCCAATTCCCTTGTCACGTGTCAAGCGATATTACATAAAAGTATACTCGAAGCGCAGAAACAAGCAAATGTTATAGATCGTATTTCAAACTTTATTTTTAAACTCTATGCTTTTAATGACTTTTTAATTAATGGTTAGATACATATTTATTTAGAAGAAAGAAAAAACATAAAATCTAATTTTATATATTTTTTTTTATTTTAAATGTTTTAATTTAAACCAAAATGCGTACTGTCATACTTCTTAATACCTTTTCTCTTCTCTTGACATTAACTGTCACAATTTTAGGATTTGCTAAATATAGAGGAAATACCAGAAAAAAAAATTCAAACAAGCAAAAATTAAAAAAGTTAAAAAAAATCCAAGATAACGGATGAAAACTGAGTTGAGTGTTTAAAACTTATCAAATTTGAACTAAATAAGCTTGTTTCGCACATTCGTTCTTACAGAAAAGACAGCAACTTAGATTTTAGATTTTTAGTAAAAAAAAAAAAAAAAAAAAAAAAAAAAAAAAAAAACACTAAAAATGCTAAATACAAGCACTAAAAATTTTATATCGATCTAAATCTACTAATAGATCTATTTAGAAATGTGTTCAAGAAACTTAAGAAGGAAAAAATAATTTCAAACAAAAATTTACGGGTGTATGCCGGATAATTATAACTGAAAATGAAAACGTAGATAAGCGTGAATTGTGATAACTTATATTATTTTAAAAATAAGCCTTAATGACACATTTCTATGACAGTGGTAAAAATCGTTTTCATTTTATGAATGGGGAAAACAGGGAAATGATGAAAAAGGAAAACAGTTTTTGGAAATAGTATTTTGTAGCATAAATAAATGAGTGATTAATACTAACACCGTCGTGTTCTATTATAATCAATATTAATGTAAGACTTATTAAGCTAACATTTAACCACTAAAAACAAAAGTCTATCTACAAAACAATAAAAAAAATATGGTGTTAATTTTGACAAAATATAAGCATATAAAATCCTAATTTAAACTGGCAACGATTGCTATGAATTGTTTTTTAGCATTATTCTTTCGGACATAGTAAAAAATTACTCCCAAGATGGACATTCGTGTCAATTTTATTCTAAATAGCATCATACTTTTTTGAAATAAAAAATAAAAAAGGATTACTTCAGAATATCGTGTGTACGTGCTGCCTGAAGTTGATAAAATTTAAAAAAGATGTCTTTTTAGAAATGTCATTAAAAAAGAACCGTGGGAAAGAATCAGTAGCTTTGAAATCAGTAGTTATTTTAATTCGAATATAAATAATCAAATAAAATAATGGCAACACAAAAAAGGGCACGTGATGTTAAAACTCAAACGATTAAAATAATGCATAAGATTGCAAACGATGAATACGGTATTAAAATTGGAAACTAATAATACAATGCAAACGATAAATTCTAAGTTCTTTATTTCTATCGATATTAAGATGTGTTCTGACAAGAAATTGATGACATGTAACTAAAATGCTGAGAAAGCATTGAGCTGCTACTGAAAACTTGAATATTCAGAATTCTGATTCTGAAAACATTTAATGACGTTGTTTGGATGAATAACCAAATTAAGCTTATTGATAAGCTTTTTATGCAAGCTGACACATTTCAGAGGTGAAAAAAACTGCGCGGTAACTTTCATTTGAAATTCAAGTTCAAGTAATTAATGTGGTAGTTTGTTTGCTTCTAATTCATGCATATGGAATAAGAAAGAATCAGCTTCGAAATCTTTCTTGAGAGAAAAACTTGTATTTTTTTGTAGTCTAACCTTTGAAAAAGAAAGAAGCTAGATGAGCAATTAACATATCTGTCAGAGGATGGCGCTACTGATTAAAGGGGAAAAGTGAACAGATACGGAAGCTTTAAGGCAAGCCGGACAAGCAATTGGAGAGTCTACCCGATCTTCATCCATGACCTTAGGATCGTTGCCCTTTTCCTGGCCTGGACATTGAGTGACGACTCTGGTGGGAAATGTAGTAATTGCTCATTCACAGACAGCTTGTTCGTAGCTTTCAGCAAAAGGTGATCAGTAATAAAGTTGTGGAGGAAAGGGTTAAAAACGCAATCAACTCTCCCGCCTAGCTAGTTAGCTTCCCTAATAAAAAACGCTAAATAAAAAATAATGAAAACATCAGAGCAGAGCTGTTAACGTTTTTATTCGTGTTTAATTGTTTGATATCATTTATCTTGCATGTTGGACGATTCTAGGAAAGAAAAAAAAAACTATTCAAAGCAATATTTTTTCTGATATATTAATTTTCTGAGGGATTATTGTGTTTGTGTTTTGTAATGCATAGCACGCATGGTTTGTTACTGACTTCATGCATCGTTAAAATTGCCAGGAAAAAAAGCATGAAATATTCATATAAATTTATTAAGAACATTTCCAGATTCTTTGCAAATATATATCCAGGATTATAATTCGTAATCAATCTGTAAACTTATCCGTACATATATCTTACATATGTAATTATATTTTTTAAGATTTTTTTAATATAGTGGCAAATTTTATTTTAAAGTCCTTATAAGCCTCATTACCTCGTACAAATAAAGAAAGGTTAACAGGGCTGCATAGGAATGAAGTTAAAACACATGAAAAAATACATCAATGGACATGAGATCGTTTCGGCACTACCTGGATCTCTGTGTTTTTCTCTTCCACTCTGTGTTTCAACACTGAAAATGGTTCTGTATTATTTATAGTACCGAAACCATCATATGTCAGTTTATCTCACGTTTTAACTTTATTCATAATTATTTAAATTTAACACTTTACTGGTTTTACCTTTCGCAAACGGACTTGTTTGTTTCTATGTAAACGTTTAAAAATTTTACGAATGTTTACATCTTTTCATTTATTAAAGTTCTTATTAATCATTAAAAGCACATTTTTATAAAGATAACTGTTAGTTTTTTATAGTTAAATTGAATGACTAATGAATTGAAATTAATAAGTCATGGAATAAAATATATTTAGTTAGTTTTGTAAGTTTTTTGTTAATTATTTTAATTTCAAAATTGTTGTTTTAATTAGCTAATTGAAATTGTTATCAATAAATTATCGACAGGCAATTTAGTGACGCAAGCTCCCAAACAACACTATCACCCCACTCTGGTTTGATTGTTAGCTTAAACAAATGAAAACAGTGAGGTTGACTATAGGTTCAAATTTCACTTATTTACAGGATTCGAACCATAAAGCTAAAAGAATGTTTCACATTTTTTTAATAATAATTTCTACGTTTACAGTTTTGTAACTAATTCTGCTAGATTAAATACACTGATTGAACAGAGATGAATTTTTCTGTTTACATTACGGAATAGATAAAATAAGTTACACTGGTTATTATCACTTTGACAGAATCTATCAATTTAAGAGTTTCAAACTGTTATAAAACATTAAAAAAAACGGTTACAAAATTACTTTTAATAGTTACAAATTGATACAGTTTGTTTATCAACTTGATTACATTGCGTAATTAGTGAAAGGCTTTATACAGATAATTCATTTTAACGCTGAATAATATTTTGGTTAAAAAAAATTTTGATAGTGATGTGATACATTGTATTTTGATACTGAGTGGTTTATTTATTTAAACTGCTCAAGGCTGATTCATTCGTTAGTAGATAATAAATGTTTTTAAATTTATTTAAAAAAAAAAGAAAAATAAAGGAATAAAAAAAAAGTGGTTTTAACGGGGAAAATCTGCTTTATAACGTATTTTTGATCAACTTCTGTTGTTTCTTGACTGAAAATGATCAGATAAATTATAATTTGTTTCAGACATTATTAAACAATTTTATGATTTTCGAAAACTCTTTATTGGATAGAGTATTTCGTGTAAATAGCTGCATATATTATTTGATTAATGCAAATAATGTAGAAATTGTAAATTTTACACTTCAAGGAATGTTCGGATTTATTTGAGGAAAAATGTTATTAATATTTACAAATTTATGGGCAAATGCTAACAGTACCGAAAAAGTATTGGTTGCTTCATTATAAATTATTTGTGTCGTTCAGATTCATTCGCTGAGGAGTTATTAATCTACACTGTAAAAAAAAAAAAAAAGAAAAAAAAAAAAAGAGAGAGAGATTTCCTAAAAATTGAGCAAAATTCTGTCAAATAGCTTCGAAACAAATATATTCGAATTTGAAAACCCCATATATTCATTGAGTAGTGACATGCTCAAAACAGACATTGCCTATACTCGTTAAAAACAAAGCACTCAAAATGAGTATATGCTGTTATGAGCATGTCACTAAACTCAATAATATCTACATGATGTCTTCAAATTCCAATTATATTTGCTTCGGAGCTATTTTGACAAATTTTTGCTTAACTTTGAAAAATCATTTAATTGCAGTGTAAAATAATGAGATGAAAAAATAGAAAATTTTGTAGACTAAAGAGAACTAAGGTCTTTATTTTTATCAAAAAAATGAAGACCGCATCATTTTATGTCAAGTTGGATTCTTTTCTTGCCGATTAATTTAGTTTAGCGAAAACTATTAGCCAGATTTTTCCAGTCATGTACTTTTTGTTTTGTCTGAAGACTAGTAATAAGTCTTACTTTGTTCGCAGTTTTAGTTAGTTTTGGAAGTAATTAAATTGTAAAAATACGTTTTTTATGAACGAATATCAAGTTACTCATGTACCTTAATTTTTTGCCACTATACATTCGCAATTCTTCCCATTGTTGGTAGTATAGGTAAATTGTACAAGCTTAAAAATTATCTGAAAAAACAAATACTGTGCCAGCAGTTTTGAGGGGTGGGGGAGAGATAGTAGAAGGTGGGAGAAGCTCTTAATAAATTAAATTAAAAATATTGCCATGCGTCGACAAACAATAAAAGAGTATGAGCTAGTTTTTAAGAACATGCAAGAGATTATTTTTGAAACTAGACTAAATTTCAAAATTTCACGTGATAAAAATGGGTTAATCTATCAATCAATTCCCTATATCTAATCTTTCTACAATACTTACTTCTTTGCAAACAATATTTAGAAAAAAGTACAAAACTTTATGCTCCTAACAATAAAATAAACAAATGAATAATGAAAAGAAATCTTTTTCTTAGGCTATATCTACAAGTCCGTTCCCTTGGCAGTGAAAGCGAGATTTCTTATGACATACTAACCTCAATTCCATGAGTGCACGTGGGAAACACTTTTTAAGAACTGAGAAGAATGCTAAGTATTTTACACTTTCAAATTCGAAAGTAGAATCTCTTCCCCTCCCCATCATTCTTTTCTTCTCTTTAAGGCACTTTTTTCTCCCCTCAAGAATGTTTTGGGAGGAAGTGGGGAGAATGTAGGAATTCGATTTTATTTAATCTTATCTTATTTGTCACTATCAGGAATCGACGATTAAATGTTAACTAAATTATGCATCAATTGAAGTTAAATAATATTATAGAGTTAAGATGATGGCACTTCAGTGTAGTTGGTAAGAAAAATTAATAACATCAACAATCAATTTTGTGAAGAAATTTAAATAATGTTTAGCATAAAATTAAATTCGACTGAGAAGTGAATTTTAAACTGAAAATTTACTTATAAATTTTTCAATTGTTATAATTTAAAATTATCTATATTTAACAAGCGTTGTATGTAACTATGTAATTTACAAATTTATTTATTTACTTGTTTTTTACTCAATAAAACAAGGCAAAACGTCCAAATACAGGGAGGAATAGCATAATAAACATTTAATTAGAACAACGATGTAGGAATTGTATTTTATTTTATCTCATCTTATTTGTCACTATCAGGAATCTAGGATTAAATGTTAGCTAAATTATACATTAATATTATAACATGAAGATGAACTTTAGTTCATTTGGTAAGAAAAATTAATATTATCAAAAATGAATTTTAGGAAGAAATTTAAGTAATGTTTGGCGTAAAATAAAGTTCTACTGCGAAATGAGTTCTATAATTCGATACATTTTTAACATAAATTCTTAAATTATTTTTTAAAAAATATCTGCTTAACAAATGATATATGTAACAATGTAGTTTGCAAATTTGTTAACTTGCTTTTTACTCAGTTAAACAATGCAAAACGTCCAAATACAAGGGATAATAAGGCTAGTAAACATTTAATTGGAACAACGAATTTAGCAAAAGTTCATTTAAAAGTAATAATTTGATCGAATAAGCTAACTTTAAAGAAAAAAAATTAAAAATTAGTTAAAAAATTAAAGATGTAGTTTGCAAATTTGTTCATTTACTTTTTTACAGAGTAAAACAATGCAAAACGTCCAAATACAAGAGGGAACAGTATAGCAAACATATAATTAGAACAATGAATTTAATTTCATTTCATTTAAAAGTAATAGTTTGATATAATGATTGAGATGATTAAAAATACTTTCATGTAAGTTTGATCGAATAAGCTAACTTAGCGAGGTAACATAATAAAATAACTTAAGGATAAATTTAGTTAACATAAAAAACGAGACCATTTTAAAGTTATGCATAATGAGCTTTACAGCATAACTTTTTAAGCGGTTTAAACTTTTTTAACCGAAGATCACAGACTAAATTTAATTTAGTGGATGTCGCAGACACTAAAAAAAGAAACGTTTTAATATGATTTTTTTTAATTAATGCGTTAATTAAAATTTAAAATTAAATTAGGGTGTTTGGATACTCATACTAATTAAAAATAAATACGTTAATTAAACTTCTCGATTGGTCGAACTTTAAAAAACTTAACAGAAGAAATAATTTTTTAAGAAGTTCATCACCATTTAAAATAAAAAAAATAAAAATGTTTGTCATAGCTAAGCCTCTCGTTAATCTACTAAGATAGTATTGTTGAAAAAACATAAAAACAGTCTTTAGTCCGGACACTGTTTTTATAGTCCGAATAGGTAGCTATCATTTTCCAGACATTAAAATTAAGACGCAAATAGACACGCTTGGATAAATTCAACTAATAAAAAAGAAATATATATATTCAAAAGAAACTAATTCTAGAAAGAAACTTGTCTTTGTGTATTGTCTTTTCTCGTTTATTCAACATGATGGCAGTAAATGCTACCATTAATTGTTAACCAAGGCATGACAAATTGCTTAAAAAAGTTAGCGTGAGTTGATCTTGACCAACACGCAAATGTTTGATGCTACCTGACAAGCTCCAAACAGTGAATCTAAAAAAAATTAAATAAGCAAAACAATGAAAGAAACCTAATTAAAATATTTTAAAGAAAATATAATTTAAATTAGATTGCATTTCAGCTCTAATTTGAGGTCATGCGGTGGATATGCAATCAAAATTAGCAAACAATTGCTCCCTATAATTCAAAGCATTCTGAATCTACGGTATTAATTTTTGTCACGTTATTTTTTCTTTAATTCTAGAAACTGATCATCATTAGAAATATATTAAATATATAGAGTAAAATAAATAGCAAAATTACAAAAAGAATAAGTTTATTGTAAAAAATTTCGGATCAAATTACGGTATTAAGTACCGGCATTTTGGGTGCATCATCCGTAAAATCCATTTTTACTGTAAAGTATTATATCGTAATTTTTACAGTTATATTAATTATACCACTGCTAAAATTACGGTGTATCGGAGTTTTTGTTTCGTAATATGTTCCAGTAAAAATGAATTTTACGGTAAAAAGTAATGACACCCTGAGTGCCGGTACTTTTCACCGTAATTTAATTCGGAATTTTTTTACAGTGTATAATAATGAAAATAGTAAGAATAAGTTTAATAATAATAATAAGTTTAAAAATAATAATTTTCTTTATTAGAAGAATTTGCATACTTTAGAACCGTTTGTGAGTATTAGAATTTTGCTAATAGAAGAACTTACTATAATCATTTCAATACTAGTTGATATGTTTAATTTGAAGAAACAAATTACTTTGAAGAAACAAATTAAGCGACGTTTTTACGACTATAAGTAAAAACGATGATAATCAAGTCGAATCAGTGTAACAAAACAAGTTCAATTAGAAATAATGCTTTACAATCAAAATTGATATTATACAGAAAAAAAGCATTGTCAAAATCTTTAAGAAAAAAATCTTTATGATTTTTTACCCATAAACTGATTGATGATTTTTTACACTTTCAAATAAAATAGATTTCAGATTTTAGTTACTTTTGGTTGTGTGCCAACGGTAGACCTATATTTTTTTCTTCCTCTTTTAAATCTAATCACACACTAGTTTTTAAGCTTAAGCTTTCATTACAAACTATTTATAATTTAAAAGAATATAAGCTAAGTACCATTTAAGCATAACTAGAATAGCTCATTATTTCTAATTAATTTATATATAAAATTCCTAAAATATCAATATTCAATTCAAACTCTACTAAAGTGGTTGTTTGGAAGTATATGCACAGCAAAACCTTTATGAACTGTAGTCTCAGGTAAAACCAATACTTTGTCTTTTCCTTTAATAAACTGTTCTTTTTTTAAATTAATTCCTGAAATTATTGTATTGAATAATTAAAAAGTGTTTTAGTTCATTTTTTTCCTTCAAAACTAGATAAAGAATTGAAATCAATAGATAATTAATAACATTGGGCTAAAATTTATTTATATTATTCTCGAATGCACGCATATTAATGTAAACTACCTCCTAGTTTTTAATGTTAGTAATTTATTAAAAAATAATTTAATAATTTTAACAGTTAATTTTTTTGGTAAATGATTAAAAAATGTTGCACATTTTAAAACATTCCTTTAACTAATATCTAAATAAATCGATTATATGATATTAAATAATTTTATGAAAAATTACATATTTTACGTGAATAAAAAACACTCTTCATTTTGCAAATTCCTGAAATTGAAGAATAAACAACTTTATTAAATATCGCACAATTGAGTTATCTTAGTTAAAATAAAACAATTATTTGTTTATTAGATAAGTTAATTCGAAATATTTTTTGTTATGAAGAAAATAAATGTTTATCTTTCACCCAATCTGTCACCGAATTTATTTATAATGATTTCTATCTCCAAATCAAAGAGTATTGATATATTAGTAAAGTATTTTACAAAACAGGAAATATGTGAACTCCAAACCTAAGGCTTATAAAATTCCCAAAAACTTTATCCAAGTAAGGAAGAGTGTTTATATGTGTATATGGGGGCAGAATATATAGGCCAACTAGGACCAAGGTCCAGGAAAATGTACCAACCCTTTCTCACAAGATGTCGTCAATCATAAAAAGAAAATCAATTAACTCCATGAATTCACTTAAGCTATCTCTTTTCTATTATCAGGTTCATCCTTTTTTTCGTTTTTTTATTCGCTCTCTTTGATCAGGTAGAAGAGGAGCTGGTGAATTTAACAAAGAATTACTCGCTAGTGAAAATAATAACAATATAAAGAAGAATAAAAAGTTCCCCCTGCCCCCTAAAAATCAGTGGGTCAAGTCCTTAAAGACTGACAGGAGCGCCTTGAAGTTAAGAAAGAAAAAACTGACCCCAATCGAATCGTCCGTTCGAATCTTTTATAACAGGCGACCTTCCAAATATATCGTGGGAAGATTTATAACCAAAACGAGGCCGGGACCCCGCTAGAAAAAAGGCATAAAAGGGTGATAAAAATCTTATTATGCGCTTTGGAGAAAGGGGTAAAATTTCGGTCACAGAATTCTTATCACTTGCTGTTTTTTTTTTTTTTTTTCAAACTACCTCTAGTCGGTGCTATCCTTAACTAAAAGCAATGAGGACAAATACAACTCATTTCTTAATTTTTTTTTACGTCATTAAATGCAGAATTTATTCGGGTGATGTGAAGGTTGAGGTGATAAATTACTCCAAAGATCAAAAAACTACTCTCACAGACGGATCTTAGGGAGTTTTAGATGAATTTAAAGCTACTTTATACATGTTTCGGTAGACTAGATAAATATGTTTTTATTTTACAGTACCAATGTCACATTTACTAAGCAATGCTTTAATGGTATTAACGCCAAGTTCATAAAAATCGCATAAAGAAAGAAAAAGTTGAAGAGATAATAATTTAAATAAATATAATAATTAAAGAACATTAAGTGCTAGCGAGTAAGAGCAAAAAGAGAAAGGCTCTATTGCAATTGAATTTAATTGAAAAATTATAAAATATTCAGGCATCAGTTCATAATTTTTAGGTCTTTGGTCAAAGGAAATTGTCATGAATACGCAATCATATATATATATATATATATAAATTTATGAAAACGTAAATAAAAAGAGGAGTAATGGAGAAATAAACCTTCATTTTACTTCATACGTTACTTTAATAATGTTTTAATGGTATTGACATACGTTCTTAAAAATAGCACAAGAAAATAAAAAGTAGAACAGTGATCGCAAAATGGTGTTAAAAATTTTAAACATATTAAATAGTAGCGGTTAGTAACAAACTCACAAAGAAAAGAGAAGCTATTGAAAATTATTATAAGTTAGAAGTACTTCTCCAGACTTCTGCACCCTTAAGAATAAAGAGAAAGTATTCAAATAAATATTTAGGTAACAATTAAAATTTTTTGGCTTATAGCAATCATTGGTTCAAGGTCTTTCCTATCCCCCATATGATTTATAAGGTGTTTATATGGAGTAATCACTAAAATTAACAAATCTTATTCTGTGTAAATATCATTATCAAAATAATTGAAATTAAAGATAAAAATCATATTTAAATCACAAGTGCGATTTAATAAAAATGGTGAAAAATAAAACAAAAAATTTCACTATGTCATTTGAAAATAATAATATATAAAAAAATAACAAAATGATAAAAATTTAGTAAGCAAGCGAAAGTTATTTTCTGTCACAATTCAGCGTCGGCCGTGCCACTTCAAAAACAGTTTACGATTCTAATAGTAGAGGGCAGCACCACGACTATTTCGCACATCAGGTAAAAAGTTAGGGAGAGAAAGAAGAAAAGACGCTCTTCTTTCTTCATCTACCTACACAATGATTTATAAATTTTGATCCCTTATTTATGTGTAAATTACAAAGTAATAATTTTTTAAAAATCTTAAGTGACGCAGGACCTCCTCACTAATTTGTTTTTTTACTAAAACTAAAAAGACGATTTTAACAATTGATTTTTACTACCAATATTAAATATCCTGAAATTTGGCGAAAAATCCGAATTGAATTTATTCTTTTGCTAAAACTCATAGCAATTAAAAGCATTCTTAAACGCTACTAAAAGAGTTATAATTATACTATAATTAAACATTTATGTAATTAATATGCAACTATATAATTATCCTGTAATTTATATAATTATATACTTTCCTATTAATTTACTTTTATGACAAATCTGTATACAGGCCTTTTTTTCTCTTTTTTTTTGTATTGTGCTGCATTTTTTGTATAATTAGGTTAATTTTTTAATGAAAAATTTAATGTAGATCAATCACACAATACCCACTAAGTTTTAGAATAAACTAACAATGCAATAAATTTTTATTGATTTTAAAATAACATAAAATTTGATTTTATCATAAATGTTCTATTTCTATTTTTTTTCTTCCTTTCTTATCTGATTTTCTCCTCTTTTCATTCGTTTTTTTTTCTTCATTTGAAAACCAATATCATTCTTTTATCATCACGTTAATATAAATGCGCACTCATATAGATTTTAGTGATGCATATATACAAAGATAAAAGTAACGCATCTCTAAAAACTATTATAAAGAAATAATTCTATCTAAGGATGCTTAAAATTTATATCTTGAGTTCAAGGTGAATTTTTTGATTTTTGTTTTTGTGCCGTTTTTTGATTCTTAACAAGCTTTAGATTATAGAGCGTTGTTTTCCAGCACATACACTATTTAAAAAATGCGGAAAATAAAAGTGTCGCTTTATTAGATTAGGCGACAATGCGCACGATAAATTTTCTACCAAGTTCGTCTTAATATAAAACAATAAAATCATGTTAGAAATTTTAAGTAAGTAACAAAAGATTGTATTTTTGTCCGGTTTTTGTTTTTTAAAATTTAACTTTCTTTAACCCCTTCCTTCTCGCTCCCGTGAAAATGACAGGGTGAATTTTCGCCCTCTATTTCTCTCTCCCGTGATATTGACGGGCTGGAATAATCAGTAGTAACGAGCCCATAAGAATAAAACTAATTCATTTCTTTTGATCGGAAAACATTTTATTTCTCATTTTACACAAGATGGCAGTACCAGGATATTTTTAAGGTAATTGTAGATAATTAGTTTATCTTAAACTAGATGTCTGCACCAATCAAATACGTAATACAAATACAAAAGCGAAACAAATAGGCGCTTTTATGACCGTTTTCTTGAAAATTAACCGATCGTTAAGGGGTTATTGTTTAAAATGATAAGAACCAATGCTAAAAAGTTCGTTAAACGTAAATTACTTAAAAACAAATATATTTATCAAAATCTTAAAACAGACAAATATATAATTCTGAACTTCCTTCAAAAAATGCTAATTGCCTAATTGTGTAGGGATAATTTAGAGCATAACGCCATTTCTAAACTAGAATAATGATATCTCAGAATAAAGCCATGTATATTTTCCTTATTTAAATTAGTGACGATCTTGCATACCCTTCGAAAGTTATTGCCAAGTAGAGTAAATATGACACTGGTAAAAAGTTTGTTTAGAATTTTCCTCCTCTGCTAATTGAGGGCAGAATTCAGTTGAAAGAAAACTAGGCTTTTAAAGCAGAAAATGTGATTAAATAGTTCTCTTATACTTTAACATTAAAAGAAAACAACTTTAAAGAAATGTCTCATAAAAAGGAAAAAATTAGTCCTTATCTAGCAAACAGCATGTAAAAAATTTCCGCAAAGACAAACAGTTTTTTATATAAATAAAATAAAATAAATATTTAGCTAAAAAATTTCCTCCGAGACATAAATTTCGTAAAATTCTAATAACGGTACAGTTGCAAATAAATATAAAACAATTGTTAATTCTCAGGAAAGAACCAAGTGCAATTAGTTCGAAAAAATAATTACCTAACAACCCCGCAATGCATAAAAATACTAATGCAATTAGCGATCTTTTCTAAAAACATTATAATGATTACCGGCATCTCTAGTTTAAATTAAAATTTCAAGTCATGCATAATGTGAAGAAATTTAATAAAAATATCAAAAAGTACACAAGGCATAAATACCTTTTTAATTAAAATCGTTAACCGGATAATATAAAACAAACTTTTATTACTTTCATAAGATCGCTATTTGTATGTGTTCCCTTTTATAGCGAATTCCTAATTGGTTACAAAATTCCGTTCTGTTGCTGCAAAAAGTTTGTCGCATTTCACGCCAAATCGCTCAAGATTTCTTTTTTTTCTCCCATTTTTTTTTTATTTTATTCAACTTAACTTTATTTTAACTTTTTCCTTCAACAACGGAATTGATTTCGAAACATAAATTTTCCGTTAAAAAACGTTTTTCATATTTTTGACAAGAATATGAAAAATATGCAAGATATAAACACTCTTGCAATTAAATGCTTTAACCAGATAACATAAAACAAATTTTTATAAGATTGTTATTTGTATTTGTTCCCTTTTCGGGCGAATCCATAATTGGTTACAAAATTCCAGACTGTCGCAGGCAAAAGCACGGCACATTTCACGCCAAATCGCTCAAGCGTTATTTTTCCCCCACATTTTTCTTTAACAAATCTCAATCATTTATAAACATTTTTGTGGTTTGCTGTCACAATTTAACAATATAATAGTAGTTAATACTTTTTCTTTAACCTTTACTTTCAACAACGGAGTTGATTCCGGAAAAAGAGTTTTTTTCCTTTGAAAAAACGTTTCTTGTAAAGAAAAAAGGCGAAGTTCCATCAAAATGTTCTTTCTTTTATATTCTTGTTTTTTCTTTAATTCTTTTCGCGCGAGGGGGTATTAAATGTCGAGATGTTGGGTCGGAACGTTTAATTGTGTAAATGGGCAAAAAATATAAGTCGTAGGAGGGAAAGAAAAAATAAGAATGAATAAAAAAGAAAGAAAAGAATTGCGCACAAAATACTCGTCTGTTTGAGTCAATCAAATTTCTTAGTTTTAGTCGAAGTTTATTTTATTTTTTATTTTTTTTCTAGAGATATTGAATATCAAGTTGTCGCTGGATGTGTTTAATTATGTAAACGTGGGAAGCTACAATAAAAAAAAAGAAAAATTTCGAGGATGAGGCAACGGATCTCTCAGTTTATCAAACGTTTAATATTCATCCGCTTAGAAAATAAAAGTGTGTGAAAAATTCTTTGAGAAACATTTAATTTTTTTCATATGCAAATGCAAAGATAAAAAACGGTAATCTACAACTCTTGTGGAAATCAAGCACCTGCTACCATTTTTTTTTAAAAAAAGCCTTTTATATTTTTATTTTGAATTTTCTCTAGACATATAGTATATGTATGATAACTCCAATTTAAAGAGCCTGATTGTTTTCTTTTTGAATGCTAATTATGCTTATTTCGTTTAACTATTAGCTATTTTTACTAATTACATATTTTTGCTTTCAGTAAGTTTTATCCATTGTGGACTTGTCTATCGTCTTAAAGAGATTTCAACCTTCATTTTTATTATTTTAAAAAAATTATTTTTGCTTATGGTGACGTCATCAGTGGGCATTAATATTGAATGCTATAAACTGGCAAAATAAAAATTAACAAAAAAGAAAAAAAAATATTGTTTTTAAAAAACGTTATAAATATTGATTGTATTAATGCGTTATGTTAGAAAATTTATGGTGATTATGATATGGTAATTTATGAATTTTTAAAAAAGCAAATCATGAATAGAAAATTTATGGTAAAGTATGAATAGAAAATTTATGGTAAAGTATGAATAGAAAATTTATGGTAATTCCTGTTATGGACATTTCCTGTTTAACACAGTTATTCGGTCCATGGGGTTATAGAAAACATGTTTAATATGTTCAAAACATTTTCCATTTAAGAGCACATTTTTACAATTATAAAAAAAAAAACTAAAACTGAAAATACTAAAAAAAAGATATTTTTTAAAGGTTTACGTTTAACGTTTAAAGATTTCCATTTTTTTTTTCACTTTTTAAAATGGTCAAATCATATTAATAAATAAATAATTAAATAACAACTACTACTACCAATAATAATCGTAAGAATCAGAAATAATGAAAAAGGCCTAACAATTTTTATCAAACGTAGTCAAGTCCCAAGATTTATTTTTAATTCAAAAACATTAAATTTGTTTAATTAAGCAAAAAATAATGAGTTAAGTATAGATTTTAGCATACAAACGTTATCAATATAAGTTAACAGTATATGCTACGAACTAAAAAAGGAAATTAAACTTTCTTCAACATCAAATCAAATCATTGCGCGAATTGAACTAAATTGGAATAAAATAAATTAATTTTTATTTGCTGATATTTATTTTCCGATTTCTATTGACTGTTGTATTTTTACTAAAAAAACATTTACGGGGCACCTTTCTGCGTTTTTTTTTCTTTCAAAAAACGTGTAACATATGCAAGCTGTTTCAGTAGGTGAATTCTCTGGTGCTATTTATCGCATATTCACAGATTTCAAATGTTTACTACATAATATGTAAATTTCGTGAGATCTAGCATTCCCAGTGAATAATTTTATCGTTATATTACTGATTTCTCAATGTTTAAGCCCTTATATTTGATGTGCCTAGAAACTGAAAAACAGAACCGTCAGAACTCTTCAAGAGTGATACTTATATAGCGATGTTTTTCACGATAAATATTATTTAAATAGCGATGTTTTTCGCGGTAAATAATTATTTAAATTATCGTGTGTTTATATAATTATCATTTTAATAAAAGAAAGTTTCATGGAAAAACAATATTTTGTTTAAAGTTACATGGGAAACATTATTTTGTTTAAAGTAACATGGGAACCATTATTTTGTTTAAAGTAGCATATCAAATAATGTTTCGCTTAAATTAAAATAGGAAACAGTATTTTGTTTTTTATCTCAAGAGTTATTTCACCCCAAGTTGTCCAGTGGTTCCTATTTTAATATTTTCCATTTCAATGATGTTTGTTCAGATTCAATTTTCCTAGTTTTAGACGATCAAACAAAAAATTACAAAGTTAAAATAATATGTTTAGATAAAAAACGTTAAAATAAAAGTTTAAACTCTAATTTAGATTCTGATAAATTATAACTCTGTGTAGATTACTTGAGCGGTGACTAACACATTTTTAAATTTATTTAAGTATTTTTAAAAAATATTTAAAAAAAGTAAGTTTTTAAATTTAATTGCTTATTAACATAAAATTAAAATATTTCATTACTAATAAATTAAAATACAGTTTAATTAAACTTCAAAAATTGAAAATTGAAACACAAGAATTGAAAAGCCGTAATGCCAGTTTTGAAAAAGCCATATAAGTTTAATTAAAATTCATAAAAAATTCATCACTATTAAATTAAAATGTTTTTTTTAACATGATTAAAATAATTTCAAATTTTTTTAAAAAGGAATAAAATTACAATTTTCACACCGAAATTATATTGAAAACACATGGTTAGATATAATTAACACTCGCAACTCCAAGTTTATATTATTGCAAAGAAAGAGTTTTTAAATACTGAGTATTAGAAATATGTTGCTGTTCATGTTTTAATCAATAATCATTTTTATCTCTTGCATAGTTTAAGATTCCACTGTTAAAAAATTAACTATTATAAATTAATTCAGCAGTTTTAGACTAAATATTATTAATAGTAGGGAAAATTATTTTTAACAGTATTAAGAACTATTTTTACTATTATTAATAACTAATACGTTTTATCTATGAATGTTAAATATAATGTTTCAACAGTCAATACTAACTTCAATATTTCAATTGTTAAGAAGCACTTTGTAGACTATTTTTTTTTAAATGTTATAACTGCTCCCCCCTTTGACAAAATATATAACACACATTGCTTCTTTCTTTATTTTTTTTCTGCAAGAAAAATAATAGTCAAAATGTATATTATTAATAATAATTAATGCGTTTTATCTGTAAATGATAACTTCAATGTTTCAAATGTAAATGATAACTTCAATGTTTCAACTGTAAATACTAACTTAAATGCTTCAACTGCAAATAGTAAAACTTCAATGCTTCAACTATAAATATTAACTTCAATGTTTCAACTGTTAAGAAGCATTTTGTCGATTGTTTTTTTTTTTCACTGTTATAACTACTTCACGCTTTGCCAAAATATAACTTGATGTTTTAATTATTCTTTTCAGTAAGAAAAGAATTGTCAAAATGTATATTATTACAATAATTTTCAATATGAATTTATTAAACAGGGAGAGTTCAATAACTTTCATGATTGTTTATAAAAAAAAAACGAGTAATTTATTTTTTGACTGGTAGAGCTTGATGGTTCCGGTTAAAAAACAAGCTGATTAAAATAATTTTCTATCCTCTAATGTATTCAACATATTACCCTCAGACAGGATAGTGTATATATATACACACAAAAAAATAATGATAGCAAATAAAAAAAATATTAAACAAGCGTGTAAATAAAGATGTAAAAAAAAAGTGTTGTTCGGCAAAATTTCCTTTTCCCAATCCCAGTCGAGACCCCTCCCCTCCCCTCCCCTAAATGCAGTTATTACACTAGTCACACTCTTGGCAATGTTACGGGTCCGCACATCTTCAGCCCGTAGCTCTTTAAACCCTTTCTTTTTTTACTCCTGGCATGTTCTTTGACCAGTTCCCAAACTTGATAAGATGAGAAGAAATAAATACAAGTTTTCCCACCAAAGCGTGTAAAACTTCTTTCAGCCAAGGCCTAGACAGGTTTTAGGGCCTGTTAATATATTGGGAGATTAATTAGTTCCCTCCATTAATGACAAGCTGTGTTTCTTCTTCAGGTAAAAGAAACCTTTCTTCCTTTTTAAGGAAAAAATAAATAAAAAATAATTCGCAAACTACTCCGCCAAAATTTCCCCCACCCTATTCCGAGGGTTTTTATTTATTGAGTAAACTTTTCTGAGAGTAAACTCTTTTTAAAAGATGTTTGCTCCTTTTATTTAGAAATCTCGTTCCTCTAGCAAAAGAAAATGATTTTTGCTAGACGCACTCCATTTACTTAACTAGTGAAGTACTTAAATGAGCTGGTATTTTTCGTCGCCGCTTGCTTGGCGAAAGATTTCGTGAAAGATGGCGTTAAAAGCCACTAAATGGAAAACAGTTCATTCCCCGAATAATTGAAAGAATTTCCCACGGTCTGGTAATGGAATGAAAAAGACGATGACAAATAAGATCTTACTCTCTTAATTTACAACTTTAGTTGCTACTTGAATTTAGGAAAAGGATTTGATTTCTAGAAAATGGTTATTTTTGGATTGTACTTATTGTTGATTTAAACGAACGGGATATTGCATGTAACGCACTTTTTAAACATCAATAAATTTAGACCTTTTTTTAAAGTTCACTAATTATTATTACTTTAACGTTTTGTGTTGCTATTTGAAAAATAAATTAATCAGATTTGAATTACCACTTGTGCTTTTCTTTTTAAATATTTAGAAACTTTTTTATTGAGTAAGTGCTTCATTCTCTTGGAAATGGTTGAAGAATTTATAACAAAAGATTTATGATAATTTTTTTTTAGGAACTTTCTTGCTTTCGCGAATGTTAAAAGTTTTATAAGTCTATCAACAAAAATATGGATAAATTTAATATGGCCAGAACATGGTTAAATTTATCGTGTTTCTGGCTCTATAGGTACAACAAAATGTTCGGCCATTTAATTTCGCCTTTTTACTTTTTAATTTACCAAAGCATTATAACTGTAGCTTAATGCAAGAATAACCAATTACACTTCGAGATAAAAGTTTATGAAATCAGATGTAAATGATTCAAACGCGATTAAAAATTTATAACACCGTGCTTAATGTTTTATCCAGAATTTTATGTAGCTCAGTTTCCAAAATTTTGTATCTTTAATATTGCTCTTTTTCTTTATCTTTCTAAAATTTTTAATAATAGACATAAAGAATTATTATAAATGAAAAAATACGAAATAATTCATGAATTTAACTACAAAATTGTTTTAAATTACATTGATTATTGAGATATATAATATTTGAACAAACTATAAGATAAATAGAATTTTTTACTGTGTAAAAACAAATTTATACTATTTTTTCTGGGTTTTTAGCTTAACTACTTCAAATATTATTTCATACAGTTTCGCACATATTCCTTTATGTACTTTAAATTAAATCAAGGTACAAATTTACTTTTTTCTGCATTTAAAATAGATATAAGGGTTACTTAAAATAGAAAAAAGGGGAAATTCATTGTTGTGATTATATATTATATAAAGGTAACACTTTTTTCAAAATTAACATTTTTCAATGAAAATTTTCCTCAGTATTGCCTCCAGATAGTACTTAACAAGTTACCGAAATTTCAATTAAATAAGATCATAGTATACATAAATACCTTACAACAAACGTGAAAATCGTGGTATGTTCACTAAAATCGCCTTTAAAATATGCTTTCCTGATAGATTTGAAACTTAGGCTTATCAATATTTTGCCTCAAACCTTTCAATTATAAATTCATTAAGAAAATATCCCCTTTTTAAGTTATACTGTTATTTGTCGTGCCGAAACACGCTGAAAGAGTTAAAACTAACTATATAACTCTTATAAAGATACGTTTAAAAGAATAATATTCATAAAAATAAGAAATGATAAAGAACATGCGTGCAATTATTTTGATAATAATATACCTAGTGTTCGTTTTGGTGCAAACACATTGTTTCTAATTCAGACTATTACACGCTCTTATAAATAAGAATATTAATTCAAACGTGTTTAAAGCAAAACAAATTCTACGTTCATTTTAAAATTAAAAAAAAAATCATTGCAGGTATGTTTTTAATCATTTCTTATTTTTGACAAAAACAACTAAGTTTTTATAAAGAAAAAAAAGCTGGTTCACTAAATCACTGTTGAAAAACGAATGAGCACCATAACTTACGAATGCCATTGAAGAAGGTAGAAGCAGCGGTCAAATTTAACATCATCAAAGAGTACTATCACATCGTATACAATCTTTGTTATTTAATAAAAGGCGAAAGGGCACACTTAATACAGCCTTCCATTAATGATCTATTATGGAAGAAAATAAATGTATGAAATTGGATAGCATGACCACTAAGATTGTGGGTGGAGTTAGACGGCAGGTAATTTTCGGCCTTTGGAGATTGAAATACTGGAGGATCATGATTGGAAGAATGGAAATCTAACTTCAGATCTAGATTAAAAATTTCATTTATCAACTTCTTTTATAATTTTATTTAGAAATGGCATTACGATTTTATTTAATGATAATTATACATGTGTCTAATCATGCAAGTAATGCATTTTTGAAGAATTGTTTTCTTCTATACTTGAAAACGCTATTCTGGTTTTACTTTCGTAGTAATTACAGTTTGGTTGTATTGATTTTAATAACTAATAAAATTTATATTGGTTGCAATATATGTTATATTTTTATTCTTTTCTTGAATCTTTTTATAATTTCATTTAGAAATGGCATTTAGATTTTATTTAATGATAATTATTGCTGTGTCTAATCATGCAAGTAATGCATTTTTGACGAATTTTTTTTTCTATACTTGAAAACGCTATTCTGATTTTACTTTCGTAGTAATTACAGCCTGGTCGCATTGCTTTTAATAACTAATAAAATTTATATTGGTTGCAATATATGTTATATTTTTATTCTTTTCTTCAATCTTTTTATAATTTTATTTAGAAATGGCATTTAGATTTTATTTAATGATAATTTCAACTGTGTCTAATTAAGCAAGTAATGCATTATTGAGGAATTGTTTTATCTACACTTGAAAATGCTATTCTGATTTAGCTTAAGCTTGGTTGTATTGCGTTTGATAACTGATAAAATTTATATTGGTTAGTATGAGTGTTATTTTCTTATTCTTTTCTTCAAATTTAAGTTTCATGAAACAATTTCCTCATAATTTTATTTCGAAATGGCATTACGATTTTATTTACGAGTCATGCAAGTAATTCTTTTGAGGAATTGTTTTCTTATACATTTGAAAACACTGTTCTGATTTTACTTTCGTAGTAATTACAGTTTAGTTGTATTTCATTTAATGACTAATAAAATTAATATTAGTTACAATATATCTTATATTTTTATTCTTTTCGACAAAATTCATTTATCAATTTCTTAAAAATTTTATTTAGGAATGGTATTTCAATTTTATTTAATGTTAATTATAGTTGTATTCTATTGCGTCGAATCCTGCAGAAATGCATTTATGAGAATTTTTATCAATTATATTTAAATTTATCAATACTAAACTCATAATATTTTCAAATCAATGCAAAGAAAATTTTGTAATACTGCTGCCATAAAAAGAATTAGAATCAATTCGATTAGAATTATTTCCCTCATACCAATAGAAAATTAAAATTTGTAATTTAGTTCAAGATTTCCTTAATAAACTTAATTTTAAAGTATAAAAGTTACCATTAAAATATCAAAGTAAGTACCGATACAACTTTTTACCGTTAAAATTCATTATTACCGGAACATATTATATTACAGAACAAAAAAATCTGATGCACCGTAATTTTTACAGTAATAATTACCATAAAATCCCAGAAATACTTTTAATTAAATAAATATTACTGTAGAAATTATGGTATAATATTTCAGGGTGAAACTGGATTTTACGATACCAAGAGATTTCACGGTAAAATGAATTTTACTGATAATGCGCCCAAAAATTTTATGGTAATTTTAAATTAATTATTATAATTATATAATTTATAATTTAATTAATTAATTAATATTAATTAATTAATAATAATAATTAACTAATTAATTAATATTATAATTTAATTTAATTATGGTAAATGTATGGTAATTTTTTTATCAACAGATTTTGTATAATAGAAAATAGATGTCGTGCATTCAGTAATTTCTATTGCTTTTAAGTCTCAGAGAAAATTATTGCAGTGGCGTAAAATTAAATTCTAAAGTAAAGATAACGAATAAAAAATTATATTTTAGCGCTAAATCTTTAAATATGTTTAGCAAATTATTTTAAACATACCCGAATTTCAAAGTCGAAATATTATATTTTACCAGAAGCAAACTTAATTGCAATAAACCAGCTTTCTAGTTGTATACTACCCCCGCAATGAAATTGCAATAGACGGTTAATAGAAGTCAATTACACGAACATGAATTGAATAAGAACACATGCTACACAAAGACTATCTTTTCTTAAGATAAATGCTTATCTCTAAAAGGTGACGAAATTCCAAATCCGTTCATTCCTTTGTTAAACGAACGGTCATTGTTCCAAAAACAACGCAATTATGCTATTCCGCAAAAATGTCAGAAACTGAAAATTAATTAAGCGACGGATAATTACTAAAAATTATCGGCATGTTCTCAAAAGTAAAGAATGTTCCCTCTTAGAAAACTTGAGTTAGTACGCGACAACCATTTGTAAGAAGATGCAGTTACACTCATCATTGTTTACGTAATTACTCTTTACTTCATGCGCAGAATACAAACTAAGTCGGCTAATTATCTAACCAAACGAGACATTTTTTAATAAACGCCTTCTGTGTCGAGCGAATAATACTGAAAATCATAAAAGGTGATTAATTATAAAAATAACGCTATTACTTCATTAACATTTGACCCAACACGTTGGGGTTAGTTTTATGATAAGAGGGGCTAAAGGCTGGAAACAAATCTAATTGACTCAGCAAAGGATTGAAAAGGTTCTCATACTTATGTGTAAATGAATCAACTCATTTTCTCGTGTGAAACCAGTTTTTAATAGGTATCAGTTCACATTCTGGTGGTTGTTTTATAGTTTGCAAACAATTGATCAAAATAAGAGAAGATAATTGTAAGCTATCGATATTCAAGACAGAGGCAAACGCATTGAGAAAAAAAAATCATTGAATATTTGTTTAGAGTTAAGATAAATTTTAAATATATCGTAGAAAAAGCAAAATAAAAAAAAAGAACATTTTAAAAAAATATTTGAAAAATTCAAAATACTATTGCTTGCATTAAAATATTTATTCTGCGTGTATTTTTGCATTATTTTGCTCTTCATTATCCTTTTCAAGTATAAAAAGAATTTTTCCCCTCTAAAAAATTTTATTAAATCGACCCAAAATGGTTTTAACGGTTGAATATACTGTAGAGAAAGCAAAAAAAAGAATAATATTTTTAAAAATATTTAAAATACACCAAAATAATTATTCACTCTTCATTACGAACTGGCTTTTCTAAGGTATAAAAAGAATATTTATTTTTCTTAACATTGCATAAGTATCTAAAATGGTTTTAATGGTTGAAAATACATGTTCTGAAGGTTTATGATTTTTAAGCCTTAAATCACTGAATCTTTATGTAGTTAAAATGAAACAAATACTGTTTTTTCTCAACATTACTAAAATTATTGTTTTCAGTTTCCAGCATATTTTGAAATATGTTTTAAAATGCGTTCGAATTATTTCATCTCATATTTTCGACACTTTCCTTTGAAACCTTTTTTTCAATACTCGTCACGTAACTTATCATTTATCATCTAAAACCACTTTTTGATGCCAAAAAACTAGCCTTGATCGTGACTGATCTATAGTTACTTTGATTTTGATCAATAGTTAACTATTATAATAAACAATTACAGGCATTAGTAATTTGTGTTATTCCTTTTGTCATTCACGAGATATTTTTTTGTAACAAAAAATAGTTGTGAACAAAATTATTTTAAGGATTTTAATAATGATACTTAATTAACAATGGAACAACTCAACTCTACACTTAAACATAAAATTGATGTTGCCGATTTTACAACTTTGTTAACCTCTTGAACAGCAAAACCTAAAAAGTGGTAATTCACGGTTTTCTAAAATTATCGATTGATTTTCAAAAATATTTTTCAATGCTAAATACATTTAATTCTACAGCAATAAAATCATAAGATATTGGCTTAAATTGTAGAAAGAATTAATAAACGAGGGATTTAAATTAAATCCGGTTTTTAAAATAAAAACTGTGGTTTGTTTCGCCAAACTGTTGTTGAAATAGATTTCAAAGCCTGCAGCAGAGTTCTAAATTAATTTTTAATTAAACAGCAAGAAAGATGTACTTTGTACACAAAAAGATTAAAGAAATATTTTCCCTTCAGAATTTAACATCCTTTTTAAAAAACAATTAATAGCAGCAAATAAGAAGGAAAAAAATAGATGCATTAAGAAGCATTATCAGCCTTCAAACGTTTCAGAAGATTTGAAAGAGTAATTATAGTTGGGGACTTTTTTTCAAACATTTTTTTACTAATATATTATTTTTCATTTTGTCATTAAAAAATTGGATTTTTATTCAGATAGTTGAATTTCAAAAAGAAGAAAAAAAATCTGAAGAACGAAACCCATGCACATTTTTTTTTATCTTCTTCATTAAGAAAAAAAAAATTCGATCAGCTAAAAGAAAAGGAAAGAAAAAACCGAGTATACGAGAGAAAAAAAAATCTTATTCGTTTTAGAACTGAAGAAAAAATATGCATTAAAAAATAACATTAATAAGCAAAATCAGTATTTATCAATATTTTATGCTGAAATAACTTGAATATTACTTCTGTTTTATTCGTTGCAGCTCTCATTATCTAAAATGAATTGTGGGAAATGTATATTTTTTATGATAAACATTTTTTAAAAATTTATAAAAAGTAGGCGGTTTCATTTTTAGTGTTGACATATGTAAAGCTTTTTTTATAGCAATATCAAGTTATTTATTTGCAATTTTGTTTTTATAAATAAAATATAGTTTAATTTTTTTGCATTTTTTAAGCATTAAGTATTAATTACGCTAAAAAAACGTTTTATATCGAATAATTATGTATGTAGATTTTAAAAAAACAATCTCATAAAATAATAAAAAAACTAAAATATAAATCCCCCATTGTGTATTAAATGCTTAAGTCGTAAGTTATTGAAATATTTCAACAGCTATGCTTCCATAAATTACCAATTTTACTTTATCTTAATAGCCTAATATTTTTGTTAGGAGGCAAATTAATTCTCTTTCTACTTAATAGCAGATTTAGATAAAGTGAAAAACTTCTTGCGAATGAAAAATCTCAAAAAAATAATTTTCTGCAGGTATTGATTAATTCTTGTAACTAGTTTCAACCCTTACGTCACCACTCCATTTTGGTGAAATTTGTTTGAAAATTAAGGATTTTTTAAAAAAATGTTTCATTTTTATAGAACTTTATACTAATTCATACCACAGAGATGGTTTTGGTAAAAAATCAAAAAAGCTGAAAATGGAAATCAAAAAATTTTATGTGCAAGAGCACTTTTTAAATAATTGTATAAAATTTGAGCAGGAAAAAAGTATGAAGGAAGTATTTATTCACAGAATGATATCAACGTTTTAATAAAATCGATGCGAAATTTTATTTATTTATTTAAATTGTGTTTAAATTTATTAAATTATTCATGTAAATGTAATTTTAAATCGCGTTTGCATTGGTAAGAAAATGCGTAAAAATGAATTTATTTTTTCCTGGGAATTCGAAGAAGACAAAATTTTCCTCGAAGAGGCAGATTTTTTTTTCTCTTTTAGTAATAGTAAAAAATTTTCGGCGATGTTGACACATTTTCCGCAAACAACGTTCGCGCTTTCGTGTATATTATACAAGTCTGCTCAATAGTTAGTATTCCTTTATATAACTCAAAACAAACAACTTGGAAAAGAAATTTAAAAAAATGACAATAAATAAATTTCAAGTTCGCAATGATACTAATTTGAAATAATATTTTTAGAAATTATGAATTATTTTTAAAAGGTTCATGTGTTTGATTAGAGAATATTAGCAATTTTATAACAGAACCAGAATGTTTGTACTAGAAATTTATTACAGGCCTTGTACAGTATCAAATTTAGAGAACATTTCTAGTTGTTACGGTAATGTAATGGATAGGGTTCGTTAAATGCAATTCTGGTTTGAAAAATAAAAGTAAATTGTGAGGGGATTTTTCATTGCACTAGTTTTCTACACGAATATAATCTGCAATTTTATTACTGAACCAGAATATTTGCACTGGAATTTTATTACAGGGGTTGCACATTATAAGCTTTAGAGAAAATTTCCAGTTGTTTCGGTATCGTACTGAATAGGGTTCGTAAAGTCAGGAATTCAGGTTTGGAAAATAAAAGTAAATAGTGATGGAGAAATTTTCATTGCACTAATTTTCTATACGAATATAATAAAAAACTGTATAAATAAAAATATATTGAATCAATATCATATCGAAATTAAGCCTTAATCTCGCATCATGGAATTCTATCAATAACTGAAACGATTATACAACAGAGAAATATTAATAAAGTATGTTTAAAAAATTATAGTTACTTATTTTTTCAATATATCGTTTAATGATTGGGAAAAAAAACAAAATCATAATAATAATTTGGCTAGTATTATATGAGCAGGTTTAAAAACATGGCAAAAGCGTACGCAAATGCAACCTATGTAATAGTATTAGTCCTTAGAATTGCATCTATTAACACTAAAAATAGAGATATTTTGGCAAATAATGGAACACTCATTGTTTCGTTAATTCGAATCGTAGTTTTATTAGTTTTTCAACACATAAATAGTAATATTCATATTTTCCTATAACATCAATCCCATTAATTTTGTCAAATACCCTAATTAAAATGAAGAAACCAAATCAATATACTAAACAATTTAGGAAACTGCAAAAAATTAAAAAGTCTTAGAAAAATGAAAGCGAAAATTAGAATTATCTTCAAAAAGTTCAATTTACTGAATCAAAGTAATTGCTAATTATAATCAAACCATGTTAGTAATTATGTTATCAATTTCAGTGCAGATTTGTTATTTGATCAGTAACAGTAAATAATTACAATATATTTCCTTTTGAAAGAATTATTGCCGCTATTATTTCTTTAAAAATTTTATTATTAATAACTGTTATGTATATTTTAACTCTTACAATTCTCATTGGTCAAACTTCCCTCATATTGGGTCATACCACTCTTAAATAGGGAGGTTTGAACTAGATTTTAACTCTTAAAAGTCATTAATAAAAAGGATTGCTTATAATTTATGTAAAAAAGTAATTATGTTAACAGATAAAGAACATTATAAGCTATAAGACAGCTTGGAAATTTTATGGTCACAAACGGATCAAACCACCAAGTTTTCATTAAATACTATGAATATTTTTTTAGTAGTCTGTATTTACTTTATTCCCAAAATTATAAATAAACAACGTATTAACTTCACTGAAATATTTCCATGTATACAATTCTCTTTTTTTTTCGCTTTTGGTTTTGTAATTTAGATTTTATCACACTATATTGTGCTACGTAGTTTAGGAAAATACGTTTTTCTTTGTTAAGCCTCAACACAGCTTAATATAAATCATTTTTGACAAAAGTTCAAAGTATTTTTTCTTCTTTCGAGTTAATTTCTAATGACATTTTCATCTGAAATACGCGTCTGGAGATGTTAAAACATTTCTAGAATGCTGAGCTTTGGCCAAAGGTACAATATTTCTGGAGCCTAGGAACATTCTATTTTTCTCATTTTAAACCAATCTACTTTTGTTCTTCCAACAGTTGTTTTTAACTTTCATTCTGCGCAGTTTTTTAAGCTACCCCGAAAATAGAACAAGTAGTGACTTAATTTTTTCCCTACTTTTCAAAACGCTTTTTTTTTTCTTCAAAGATTTTCTCTTATTTGTTTTTCCCTTGAAGAGTAAGGTGTGTAAGAAAGACAGTCACATCAAGTTTTCAATCTCGAAGATTTGAATTATCGATAAAATAACTGTCAACTTGTTTCAAATTTGACTTGCAGGTGAGACAAAAGAGCATTTACAGTGACGACACTGTAGGTGGGAATTAATGACAAAAGCCTAAAAACTAAAGAAAAAAAAAGATAAAGACAAGGTTGTGAAGGTGTATATAAAAACTGCCTGTAAAGAAGTTGAAAGCAATGTTTGGTAAAAGAGATAAGTATCTTAAAAGGATTTAGTCGAATTAACACATTACCAACACTTTGTTCTAACCACAAAAGTGTTGTAGTGCCAATGATAACAACACTTATGTTTTTTTTTTCAAAATGATTTCGTGGTTTTTCAATCAGCTACTTGTATTTCCCATAAAAAATAAAGAATAGCTATAAGCTGAACATAGTTTTGTACATCTGTTTCTACAAAGGCTCGAAGTCTGGTAAATTCTGGATTTTGCAGGGTTAAACTTAGGATTTATCAAAGTTGTTTAATAACTCCTAGGTTATAGGCTTGTTAAATTTTAAGTTTTACCGGTAAAACGAAGATTTAACAGACTTAGGTTTTTTACTGTAAGAGCTCAAAATATGGTAAAGTCTAGGTTTTACCGTTAAAACCTAGGATTTACTAAAGAGGCTTTAACTCCTTGGTTTTATAGTAAACGCTTCGCGAGAAAGGCCGGAATAGAAACATATTAAAACATACTTCGGACTTTTACCTAGCCACTTTGGTAAAAGCTAAGTTTTACCGGTAAAACCTAAGATTTAACAAACTTTGAGTTTTTATCGTAATATATCTATTAATCGTTAGGCATCGTTGAATCATTCTCAGATTCCTACTCAATCGAAACGTATATATAAAAACAGTAGAAATATTTTTTTTAAAAGTTGGACCCTTAGGGAAACCTTTTAAAATAAACAACAATTCACTGCAATTAGTACATTTCGCATTAACATTTATAATGTGTCATGAAAGTTTGGGCAATCCTATGAATATCTTATAACATTTATCAGACATTTGATTTCATTTGAGTGATTAGGTAATAAACAGTCATTTTTAAAATAATCAGAAACTAATAAACAGTATCATAATAATAAACGGTATAAAATAAAAGATATAATTTTGGGTCATGGTCTCGAATTAATAAACTTTTTAAATACATAATTAATTACTTAGAAAAATGTGTTTGGATAAAATGATGAAGTCTCCCTCAATAGATTTTAGCTTCATTAGCACTTAAAATACGAAATGTTTAGACTTTTTTAAAATAATATTAAAGTAAAACGAAATATTTTCTCCCAGAGAAAATACGCGAAAATATCAAATTTATTTTTGAAATAAAATGGACTGAAAAGGAAATATTTTTCAAAGAATAAATTGTATAAATTCTCCAAAAATAAGTTGTAGTGAATGTCAACTTTCAATAGATACGCTTTTGGGCAGCAAAAGTAAAAATAGGACATATTTTCTATCAATAGCCGTGGGAATCAAGCTCGACAAAATGAAATAAAATTGCTACTAACATATTTCGGCGAGAACCGGACTTCCAAGAACTGAAAATGATGATCACTGCCTCGTGCTAACAGTAAGATTTTTATTTTTTAGAAACGGATCATAAAAGTAAAAAATAAAAAAAAAGCAAAATCGTTATTGGGAAAAAGTTGGTAGTGTAGGAGGTTAAATGACGCTATTGCAACTGAGCTTTGTCACGACAAGATTTTTGGGACAAAACCCTCCCAGAAATACCCCGCAAGTGTTTCTTTTATTTACGCAAAAAGCACTAGAATGGCAGTTATTTTGCATTCGAAAGGGTTTTTCTGTGTGTGTCAAAACCACACCTTGCATGGTTTAAAAAAAAAAAAAAATGCATTATGGCGTTTTTGTCGTAAAATTTGGCGCTTTTTTTTGGCAGCTCCCTTTAAGGGTTTGTAATAAAAAAAAGTAAAAGAATAGGTGCGGTGGGTTAAAAAATAGGAAGGGGGATTTGCGCTCTTAGTACGTGAGGCGATTTAATGCGATTCATGTTTCTATTTGGAGATTTTCATTATTTTTATTTAAAAAAAAATGGGGAAGGACGAAACGTGGAAGAGGGAGGAGGGTACGTAAATATTCCGCCAATTTTTGTTTTTTTCTTTTTCGTAGAATTTTTGTTGCTTAGAGAAAAATGTGATGAAACTTGCAGATTCCAACACGTTTCCGGGCAGTGACTATTTTCAAATACCGTTCGTCTCCAAATAAGATGCTTCCAATTCGTAAGTGGAAAACTATTTCACGAATTGAAATGCTTAACGAAAAATTATAATCATGGATGATTATTTTTTTTAAAGCAATAAAGATATTTTTTGATAATTAAAAAATTTTACACTAACATGATTTTCATTTACTAGACTTTAATTAATATAAAATTTTTAAAAAAAAAATCTACGAGAAAAAATATATCTAAATTAAAAAAAAACAATATAAGTTTGCTTTGGAATGTTAGAAACAAATGTTTTGAAATAAAAATTTTTTACTTATAAAATATCACGAATCTTTAAAATACGCCTTTATTTTTCAAAAAAATTAAAGATAATTTCTTATAAATAAATAATTATAATAATATAATTTTTATCACCGTTAGCATGATTTTTCATTTACTAGACTTCAATTAATTTTCAAAAATCTACGAGAAAAAAATTTTACTAAATGAAAAAATATATATATTAGTTTTTGAATGGTAGAAACAAATTTCTTAAAATGAAATATTTTTACTTATAAAATATTAAATCATTTATGCAGAAATCCTACTTTTAAGTATAAAAAATTAGCAAAATTTCATAAGTTTTTTTTATTTAAGTATGGATTTTATTTATATTTTGTGCTAAAGAAACATGAATGAAATAGAGTTTAATGAACATTGAACTTGCTTCATATTTATTTACACAAGTAAATTAATTCAATAAATACCACTATCCTTTAAACAAAATTTTGATTCTTTTTAAAAAACTTTTATAAGATTGCTGTTTTTTGTAATAAATGTATAAACTCTAAAGAATATGCTTACATCTAATTTAAATTCTAAATTATGTGAATACATATAATTTAGAAAAAAAATATTATATGGGACTTTTTTGATGTTTTTTTCTTAGCATTGATACTTTGCTTCAAAATACACACATTTATAAGTTATGTTTACTGAATAAACCTTTTGCCCATCTTTTTAAGGGGAATTATAATTAGTTACTTTAACACGATTATAAAAAAATCACAAACATTACAAATTTGTATCTAAAAATATTTACTAATGAAATAAAAATTACAAAAACTGACCGAAGACACTTTTATGTGGGACATAAAAATTATATGTGGGACATACAAAGCAAGAACTTTTTAGAAAAAAGTATATTTTATTCTATAAGAGCAAAACAATATAATTAACTACTTTAAACAGAATAACTTTAACTACTAACGAACTACTACTCTTAACTGACGAATTAACTACTCTTAACTGACATTATAATTAAAATAAAGTGCTTAGATTATTTCTTACTTATGAGATCACATTTATGATTTCTAGAAATATGATTGAAGTAAACCTAAGTATTAATAATATAAAAAATTATAAATGCAAAATAAAAAAATTATTATAAGAGGGACACACATAGTAAGAAATGTTTTAAGAAAGATCTATTTTTATTCTGTAACAAAATAATATAATTAACTACTTTAAACTAAACAACCTTAACTGAACAGAATTAACTTTTTAAACGGAATTAACTACTTCAACTGAAATAATAATTATAAAAAAAATGCTTAGATTACTTCTCATTTCTAAGAGATAAATTTATGAGTTCCAGAAAAAAGATTCGGATTATTAGAAATATTGAATTGGTATCATAAAGATTTCATTTATTAGAAATTTTGCAAACATCGATGCGAAAATAACTCACTATTAATTAAAATATATTTCTGCAATTGCAAAAACATGTAAACTGTTTTGATGAAGTTCGTTTGTGCTTATTAAAAAAATAAATGCATTGAATCAAGGACGATAATTCCTTACCATACCATGAAAAATAAGTAATTAGTGTGTTTTGAAAACATGATGTATTTAATCCGAACTACAATATATCTTTCATAAAAAACTTCTTTAAAAAAGATGTTATTAAGAGGAAAGCAGAATTACTCTTTCTTTACTTTTTAAATTTATTCAGTCACTAATTTAAAGCTTATTCTTAACAAACAAAGATAAAGGAAAGAAAGACACATAAAAACGGAACTTTTCATACATTTTTTTTTATTATTCAGTACAAGTCATGCATTGTGAATTGAAATCTATGAAGTAACAAAAAGCAAAATCTAGGAAACAGTGGTAATAAAGATAAGTTTGCAAATGACTTTTCTAAAATAGGTGATTTGTAAGCAGACAAAAGTATGCAAAATTCTACAATAATTGTCCCCAATATATTATACGACAAAGAGGTTACGATTTATATCTGCTTCAGATCTAAGTTTTTATAACTGATAAATGTTATAGAAAGAAAGAAAATGTTTAAAATATTAAAGAACAGTGTTATAAGTTTTTAAAACTTTTATCATCTGATATATTTTTTTTATCATAATTCAAATTTAGAATTTTTTATGTGATGGTCCGCGGAGCTACATAATAAAATGTATTGTTTTATGTTTACAGTATAGAATTACTTTATAGCGATAAAAACGTTATATAGTTTGATATCGATAGAAGTTAGGGAGTTGATATCAATATTTTTATCTGCAATAATTTTGTTGGCTTCAATATTTGGATATAAATCTAGGAAACAATGATAATGAAGATCAGTATTTTTAAAAAATAGGTGATTTGTACGCAGATAATCATGGAAAATAAATTATATTTTAATTGTATACAAAATATTTTACGATATAAAATTACAAGTTTTATCGATTTCGGATTTAAGTTAACAAACTATATAAATATTATTGAAGGAGCTTAGAATAACATAGCAAGTATCATTATTTAATTTTAAAGCTTTATATGATTATTACACAATACTTAATAATACAATAAATAATTAATAAAAATAAATATTTAGTGTTTATTACACAAAACGACCTGATATCAAAAAAAATATTATATCGATAAGTGTGGTAGAGCTAGAATTTGATAACAATGTTACTATTTGTCTGCAATAATTTATTCAGCTAAAATATCTAAAAAATAAAAGTAAGAAAATGTAGAAATAAATATAAGTTTTGAAATAGGAGATTTGTAAGCAGGTGAAACTATACATTTAGTGTAATAAATGTTCATCAAAGTTAGTTTCAGGACAAAAAAATTTCAAGTTTGTTTTATTTCAGATTCAAGTTAATAGGTTTGGTAAAAGTTATAGAAATTTGTTTTTATATGTTTGAAAATAAGGGAGTGCGTTTAAAATATCAAAAATAACAGTTAGATTTTGTTGTGATATTAATTTTTGTCAGTCATAATTTTATTAAGAGAGAATATTTGATTAAACTTGCTATTTTCGTTAATAATATGTACAGAAGTTTTGAATTATTTTCAATCTATTTGAAATCGGTGATATTTTTAAAAAAAATTGGTGACAATGGATAACAATGTTACTTGAAGCAAATGATAATAATTATATTGCTAGATAACATTGAGCAGGGGTCTAAAAATGAAACTAATAATAATGAATGTGAAGCGTAATGCCAGAAAAACCTGAGCCAAAATGTTGAAATGTAAGAATTAAATTAATCTTTCTCAAAAACAAATAAACACTACAAGTAATACGATATTACTTTAAAAAAGAAATTTTTTAGTTTATTTATTAAAAGTTTAAACTTGGTTGCTCCTGTTAATAAAAATTAGAACTTTATTTAGTTGAATACATATCACTTTATAAAGGTGATCAAGAATTAGATTTTAAAGGGTTCTATCATTTTCGCCCCCCTTCTCAGTACCTGATAGTTTTCAAACTTGAGTTTTACACCAGTTTTTATATTTTTTAATTAAACTATTTCAAGAAAAAAAAATGATCTCAAACGCCATAAATAATCATTTTTTTTTTTGGGAAGTCACAAAAATTATTTGTTAATAGAAAAAAAGCAAAATTTTGAAAGGCGTATCATCAATTAATTTATTTACTGAGACTGTTAAATTTATTAATAATTAAATTAATATTCTTTACAAATATGCAGTTATAAATATATCTTGAATGAATTAAAACCAGCTCTTATAGTAGAAGTTCTTAAAATATTTAGAAATCTAAAATATGAATATAACGTTTATTTTATTTAAAAAGTAAATATTTTGAGTCACATGTTTACTTCCAATTTTGATAAACATACGCATTGATATATAGATGAAAAGACAATTTGAAAAAAAAAGAAACGAAATTAAATAATTGTTTTATTTTAACAACATAAAAGTTTAACAATCTATATTTGATAAAAATAGCTTGAATCCAGATTCATTAATTGAATACTAATTATTTTTAAGGCTACATATATGAACAATATACATGGAAACAGAGCAATCCGTCAGATCGGCACTGATTTGCCAAACAAAATATTTTGTTGAATCTTAACAGTAGAAGAAGAAAGTAAGTAATTATGGGACGATTAATAACTCCCTATGATTTGCAAAAAGTTTTATAAAAAAGGACAATTTGAAAAAAAAAATAAAAATTAACTATTACTCGTTTTATAATCACAACACAAAAATTTAACAAATTATATTTAACAAAAATAGCTTGAATCCAGATTCATTAATTGAATACTTATTATTTTCAAGGCTACTTGATATAAATATATATAAACAATGCACATGGAAACAAAATTTTACAACTGAGCGATCCGTTAGATCGGCACCGATTTGCCGATCAAAAGATTTTGTTAAATCTAAACTGTAGTGGAGGAAAGAGAGTAATTCTCCAATTCTCTACAATCATTGAAGAGTTCAATCAAGTGGAAGGACGAGGGAAAGAAAAAAAAAGTAAAAATGAAGCGATAAAAGAGCTATGCGGTGAAGTCCGTATTACGAGTGCCGGGAAAAGGCGTGAGAACTTCCCCGTGATAGAGGCAGTAAAAAGGATAGAGGAAGAAGGACGGAGATTTAATGAACTTATATTACGGGCATCCCGCGATGACAAGGGGGGGAAATGTTGGAAAGAAAATATTACGCTGTCATTAGAAACAACCTCAAATTGTTTGATATTTTTGGTTTACTAAACGGTTTTCTCGATAAATTTTCTTAATCGTACAATAATAATCTTTAACTTCAAAAGTTGCAATGAGTAATGATGGCTTGTGTTTCATAAAGGGCAATTCCTTATCGATCTTTTGGTTCTATATACACTTACGAAAAAAGGTATGGTTAAAACTACCAGAATATGGTAAAATTTACCGTGTTTCTGGCACTATGGAAACACCAAAAAGCTCGGTGATTTTTACCAATGCAATTTAGTAATGATTTTGGTAAAATTAGCAATAAAATAGGGTTTTATAAAATTTAGTAAACGTGGTAAAATTTTGTGATTTTATCATACCTTAGAGTATGGCAATAAAAGCCATTTTTCAGATAAATTTATTTTTTGGTTTTGTATTTCTTACTAAATGTGTAGTAATAAGAACTATAATTTAGAAAACTAGAATTTTCGGTAAATCACTACCATATGAACGGAAAAATTACCAAACGAATGGTTTAAATATCGTAAATTTTGGTTTTAATAATCATAATTATGGTTTTTTTTCCACTAGAAATGTCATTACCATACAGTGCGATAATTTTTCCGGAATTCTTTCTACGTTCAGATTTTGCATCAATATTAATTTTAAGGATTCAGTTAACATAGCTAGAATTATTTAATGAGTGAAATTGTTCTAGCCATCTTAACTAAAACTTCAAAGTGCATTTGTCTGAAGTTAAGTTTTTTTTTCTTGATAAATTATATTAATCGTACAATAACAATCTTTAGATTTCAATAGGGGAAATAAATCGCGGTTTTTTTATATATAGTTAATCATTAATAAACCTTTTTTTTTTCTTTTTTGGTTTTGTTGTTTTTCTTATTTGAGGTTTTGGTAAATATTGTTAAAAATTCACACACTTCATATATACAAAATTATTGTTTTTTAATAAAAAGTTTTGGTACATAATAAAAAAATTATAATTATGCAATAATTGAAAGCATGCGAATTTTATGTACTTAAATATAAATAGTCACATAAAATTTTCATGATTATTGAAGTATGCCACAGAAGTTTACAACACATAATATGTTCACTTGCATTCTGTATTACATATTCACATTTTATGGAAACATTTAATGAAAAAATTATTTTCCTCAAAACTGATAGTGAAACGATTTTTGGGAAAATGAATCATTTTCAGCAACATTAAATTTTAAAATCATATGAAAAACTCAAGCTTAGTTAAGAAAAACTAAAGCATTCTTTTGCTGAAGTGCTATAAGGAATAAATTTAATTCGCATTTATAAACTAACTCTTTTAAAGCATTGAAATAAAAAAAAATTGTATACTGACAGTTTATGAAATATTTTACCGTATTATAATACATAAAAAATGTTTCTAAAGAGAATCGTATCATGCAAAAAAAACCGTGATTATTCTGTTTACAACATGAATTTTTGGAATTTATCTAAGGTTGTAAAAAAGGGTTTCTCTTTGAGTAAAAATGTGTCAAAATAGCCTCCCGAGAGAGTTAAACTTTTAGCCAAGTAGTTCAGCGTAGGATAAAAACTACTTTTTGTTTAGATTTTGTTTTAGTTCTACCAGTTGCACTCTTTCAGAGTTTTGACCCAACGGAATTTAAGCAATAAAAAATCTTATTTATTATAATTTTTCGCATTTGAATTGAAAAAAAATTTGAACTTTAATCTTGAATTGAGAAAAATGGGAAAGATAAGAATAGGAAAAATGGAAAATTACTTAAAAGGTCACTAAATATTTAAAAAAAAAAACGTTGATTCTTTCGAACGATTTTAGGAGACAATGAAACAGCGACATTTACTTTCGTTAAGAAAAAAAAACCTTCTTAGAACAAACATGGCGATCAACTGCCGAGAAAAGACAAAGCGATTAAATACGAAAGAATAGAAACTGATTTCAATCTAATCTTCAAATGCAATCTTCTTTAGACATTTAATGACACCTCTAATCTTAAGGCAAAAAGCATGGCCGCTTAAAACAATACCATAAAATGTCGATAAAAAAGGCACAGATTTAGTAGGGACTGTTCACCCAAGTTATTTACTTCAGTTACTTTGAATTGTCCAGTAATTGCCGAATTTATAAGAAGCATGTGTATTGCATGGAATAGAATTTTTATTTTTAAGGTATAATGTATTAAAAGGTATTTGTTGCCAAGAGTGAGATAAAAGAAAGACTTTGATGCTGATTAAGTTGAGGTCTCTACCCTGTACTTAGAACTTCTGCATGCTGAATGATTTCTTGCATGGTATGCGTGACTTATTTATGGCACTTACATTTGTTTAGATTTTGTGGGGAGCATTGTGTTGAAATTTTTACATCTGATAAAAATGGACTTATTTCAACTAATTAATTGTATTTATAACTTTTGGGTATAGTTGTAGCACTAGAATAAAATAATGGTTGAAGGGCTTTGGGAAATATAAGCCCCATTTTCAGGACTTATTTCAACTAATTAATTGTATTTATAACTTTTGGGTATAGTTGTAGCACTAGAATAAAATAATGGTTGAAGGGCTTTGGGAAATATAAGCCCCATTTTCAGGACTTATTTCAACTAATTTGTATTTATAACTTTTGGGTATAGTTGTAGCACTAGAATAAAATAATGGTTGAAGGGCTTTGGGAAATATAAGCCCCATTTTCAGGACTTATTTCAACTAATTAATTGTATTTATAACTTTTGGTTATAGTTGTAGCACTAGAATAAAATTATGGTTGAAGGGCTTTGGGAAATATAAGCCCCATTTTCAGGACTTATTTCAACTAATTTGTATTTATAACTTTTGGGTATAGTTGTAGCACTAGAATAAAATAATGGTTGAAGGGCTTTGGGAAATATAAGCCCCATTTTCAGGACTTATTTCAACTAATTAATTGTATTTATAACTTTTGGTTATAGTTGTAGCACTAGAATAAAATTATGGTTGAAGGGCTTTGGGAAACATAAGCCCCATTTTCAGGACTTATTTCAACTAATTAATTGTATTTATAACTTTTGGTTATAGTTGTAGCACTAGAATAAAATTATGGTTGAAGGGCTTTGGGAAATATAAGCTCCATTTTCAGGACTTATTTCAATTAATTAATTGTATTTATAACTTTTGGGTATAGTTGTAGCACTAGAATAAAATAATGTTTGAAGGGCTTTGGGAAATACAAGCCCCATTTTCAAACTGCTTAGGCGAACGCTTGTGGTTTTAAAAACAGCATGAAAAAATTTTATGAACTGAGATGTTTCTGTGTATTGTGCTGTTATTTAGTGGTAATTTCAAAAACGTTTAAAGTGTCTATTTGGGACAAAAATACTACTGAATGTGTCAATGTCACCTTTGGTAAAAATGTGGCTTTTTACTATATTACCTAATTCCCTTAAGTTGATTTAAAAAAAAAAAGAACCGGAGAAAAATTAAATTTCGTCGAAAAAAACATTTAAAATTAGTTCATAGGAGAAGAATCTTAAAATAGCGTTAATATTCCAAACATTTAGTGTAAACTAAGTTTATATAAGTTTATATAAGTTTATTATAATCAAAATCCAAAAACAACTATTTGAAAATATTACAACCAATACATGAAAATCTTACCATGCGTAATAAGTTTAACTAAATAAAGCCAATAATTTGCGAAATTTAATATCCTTGCTCCTAACTTTCAAAGACAATAAAATTTCTGGTAACTAACTTTGATTGCTAAATTTAAGAATGAAGTAGTTAAGTTTTACCTGATATTAAATTTTGCTTTACAGAGAGTAGACAATATAAATAATCCAAACTTCTCTATATAAATAATCAAACTTTTTTGTTAGCTGAACGGCCTCTATTCATTAAATATATATTGCTAAAAAAGTTCCGTTGAAATTTCACTACACAGAAAGAAGTCGTGTTGTCAAAAAGCAAACAATTTACATCGAACCAAAAAGGGAATTTAAGAGAATTCAGCAAAATTATGTTACGTCAAAGCAACATCAGGGTAATTTGAGTTCAACAGGGTTAACTTGCAATAAAATATCTTACTCGGTTTGTCATGCATTAAAAATATCATTGTTTTAATTATTTCGGTCATCACGTATTTACCAATGACGAGGATTTCCGAATACTTAATACGGTAATAGTAATTTAAGTGCAGTAATAGAGTAATATTAATTCAGTCATTTAAGTAGGGGAGAGTGGGGTCAATTGTAACATTTTTTACTTAACTATTTTTAACTAACAAAAAATCCAATATATTATTAGTATTAATTGACAGACGAGTAAAGTAGACAATCCTCTACTAGAAAAAAAAATAAATACATGATTTTAAATATTATTATATTAGTTATTAACAATTTTTGACAGTCGTGCAGTTGTTACAATTGTCCCCACTTACGGGGTCAATTGTAACAGTTCATAAATTCAACTAAAACATAGTTAATTATACATATTATCATAGTTGTGGTATATTTTTTTATTGATCAAAATAGTAGTGATATTTTAGGAGAAAAAATAATAATGAGCAGAAACCTAAAAGGTTAAACTTTTAACTTTAAGGGGTTAAAAATTTTAATTTATGCTGTGAAAGGTGACAAATAAAATAATGCACATGCAACATAATATAAATGATATAGGAAACTATTGGTGGTTCTTAAAGAGTTAAATAATGGTTTGTAAGCATAAGATTATTTATTTTCAGCTGTTACAATCGTCCCTTTACTTATTGTTACAATTGTCCCCAAGACACCATTTCAGCTTCATTTGCTAAAAACAATGCTAGTTAATTAGCAAAACTAATCTTTTTTTTATTGAAATGTTAATTAAAGTGTCCACTTACATATTCGGTTACTAATTTTTATTTGTTTAAACAAAATTACTTTGTTACAATATAATATTCTAATACCAAAAAAAGTACTTGAGTGGCGTGAAAATATCTTTTGTGATGTAACTCTTTCAAAAGTACATAAGAGTGGTTGCCATCAGAGGTGTACATGTAGATTTATTAAATACACCTTGTGCGCCACCTAGGAACCAAATCTAGAACCCGACACTCGAAATTTTTGCTCTGTTACAATCGTACCCTGTTACAATTGACCCCACTCTCCCCTACAATAATAGTATTAATAATTTCATAATTTAAGAGCAATAATAGTATTAATAATCTAATAATTTAAGCAGAGCAAGACAATAATAGTAGTTTAAGTACAATAATAGTAATTTAGTAATTTAAGTCTTATGATACTATGTATGTAATTTAGTATTTTAAGTGCAATAATAAAATTAACAATTTAGTAATTTAAGCAGAGCAAGACAATAACAGTAATTTAAGTACAATAATAGTAATTTAGTAATTTAAGTATAATGATACTAATTATGTAATTTAGTAATTTAAGTGCAATAATAAAATTAATAATTTAGTAATTTAAGCACAGCAAGAAAATAATAGTAATTTAAGTACAATAATAGTAATTTAAGTACAATAATATTAATTTAGTCAACTAAAATATTTTTATTCTATTAAAACAATCGTGCTATTTGTGTTTAACATTATTTTTAAAGTTCTTCCGCATTTAAGAATTTTTTTTATAAGTCAGTGTAAGACTAGGGTTAACTTATTGTTTTACGAGACGCAAAAAGTGCAGTTTTTTTTTTTACTCCTCAAAGTTTGGCGACCCATCAAGTTTTGTTAGACGCCCTATTTATATGATCAAGAATGCATTCATAGCAGTTGCTGCGTTTCAAATATTAGAGTAAGCTTTCTTTTAATTCTTCTTTAGACACCAAGATAACTTCGTTTCATTTTCTTTATTTTTTTAGGCTTTCATTTATTTGTTAACTTATTTTCTCCATGATTATTTTTATGAACCAGCTTATTTTATACAACGTTTTCCAACATTGTACTCAGGAACAGAGTTTTGAGTTTTTACAGAGCTTGACTTTTTAATGGCTCTTAAAAAAAAAACTACTTAAGAACTTATTTTAATGCCAACTTATCGCGATACATTACGTAAGTTCTGAAAATAAATAACACGTTACACCTTTCTCTCACTCATCATATTAAATTTAAACGTAAATAATAGATACGCTGAAGGAAAATTAATCATTCATAAAACTTCACGGTTTTAGAAAAATTGTTTTCCCTATCGTCAAAGCTACAAATTTAGGGAAAATTTAAAGAAAACTATTTCTTCCCCCTTCCTTATAAAATAAAAAAAATATTAGTAATAACTACTATTTTCAGTTTGATAGGGCATATTTTATTAATTTAATGATCAGGAAAACATTGAAAAATTAAATTCATTGTTACTAAAATAAAGTGAACTGTAGTGAGAAAAAAAGTATGGTCAAAATTACCGGAATATGGTTAAATTTACCTTGTTTCTGAATCTATGTAAACACCAAATGGCTCGGTAATTTTTTCCGAACCGCTTTGGTAATTGTTTTGGTTATAAAATAAATGCATGTATAACCACAAAATATAATGTTATAATGTGATAAAACTTATTAAATGTGGCAAAATTTGGTAATTTTATCATGATTTCTTAGGGCATAATATAAAAACCATTTACACTTGGTTAAATTTACTTTTCAGTTTTGAATTTTTTACTGTATGTGTAGTAATAAGAATTTTAATTATGAAAACCAGAATTTTTCCGCTATACCGTTACAATAGGAACGGAAAATTTACCAAACGAATGGTTCATAAATACAATATATTTTGGTTTTATTATCAGAATTATGGGTTTTTCTACCAGAAATGTCATTACCAGTAAGTACGGAAATTTTACCAGAATTTCTTCTCTTTGTGGTATTACTAACATTCTAGAGATCAGGTTTGGATAGGGTCCCCCCCCCCTCCCAAATATGAAGAATAACAGGGTAACTTACACACTAAAAACGGTCAAAAATTCACTAATGCGAATATATAATGAATCAACTTTTCAAGGTTTATCACCCTAAGCAATTTAAAGACAATTCATTAGTAATCTAAGCACCGTAGCGGACTGAATTCTATGAATTTTTTAAATCGTTAACAGTCTAAATTTGGTTCAGCGTTGAACCATAATATCGAAACCTTGAATCATAATATCGTGTATATTTGCTGGTTAAAGTTTTAAGTAGAGTCATATTTTCGTATAAATAGAACCATTGCTTTTGTGTATGATGATATGGTGAGGCTTAGTAACACAATAACGGTTGCAGAAAATTTAGGCGATATAGTAGTTAGACATGCTATAAAATTTAGCAAAACAAGTTATTTTAATTGGTTATTTATCATCTAAAATTGTTTTGACACAGGGCATTACATTCTGTTAAAACTGAAATTTTTTGCAGGAGAAAACTCACATTTCACCAGAAAAGTATAATTTCTCAGAATCATTATCAACCGAATATTGAAACATTTTCTAAACTACGTTGCTTAGTTACCAAGTTAAATCACTTCAAATTGAATCAACTTATAATTTTTCTTTTACATCTTTTTACATAAAATGATCTTTTTTATGGCTGACTAACTAAACAATTTTTGCTACGAAACGAAACTGATAAAAAGTTTGAAAAAAAAATCTTTTTTTCTGGTAAAGTCTATTTTGAACAAAATTTTTCGAAATTGAAGGAGTGGATCTTAGAAATACCGCCACATTTTAAAACAATTTTAAATCACTACCCTATACGTAATAAATACATTTACAAACTAGACATTTGTTATAAAGGCTGTCTTAAAAAGCGTAGGGAAATTTTAAATTTCATTACATTTTATTACATCAACAATCAAAAATATTTAAAAACTTTTGAATTAGTTACTTCTAGTTATGAGTTGGTTTTAAGTGCACATTTGTTTTTAAATTTGTTTCTTACACTGAAAAGTAGGAAAATGTTTTTAAAAAAAAGAGCTTTCGTATTAAAAAGGGTTCGAAAAAATTGAAAAAAATTATATTTAAGTTTTAATCTGCTCTTTTCGTTAATTAATTGTAAACAATAGGAAAAGAAATATAGAAACAATGGTAAAGGGAAATATTAGCTTCTTCAGCAGCTTTATGGAGCTACCATCTATGTTGGAATGAGAGTATCGTATTCGAATAGTCCAGGGTCACAAATGGGGGGAGTGCCGAACACTGGAAACTTTTGATGTGTTGAAGAGAAGAGAGGAAATATTGTGATGTCAACACTGGGATTTAAACTCCCCTTCTGTCTGTCATGAAACTAACAGATTAGCCTTCTCAGGTATAATATGTACTCAACTGTAAGGAGCTAAGTGACTTTATTAGGTGGGCCTAGTTGGTGAGATAAAATTCTTTTGCTTAACCATATTAGGTGAAAGCAGGTAATAAACGATTTTTCTCATAATTAACAATTTGAATACTATCTTAGTCGTTTATTGTTATTTAACTCTTTGGTGTGAATATGGTAAAATGACAATCAAATATATTGTTATTTAACCATTTTTTCCGGAAAATTTCTAACAGTGTATTAATGCATAGAATTCATGTGATATATCGTAAGAATATATTCAAAAATATGATCATCATAATCTAAACAAATATCAATAATTTTTAAATTGCATAGATATATCGCATGGCTTAAGTCAAGGAGGTTAAGAAGTAAAATCTATGCATATTGATGGCCACACTAAAGCATCACCGCCTTTTGAATCCCACTCCAAAAATACTTTCTGACACGGTACCCACAATTATTCTTTTGCGATAAATGTTACGCATCGATTTGAAAATTCTTTATTTGTTCTTTTTTCCATCTGTTCAGAAATTTTTTTATAAATTTTCCTCTTAAGGGTTGTCCGCCCATTTAGGCTTTCGAAAACATGTTTTATCCCTCGGCCCCGTTAATGTCTAAGCAGAGAATGATTGGCATAAAGGCTTATCAATTTAGCTCCACCCTTGAAAATGAAAAAAAAAAAAAAAACTTTTTTTTCCACTTCTTTTTCTCATCTCTAGAATTTTTCCCACCCGTTTATTATCCCCCTTCTAAATCTGAAGATTCCTTCTTTTTTCCTTCGCTTTCGAAGTAAGAACGCAAACCGGATTATTTTACTGTAACATTTAATCACCACTTTAAAAAGAGAATGCTGATGGTGAAAAATACGCTTTTATTTCTTGCAGAGAAAAGGATATGTAATTTTTTCCCACCGACCTAGACTCTTTTTTTAAAAAAAAAGAATAAAAAAGGAGCTTATCTTAATGAAACAACTGCTGCAAAAGCAAACAACTTATACACTAAAAAGAGGGGACCTTTAATTTGTTAATATTATCTAGTGCCCTACTAGTGCTTGGCTCCACATATGATTTGTACTTACAACTCCATTCTCAAAAGTAAATGTATTTTTAATGGAGGAATTGCTTTTTTTTTTATCTTCTAAGCCAACGGTTTTTTTAGTTTTTTTTATTTCATTTATGTACGTGTGTGGTGAATGTCCTAGAACTTTCAGACAAGCGTTCATCATTGGAGAAGTATAACTCCTAGCTTCTGTTTAAAGAACACAGGAAAGAAAAAAAAAGAAATTCAATAAATGTTTTTTAGGTTGTTTGTGGCGACGAAGGATTTTCGCTTTAAAATACAATTAAGCGAAGGAAATCATAAATACCTCTGTTTTTTTCGCAAGCGACCTATTGTTCTTCGTTGCCAACAACGGAGAATTTAGACACGAATTTTACAGACCGCAGTAAACGGTTATTTTCAAGATGATTCATAAAAAAACCACAGGAATATAAAGAGGTAGAATAATATTAAAGTTTATAAACTTTGATAAAACGGATCATATAAGTTTGTCCGTGGTAGATAAAATTTTTTTTAATCTTATCATTATTCGCTATAAATTTATTGATAGTTAATGCATTTGACTGAAAGAAGAATGGAATATATGCAAAAGCTGATTTTAAATAACGGGAAATATCTCTACTTTTTTTAAACTTTATTGTTGCAAATATTACTGTATTCAAGTATAAGTGACAGTAAAAGATATACAAAGAAATTAGGAAGAAAAAAATTTAAAGAATGTTTTGAAAGTTTCGATAGTAGAAAAACTATTTAAATAGCAACTTTGAGTAGAGGTTTTAAAGTAAATAATAATTAGCTTTGTTTCATAGGGTTAAAGAAAGAAAAATATATGTTTATCAATTTAACTTGAACCATGGAAATGATAAAAAAACTCATTTTATAATATATTTGAATTGAAACTTTGAGTAGAGGAGTAAAAATAAATAATAATTATCTGTGTTTCATATATTTGAGGTAGTGTATCAATTTAACATGAACCATGGATATGATAGAAAAAAGTTTATCTTAATGTATAATTGAAACATATTTAATGCACCAATTACAAGAATCAACCGTTGTGCAGTTTTAAAAATAAATATTCCATTTTAGTAAAAGAATGAGTTCGAAATTTAAGTCTTAAAATTACTTTTAATAAATATTACGTGGGAGAAAAAGTTACAATTGCTTTTTCCAAAGAAAAAAAAAGTAAAAAATTGAGATTATTTAATAAAATCACTTAAGATTTATTTATAGATATTTTAATTTCATTCAATTATTTAAAATTCAATGAAACATGTTTATATGAATCATTTTAAAGTTATATGTGCTAATATTGTTAAATATTACGCATACTCTTAGCAATTTTGATTGGAAGCGATTCTTTAAGGAAATAGGATAATATTTTTTTTTTAAAAAAACTAAATGATTCTTCATAAAATATTTTTTATAACACATTCAGCTTTTGAGGAAAAATAGAAACTTAAATTGCTTTGGAGTGCTGGTTTTATTAAATTTCAAGTAACCTTGAAGTCATAAAGGAAAATGAAGTAATGATTAAGTAATAAGGGATAAAATGTTTATTTAAGGTTTTTCCACAAGAATTTCTATAAAAAAAAATTTAAAAAAAGGAAGCGAAAATCTTTAATGAGTAATTTAAGAACTGCCTATTTAATCCGCGTTATTATTAAATGTTTATTTATTTTTAATTTGCTTTCAAATGCAATTTTGAAACAGAATTATTGCTAGTATATAACATAAAATAATTTTTAGTTTTATTGAAAATTAAAAAAAGCAAAAAAAGTAGTAACATATTATAAAGATTTAAATTTTTGAATTTTGTGATATTTCAACTTTCATCTGACTTGCATTTAATTAATGTCCTCATAAAAAGATCGCGAAGTTAAGTGAGAAATAAATTTTAACTTCTATGAGAATTTTGAAATACTATTAAGAAGTCTTCAAAAAATTATTGTATATACTTTCAGAAAAATCAGCTCAGCTTTGATCCATAATAATATTCAATATTGTTTCAACCTTAAAAAGGTGTTAAATTGCAGTTCAAATATTCTGTTCTATAATGATACCTTTCAAAAATGATTTGTTCAAGTATAACCATTATGAAATTAAATCTATGAAGAATTTAATTGCTTGATTTTTATGGTTCAACTAAGCACATTATTAAGGTTTCAGCAGAGTTTTTAACAGTGTATCTTAACACTGCGACAAATGACACACAAAAAATTGTTCCTCTTATAAAATAAAATCCTTATTTACGTCAGATAATAACTTTGAAAATAAATCTATTGTAAAAACATTGAACTTACCACCAGAAAAGCTAGGATGAGACATTTGATTGTTTGTCATATTGTCAGGGGCATCATTTAGTCCATACATTCCCAACAGTTCTTTCATGGTATTCTCTGCGTAATCCTTCATGGTAACTCCCTCAGGTATCATCAGGGTATCACCAGCATGTCTCTTTGCAGGAGGATAGTTCGGATGACATAAATGAGGACTACCTGGCGAGTCATTATTTCTGCCTGTGATAGAATGGCTGGGACTGGAGCTTGATCCTGTCCCATCACGACCACTATTGCGAGACAAGTCCATGACTGGAGTTCGTCCACGCTCTTCATCCACAGTCAAGGCCTCATCCTCTTCGTCATATTCACAATGATCATAGCGCTTAATTTGCGGAGGACTTGTGGCGTTGTTTAAAGGAGGACTGCCTCCAGTATCGTTTTTAGAGTTTAATTTCCAACGCGGAGGCCCTGTGTCACTGCTTAAATCCAAAGGTTGTTCGCCTCCGTTTCCACGATCATTTTCTAATATCCTAGACGATACAGGAGAGGATGGCGACAATGGATTGGGACTGGACCTCGATAAGTCTGTTTGGTTCTCAAAACACTCTTCTTCGGTTGTATATTCGTCATCAGCATTGTAATGGTAGACAATATTTCTAGGTTTGAAGTTTTTTCGTTTATTTCGAGATTGTCTTGGAAGAGATTGACAATCATCTCTGGGGGTTGATCTCGAACTTTTGATGTCACCCTTGGAATCGTCATCGTCGTCGTCATCTTCGACTGGACACAAAGGTGAACGAACTGTCATGGCTGCAGTGGATGGCGTATGAGCAATCACTCTGGGTAATATAGACAAATCTGTATTCGTGACGGAAGTTGGTGGACTACCACCGTTGATTAATACACCGCATGGTTCATCATCATCAACTACACCACCACTTATGGAATTGCTGCTAACCATGGAGGCAAAGCTTACGGAGTGATGATGGGAAGAAACTGAAGCTATGACAGACGATGTGATGGAAGCAAAAGAAGGCGAGGAAGGTCCGGTCGTCGAGGTCATACTCGCGCCGGATCACACAAGTCTGACTCGTCGCCTCTAATCATCTGGACAACACTAACAAATTCCCTGTGAAAGAAAGAGGAAGAAAATATTATTAATAAAATATATTTAATAAACATATAATTCAATTTTAAGTATGGAAATGATTTTATTTTACATTTTGCAGATACATTCTTTTATTAAGAAAGTGTCTGCAAAATGTGAATAGATATATGCGATGCATTCTTTTATACATGCACTGTAAAAAATTCCTTATCAAATTACGGTAAAATCTATTTTTAATAAAGCATGTCATGGAATAAAAATTTTACAGTAATAATTAGTCTAATTACTTTCATTAAACAAATATTACTGTATAAATTACGGTATTATATTTAATTGTAAAAATGTATTTTACTATAAAATAGATTTTACGGTTGATGCACCCAAAGAGCCGGTACTTTAAACCGTAATTTGATTCAGAATTTTTACAGTGTGCCCTTATGTGGATGGTATCTCAAAAAAATTTCAACTATGTTTTGGGCATTAAAAATACTTATTAACATTTTTCTACCTTTAATAACTACTTCTTATTTTGGTTTCAATTTTTAGATACATCTTTAAATGTTACGGATCTTAGATGTCTGGAAAGTACATTTGTTTTATAAGATGGAATTGAGACTAACCATGGAGACAAAGCAAACGGAATGATGATGATTTGAATGATTCTGAATAGTAATAGAAACGAATGTTTCCCAAAAGATTTTGCGAATTGCTACGTATGATCTAGTTTGCCCCGAAAATGTAACAAATATTAACACTTCCCATTTCAAATGATTATGAAAAACAGAGCATGAAATTTAAAATTTTAAAAAGAAGTAGTTTCCCCGATCATAGATCTTGACTTAAAAATTACATATATAAAGGAATGATAAATGTCAAAACACAGGTAGGTCATTTTTAATCTTTTTTTAGTTTCCGGGGGAAATTTTTTGAATGATTCTGATGGTTAGGTCAAAGAAAAATGAAAGAAAAGGGCGAGATGTTTGAAAAATACTCCAAAATTAGATAAGCCCCTAGGGATATCTTCAGTTTCTTTGATGAAAATACATAACAGGTGACCGACCCAGAAGCTTCTAAACTTGTCGTTCGAGGTTGATTTAGTTTTAATCGATAGTGCTGTAGCGATGCCGAAGAATGGCAGAATGAAGTCCATCTGCATATCAAGTAGCTTCGATGATCAAAACAGGATTTAAAAATTATTATCCCAACAAATGGCAGTTTTTAATAATTTTTTTTCTTTCAATTTCGGCACAACAAATGCTGTTAAGATTTTTTTGTTGTGTTTTACCTTTACTGAATTTTAAAAATAGATAAGTAATTAAAACCTAAATGTCTGACATGGCCACTTTAAAATATAGTAAAATCTAATCCTATATTGATAAAGTAAATAAATTTTATATAAGGCGTTCAACAGATATTTTACTCTGTTTAATGTTTTATATACTCTCAAAAATATTGGTTCAGTATTTAACTATCATATCTCTACTTCGTATCATAATATCGAGCAAATGAGCAGCAATCATAAAAATGTATGAACCTTAAAAATTTAACCATGCACTCGTTCATGTTTCCATGGTTAAAAAAGGATTAATTCGCATGGTAATACGGTTCCGTTTGGCGCTTTATTAAGGTTACTGTAGTTGTGAATTATATTATGGCTCAACGCGCTTCAGAACTTATGTAGGAACTTATATTTATTTTATTTATTTACAATAGCTATAAAAAAGCTGAAATGTGAAACTAAAAAATGGATGAAACTATACGTTTTTTAATAAGTAAACGTTTCAATTTGACCAATAGATACTATAACTATCCTATAGTGTCAATCGGTCAAATAAATACCGTAGAAATCAGTTAAAAAATTTTAGTTAATACTTTTTTAAAAATATTGAGAAAGTGTTTTAGAACATGGAAATTTCGGAAGCGGATAAGCAGAGTTTTGTAATTGAAAAATGAAAACAAAAATGTATAAAACTAAATGTCTTTTTCCCTATTAACAAATATACATTGTAAATAAGCTTCTTAATCTAATGGTTAATTAAATGCTGTAAAATGCAGTTTAAAAACGTTCAAGTAAATACTCTTTGAGAAACTTGGCATATATATTGAGAAATTGTGTTATAACTTTTTTGCTCCGAAGTTTCTGAAGCGAGTAAGTGGAGTTCTGTAATTGAGATACATGGCAAGGTTAGTTCAAATTGATCTTGATTGGACATGATCTTAATAAACGCAGCTGGACTCTGTCTGTTGTAAGCCATTCCCACGAAATTCACACACACTCTGAGTGTGATTCATATTTTTAAACTCCCACCGTTTTCAACGCAATGAACGGGGTCAGGGGGCAAAGGGCAGTCTCTAAAAAATACAAAAAAAGAAAGATTTGAATTAAAAAAAAAAAGGCTAGAGCTTCACACTTTAATAGCGAAGGGGAGTTAAAGAAAAGAACGCATGACGCCACGTCCGCGCAATTTGAAGAAAAAGTGGAAACTTTTGTATCTTAATGTTTCAATGACGAAAAAAGAGGAAAAAGACACTCAATAATAATACCAAACACCACTCAAAAAAGGACCAAAAGAAAGAGTAAATGCCTAATGATACAAGCAGTAATTGTATCCTGGGCGTTGACAAAAAGAGTTCGTAAAAGCATATGAAGAAAATAACTACATAACTCTCGCTTATTTTATTCTCTCGCTTTTTTTAATATTGTTGAAGAACACGTGCATGCGCAATGTAACATTGTGGGCATAAAAATATAGATAATTATTGTCTATATCTACATATGTTTTTCTTTTTGAAAAACTACAAAAAAGTTTGGATGTGTTTTGGAGTTATTTCAACTTATTACGACAAATCCTTACAATGTCTAAAATACAGATATTAAAATTTTAAAGTACACAGGAAAACTTTCCATAAAAAGTATTGACACTTAATTTTTATAATTTATTATTAAAGTGATGTGATTGTTGATAATCTCTTTTCATACTAAGGATTTAAGAGGGGGAAATTATTTTAAAGTTCAATTATATTTTCAAATTTGGCAAAATTGTAACTGTCTTCAATAGAAAGGTGACCAAATCGAACTGTCAATTGCTTTTTGTTTTTATTTTTTAACTTATTTATCGTTTCCCAAGCAGACAAAGTACCCTTTTAAGTCATTAATCTCCGAGTAATGGGTGTTAACTCGAAAATTGGTGCGATTTCTGGTTGGAGTTATAAGGAGAACTTTTTGTGGTAAGCGTGCAATGTAAAACTCATTTGATTGATTACGAACGTTTCTTCAGTTTTTTTTTCTTTACCCCTTTTTTGGTTCGTAATAGACTTTCAGTGTCAATCATAAGTCCAAAAGCGAAATTTTATTCAGGAATGCTTTTCATTTTGGGGAGCGTTCGCTTTCTTCAACTGATATAAAAACATAACAGAAGTTAAAAAACAAGTGTTGATAGACTCTTGTTGAGTATCAAAGTTCTATGATGATGTTTGTTTTTTTTTCTTTCTATTTTTGAATTTTAAATGCATTCGTTACACATTTTATTCTATAATTTTTTTTATGTATGTAGCATAATTTGTGTTTTATATACTGAGTTCCTGAAAGTAGTTGAAAATTTTGGAAGTATTTTTTTCCTATTAATTTTAAAGAGTCTTTTTTTCACTTTGGTGCACAATTAGTATTTTATTTTCAATGTGTGTACCCGAAAATGGGCCTTTATTGGAAAACCTTTTTCTATTCCCTTTTTTAAAAAAATTAATTAAAATTTTAACTATGTTGGTGGCTATTTCTACGATATATATATAACTTTTGAACGGAATAAAAGTTGTTAATCAAACATGGACTCACCTATCTGGATTTTCTGATTCATTGTAGTTTTGAATTTTAAAGGCATTCGTTATATTTTTTGTTGTAAAATTGGTGTTTTATTTACGAGGAGTCCCTGAAAATAGCTGAAAATTCGCAAAATACTTTGAGTATCTTTCTCTTTTAAATTTTTAAGTTTTCTTTTTGCACTTTTTGTACTATTAAAACTTTATCTTCAAGGTGTGTACCTGAAAACGAGTCTTCCAAAAGAGGCGTCTTTTCTTCCATTTTTTAAAAATTTTCATTAAAATTTAATTATTTTTGCAGTTATCTCCAAGATTTCTATAACTTTTGAAAGGAATAAAAGTTAGTTAAACAACACACCCACTTGGATTTCCTTATTCCTTATTTAATTTTTTTCTTTTTTATATAAAAATTATTTTATTGCCTTCTTCTTTTTAATGTAATTTTTGATAACTCACTAGAAAAATTCAAGATATTTACTACAAGTTGACTCATACTTGACCATTTTTTGAAAGAGACGATTATTACAAACTGCGGTTTAAGCAAGTTCAAGCAAGTTTTGACCAAAATTTTACGAAACATACTGCATTTTATATTTTCAATAAAGGGAAAATTCATCTTCTGCGCACTGGCCAATCCCAAAAGAGTGAAGGCAGCAACTGGTTTTTCATGAAAGTACATAACTTTATTCTGACCTAATTGATAAGCCTTTTATTTAAATACAATCTTATCAGGTGTGTTCATTATTCAGAACACATTCATCAAGTTAATGAAGAATTATAATTGTATTGTTTAGTAGCATAAATCTTCATAAACAAAGATCCTCGAATCTTGCAGAAATTGACATTCTCTTCTTCTTACAATACCGATAAAAACGTTTATGGAATTATAAACATCATTTCGTAAAGTTTTCAGTGGCACGGTGTTTATGGACTTAATTATTTATGGGGGTGACGATATACATTGTGATTACTCTTTTTTCTAATCCCGTGTCCCTTTCTCCTCTATAACATCACCCGCAGAAGCCTCTCCTTGAAAAGTTAAATCGTTTACCTAGAAAAGATATCGTTAATAATGTCAAAAAAACGTATAGAACACTCTGAATAACTTCTGATCTAATGATCGGATCTTCACGTTTTGGGACTCAGTGTAAATGGTCCGATGGAGCGAACTCAAATATTCCAATTAATTAGTGCAGAGGATATTTTAAATTACGAAATCAGACACAAAAATGTACTTTCTTTAAATAAACATACCTTATTTTCAACGGATTCAGATTTCTAACCCCCAAAATATCGGGGGTAACCGAAATCTGGGAAATGGGGTCCCCATAGTTTGATCAGAGGAGCGATCCAAAGTTTCGACTCCTTAAGTTAATTTTACTTTTCGCCATATCTCGAGAACTTTTTAAGCGAATTGAAATTTTTTCGGAACATAATTATAAAATTCGTTTAGCTAAAGATAATTCCATGCAAAAAATGAATTTTAATAAATATTTATTATCTTTTATTATTTTATTTAATAATAGCCGAAAAAAATATGAATTGTAAGGTATACAGTTTTTTACGTCATTTGAAATATCAAATTTTGTATTTTGCCATGTAATTTTACATGGCAAAATACAGAATTTGAGCGAAATAGGTTGAATAGTTCCTGAGAAATCGAATTTTAAACATACGACTTCTTTAAAATTTTGGGGCACTGTACATCAATGTTTTTCTTGTTTCTCTTCATTATAATCAATTAGAATTGCTTCAATTAAAATGTATTTAAACTAATACAAGTGATTTATTATTAAATATAAAAGCAATGATGTTCATAACTGTTTATATTTATTAAACTAATTTTACACTTTCTTAAATAACTCAGTTAGTTGTATGATATAAATATTTTCATTAAAAATGCGCAGTTTTACTTGATTATACATGAAGAAAAAAATTCTGATTAAATTACCTTACCGTATGCTAATGATATATCTGGTAAAAAACAAATATGCTGTAATAAAAATCAAAATATACGATATAAAAATCAAAAGTTTCTACTCAACCCGATGTTCCAAATCATGCCAAGTTTACCCTAGACTCACTTTGAATTTTTCTTACAGTAAAAAATAGCGACAATATTTTAAGTAATAAAAATTCAAGGTTATATGTAAATAAATCATAACAAATAGTGTTTCCATTACAAGAAAAATTAATAAGGAAAGACAACCGTCAACTTTCAAAAACAATTAAGAACATTTAAATTATTTTCATGTTCAAAAAATAACAAATATAACTGGGAAATGATTAAATTGTGTTTAGATAAAAGTTTCAGGAAAGCGTAAAGCCACAGCTTTTTATGACTATTCTAGAAATTTAAATTCTTCACGTTTTATAAGACAACGATTAAGTAATAAATCTGGTTTTTATTATCAAAACAATCTTAATTATAGCCTGTTCCCAAACAACTCTAAAATATATTTTCTTGATCAGCAGTTTTAAACAACACAAAAATGGCTATTTCAAAAAGAAAAAATATACCTTAATTATAAACTAATGCCTAGCAAAAAATTGAGTAAGAAGTTACCTAATTATGCGCAGGGAGCAGAAAAAAAAAGAAAAAAATAATTGTAAAAGAATTAATGTTGGAATTATAGTGAAGACCTTCATGAGACGAGAAGCAAAATGAATTTTCCAATAATAAGTTTTTACTAGCTTTTTGTCTAGATATTAAGGCCGCCCTTAAAGGACACGCAGAAATGACCTGTTCGCTTTACGATCCCATGGAAAGTTTTTCAATTGCTTTCCCATTACTCTAATGGTAAGGTCAGGGTCGAAGACCACAGTGTCTCTTTTTCCTTTAAGTCTTTTGTTTGTTTTCTTTTTCTGTCTATTTCAAATAAATGTGTCTCATTTTTTCTTTCATATTAACTATACACTAGATATCAATAATAACTGGCGTGAAAATACATCAACATCTCGTTGGAAGAGCACGAAATATGAATAAGCGAACAATGCGTTCAAAAAGACAATTTTTTTCCATTTTCTTTCTGCGTCTTCATTGGTTTCTACTGAAATTGTGAAGAAAAAAAAACCCACATACATTACTATTGTTATTTGTACACAAAGTTTAACGCAGGCGGTCGTTGAATCATTTATTAAATGGCGCTAGATAAACGAAAATGGCAAAGACCGTATTTTCTTATAAAAAAAAATGACTGAGGTAAGAGAAAATATAATGATAAATTTTAAGCACTTTGATAATAGATTTTGGTTTGCATTTTTTTTTTCATTTTATTTTGTTCAGTTTCAGTAACAGAAAAAAAATATAGTTTTTTTTTCATTACATAACTCAGTATCTATTTGGCTTAAGAAACTCTGCATCGTTTGCACATAGGCGTCCACACTATTACTAAACCGAGTAAACATTGAAACATATCTGTACACATATCGATATCGATGCTTCTTTGCCGAAATCCTACTAAGGTGTTAAATTTAAGTGTTTTTGTTCAAGTTGAGTCACAGCAGTATGCAATTAAGTTTAAAAAATAGTGTTTTTGTTCAAGTTGAGCCACAGCAGTATGCAATTAAGTTTAAAAAGTAGTGTTTTTGTTCAAGTTGAGCCACAGCAGTATGCAATTAAGATTAAAAAATAGGGTTTTTGTTCAAGTTGAGCCACAGCAGTATGCAATTAAGTTTAAAAAATATTAATTTGTGCGATATTTTTCTATTTGGTGCAGTAAAATTGCTATAAAGATGAATGACATTAGGGACTGACCATAAATGATGTTAAACTTGAAGGGGGAAGAGGGGTTTCGTGCAATTGTGACAAGTGGATGAAGGGATAACAAGCAGTGTGACATCGGTTTATATGTTTGGTATAGTGCTTAGTTGAACCATGCTGCCTTCGTTATACCACATTCTTCTTAAAATGGAATACACGATGATGGCTTAACTTGAAAAGAAACAGGATTTAATTTATTTACCTTTTTGGTTGCATTTTTAAATTAAATATTTTATATTATTTGTTTTTAATTTTTTTCCATCTAAGCAAACACACGTACAATCATTAAAAGTGTTATGTATTTTAATGAAATTTGTGAGCATAACTAAAAGTTTAAAAATAAAAGTTGAAATATTATTTTGAATAATGAGTTTTGTAATAAAACTGCAAGAATATGTTGATGTAACATATCATGACATATGACAAGGGTGTAGGGCATGGTAAAGTACGAAATTCGGAGACAAAGGGAAGAAGGGGTCAAGAATTGAAAAAAAAGTTTGACAGCATTTATGGGTTGCCTCTTATGGTTCAACGCATTAAAAAAATTAACACTGTACATTGTTAAAAATTAAATAGCGAGTTGAACCATAACATTATTCAAATTTGTTACAACCCTTACATAGTGCTAAGATGAACCATATTGCCTTGTTGTACCACATCCTTAATAAACTGGATTATACGATGTTATGTTTTAATTTGAAAGGAAACAGGATTCAATTTAATAACCTCTTAAGGCTGAAGCGAATTTACACCATTTTATGTTTCAAGGTACCAATATTAAGGTACAACCAATTTTAATTTTTTATACATGCAAGCAATTTTATTTTTGTAGATAAACCAAAATAGCAGCTATAGAATTTTAAAACGATTTTTTTTGTGAAATATAATATTTTTTATAACTAAGGAACTATATATATATTTTTTTCTAATGATTTACCTTGGGCTTTTAAGTATCTAGTCCTTATTCAAAAACGGCAGAGACAGAATTTTCTTTGTTAAAGGATATATAAGGATAGTTTTAAACAAAGTAACAGATTTTATTTCCATTATAATTATTTTTTATATATAGCGTCTCTTTCAATACAAAAAGAAAAGAAAAGTTAATATTTTTTTATAACTAAAGAACTATCTATAGATTTTTTTTTTTTTTTTTTAGAGAATGATGATTTACCTTGGTCAGTAATAAGTACCTAGTTCTTATTCATTAAAAAGATTTCCCCCAATTTAGATAAATAAAGAAAAATACAAGTACATTATTTAAAAGAAATCGTTTGGGTTCAGGTTTGCAAAAATCGTTTGGAATAAGCAGATACAATTATTGTTCTCTAACTTTCCAGAATATTTCCCTTTTCTTTTGAAAGTGTTTCATAGGAGGCCTTATTGTTTAAACAACAAAATAACGAGGCAAAGTTTTACGCCTGGTTTAACTTCTGAATCTTAATTAGCCAAGTTTGAGAGAAAAAGCAAACTCCGTAACCGACAACTTTTATTATGATTTTTTATATAGTTTGGTGTACATTTATCTAAAGTATAAGAAATCAGTCGATCCCATTCTTAGTTTTTAAATTTGGCTTTTAGAACGAAGAACTAGAATAATGCATGATTTACGTGACTTAAAAATAATTATGAGGAAGTTACAAAAAGAGTGTAAACTAGTCATTTGCATAGATGAATGTATCAGTCACTTCATTCAATGAATCACGTTTACAAGACGTGTCTATGATATCAGTACAATAATTGAATACAAAATAATGCATGGATATATGGATCCAATTGATCAATAAATGAACGCAAGCATTAAAAAATTTTTGGACTTAAGAGAGCTTCGTCGTTTTTTTATTCCAGGAAAGTTCATAAAAATTAAAAGAAAGAAGTTCAATGTAGTTCTAACTCTATTTTTTGTAGAAAATTTTTAACATCCTTGAAATATGTAGAAATAACTTATAAAACACAGTATTTAAATCTTCAATCAAAACGTTTTTCAAAACTATTCTAAAACTTCGAAATGTGGAGTTGGATATCAAATGCATTGATATTATGAAACTTTTTAAGAGTACTTAAGACAAGCGTAAACAGACGAAATCCGCTATTTAATACAATGCATTTCAAATTATTTCTATTTCTGAACAAAGGGAAGCGGAATTCTGAATTTTGAATCAAACAAAGTATGACTTAAATTTTTTGCTTTCACGCAAGCCTTTTTTCAGCTGGCAGGGGTTTAAAACACCTTAACTAGAGTTAAACATAATAAAGTAAAATTCAACTAATACATATTATTTCGGTATTATAAATAAATTTAGTGATCGGAACCAATACACAGAATGTGGAGAAGTAGTTTTCTTAATTCTAAATCTCAGCACTAACGATGGTGCACTAATAGAAATTATAGATCGGGTGAACCATAATTAATCTTAATATGTTGCTACATTGTATTATAATATTGTACAGATTTGTTGTAACCTTAATATGCTGTTAGGTTGAACTATAATATCAGGCAAATTCGCTGCAGCCTTTATATGTTGTAAGTTGAACTATAATAGCGTACAAATGCGCTGCAACTTTAATGTACTGTTAATTTGAGCAGTATATTAAGGTGTACGATATTATGCTGTTAGGTTGAACAGCATAATACAGTATAATTTGCTGCAATCTTAAAATGCTGTATGTTCAACCGATAATATTTATACGATATTATAGATTGAACTACAATATTATACAAATTTGCTGCGAACTTAATATGCTGTTATGTTGAACTAAAATATCGTAAAAAATTTCCACTAAATTTAATACGCAGTTAGGTTGAACTATAATATCGTATAATTATTTGTAACTATAATATTTAGTTAGGTTGAAACATAATATCGTACAAATTTGATTCAACCTTAACATGCTGTTAGCTTGAACCGCATTATGATACTTTTTAATCTTGATTACCAGACACTAAACATGGTTCAATTTAACATCTTGTTATTAAAGTTGCGGCGCATTGTGATTCAATGTACAGATATAATAGTTCAATGTTGAACCCAATTTTCTAAGAAAGTACTTGTTAATTGCACCGAACAGTTGTTTGTCTTAAACTTTTTATTTGTTTATTTTGCGATGTTTTTTTACATCACATCACTACAGAGAAAATATAACCTTGTATGTATTTTTTTCCCACTTCTTTCACGCCTACTTTTTCACTCCGAGTCATTTTGTTTACAAATTAAAGGAAAAAAAATGTATTTGCTTGTAACTTAAGAAAAAAAGGAATTCTAGCTTTTTTTTTTTTAATTACTCGAACAAAACTATGATGCGAAGTTAAACACGATGAGTTATTTTTGAGTAGTAACTAACTACCATCAAAAACAAAAATATACATCCCACATTCCCCTAAAAAGGGTGGGGTTCTATATAAAATTACTTTTGCGGGAATGATTAAAAATTCCATTATAAAAACTCATTTATGTTCCCATCGATATCATCGAAGTTTAAACTAGAACTTCTGAACAAAAAAATAGAATACATCTGGTGTGATAGCAAACGAGCCATCATGTTCAAAGCACAAATTAACAATAAGAAGCTCAGCTATTTTAAAGCAATTTACTTTTTGTAACGAGCTTTGTATACAGAGGTTACACCGTCTTCTCTTAAATTTGGCTAAGATAAATGTTTCTTTGGCGATTTAAATCAAGTTTTAATTTTATCCCATTAGTTCATTAGCGCCGATACAGGTGTGTCTCAAAACTGAATCCTTAACCTTTTCAACCCAAATGGAATTCACTAAAGGTATCTTATCCTTCGATGTTCAAAGGAAAAGGAGTGGGGTACACCGGGGTTGGGCGGAAAAAAGTAAATTATGCCACCATCCCCCCATCCCCAGCCTAAATGGATGTGAGGGAAGTGGACAACCCCGTAAGTGAAAAAAGAGAAAGTAAACCAGCTTCCTGACATTGATAACGACAAGTATACTACGTGGTAGGATTGAAAAGCTTTTGTGTTGATGTAGAAGCAAAACGTTGTCTTGTAACATATTATGCAACCCTTGAAAAACCGTAAGAGCGATGTTTTACTTAAGATGATAAATAGTGTCTTTAATTTGATTTTTTGAAACTTTTTAATTTGGATTTTTTTTTTCAAGTGTACGGAATTGTTACTTAATGAGTGTATGAAATTAAAAAATATAGTTCATAAGAACGTTTATTTTCTTGATTGTTTCATAATAAACTATCTTAGATGTTTAAGCTTTATTTTATATTTCAATTATGGATGGTTTTGAATTTCTAAGGATTTTTTTTCTTCTTTTTGTTTTGTTTATTACGAGATAAAATGAAATGATTTTGATACACAGCCAATAAAGTAAGTAGTTTTTAAGTATTTTTAAAACTATCTTAAACAAATTTTTTGAAAGCTTTTGTGTTAATCTTTACTTTAATGATTTGTAAAGAGCATTTTAGTATTCTTAAGGAGTTTTTTTTTCAAACTTTACATTCATTTATTTATTTTATTATTAGTTTTTTTTCTTTTTTTTTTTTACATTTTGGTATGACAGTAATTTTTGAACTGTAAGAAACCATCCATTAGAAATGCAAGTTCAAATTTAATTTTAGATTGTTAACTGGATAACTGAATGAATCTTGTATAAGGGTTTTAGAAAAATTGAGAGAGAGAAACAGTTTGTATAAGATTCTAAATTTTGTAACAATCTTGTCTTTTATTTAATTAAAACATAACATGGTATTATCATTCGTCAATCTCGCAATACTACCGTAGAAAATTGGCTCTACACAGAAATGTAAAACAAGTAAAAAGCAACAGCAAAACGCTTTACAAATAACGAAATAAACACTATGTAAAACATAGGGAAAACTTAGTCTACGAGTTACCGTTATCCGGTGTTACTTAAGACATAAGGGTAGTTTAAACCACTTCCGTTGAGTAAGTTTTTAGTATCATGAAATTGTATTTGGTGTAGCTAAAATTGATTTAATTGAAAAATTATCTACGTTATTTCGAATGGCATCGTAAAAAGTTTCCAGAAAAATTTTTACAAATTATTTATAATTTGAGAAAATTATGTAATTACTTTTACCACCATACAAAAACAGATTAGATGAACAACTTAAAATTGTAGAGCAAAAGTTTGCAATAAATAACTTTTTTCACCATATGAAAGAAGATATGGGAAAAATTGTAACTAATTAGATAATGCAATCACATTTTCCATCTAATGGTAATAGATAAGATGAACTCATCAAAATTGTAAAAAAAAAAGTGAATTAGTTTAATGAATTCTAAATTTGATTCGAGGTAAATGTTATGCTGATGCAACATTAACTAAGCTTTGTCTTCTAAGATAATATGCAATATCTTAATTATTGGTATTTAAACCAATATGGATCGACGATGGATTCAATAAGACAAATCATATATGTTGTATCAACTCTTAACTTTAAATCGTAGTTTATAATTTCGAATATAATTAATTAATAAAATATTAATGATAAGCTCGGTAACTAGTACACAGTAAAACTTTTTGGTGTATGGTTGCTGCCACTTTTGGTGTTGAGGTAGGCTAAATGCATTTTTAAGCACAGAACTGTAGTAAGCACCCAAAAAAGTAGCATAAAACGTACAAAATTACAATTGTTTGAAAAGAATTAGGGCGAATATATTACTAAAAATGTGCGTGTTTTTTAAACGATATATATTTGCAATTAAGTCATAAATTGATTCTAATGCACATGAAAATATGTATTGCCAGTCAATAAACAGACAATGTGACTACATGCACCGAAAAAGTTTTTAGTTTATCTCAACACCATATATGGTGGCAACATACAACATTTTCTACAGTGTAGTTCACAATACAATAAAATTCCAATTTATATAATGCTGAGAAACGAAAAAGGCAATTTGCAAAGTTGACAGAAGCATTATGTAGATTTTAAAGTTTGGCTATTAATTAGAAAATATAATGACGCACGGAATATAATGAAAATGGCAAATTTTACTAGCAACTAAATAATTGAAGCAGTGTTGCCATTATTTTACAAGATATCTTCATGTTATTGAAGGATTATTGATAATCTCGGTAGTTGGTAGCTCACACTAATATAAAATTTCAATTTATATAATGTTAAAAAACGAAAAACACAAATTGCGTAGTTGCATTAATTTAAAAGTGCGGCTAAACTTGAAAAATATAATGACGCACGAAATATAATAAAAATGGCAAATTGGAAGAAGCAATTAAATATTTGAAGCAGTGTTGTCATAATTTTACAAGCTATTTACATGTTTTTGAGGGAAAATTATTCAAGCAAAAAAGTGAAAGAGAAAAAAGAAAATAAGCTAACACCTCCAAACTTGTTGGCTAAAATGAAAAAAAAAAAGACAAAAGGAATCATTTGAAAATCCGACCTTGTAAAAGACATTTTTTGGTACTTTGCTTTTTTAATTTTTTTTTTATTAAAGTTCGTTTAGGCTGCCCTTAAACAATCGGTGAAACATGTTTTGCGATAAAAATATTGCGGAATAGGAATAAAATAATGAGTAAGATAAAATGTATAACTATTTCGAAGAAAAAAAATCATCGCTATCTGATGATTTCATAGATGCACCACCTAAGTAGAAACAGTTTTACTGTATTTTAATGCAAGTTGATATTTTTTTATTTTATATAATTATAGTAGTGGGATTTTTTGAATTGCATATATATATCTCGCATAAAGAAGATAAATGGGTGGATAAGAAAATATCAAAAATTTGAAGTTCTCGTGAAACTATTTTTGACACTTAAACGTTAGCTGTAAATGTACACATGAAAATGGTTTAAATGATACGTAAATTATTATTTTTTAACGGAAAATGTATTTTGAAACAATTATGACTTTTTTATCTTTACAATCAAATATATTTCACTCTTGAGTAAAATATAAGTGAGTCAAATGTTTGTAGGTACCTCAAATGTCGTTTAAAATAATTTTAGCATTTTTAAAACCATTTGATTCATATTGAGTTAAAAACTTATTATACTCTTATGTATTTTCTTATGTTAAATACGAGTTAATACGTATTTAACAAAAGAAAATTAAAGGTTCAATAAAAACTGCTGCTGCAATTAATATTTGATAATATTGGTTTGAGATAATGGTATGTTTTTGGTAAAGTTCGGACAATTTTACTGTTGAATTATTTAAAGTAATCTGACAATTTAAGTTTTAATGTTAAAATTTTAATATTTGCGAAATTTTAACTGCACAATTTTAACTTTGGTGTTATATAATTTTACTGATACCTTTTCAAATCTAATTTAAAAATAATTTAAGAGTTAAAATAAACTTTATTGCGGTTAGTAAACTGACAATAAAAGTTAAAGGTCTACATAGGTTGACAATATAATAGATTGATAGTTGAAGGTTGCATAGCTTGACATTCGAATATATGCAATACAAACGATTTCTTCAAAAGAATTCTATCTTGTTATATAAATTATATTTAATTGACTTTTTCCAGTCATTAGATTTTAGAAGCATTGATGCAATATAATATTTAAAAAATTAAAATTTAAAATTATTCAGAGCTTTTAATAGGCTTGGTGTTCTACTCTTAGATGTTTTTTAATCTTAAATACTAAAATTTGATAATAAGGATTTTGATTATAGTCAGCGAGTTTTAAAAGCAGATTCAACTAGTTAAAGTAAGAAGCAAAATTTTGTGCGTGAGATTCGATAATTAGTTGTCATAAATTATGCTATACAATTGATAGACTGTGATCTTCTTAGGCATAGCCTTAAGCAAATCAGGAACTTCCTTATTATATGCAAATTAAGTGCAAAATAATTAATAAAATAAGTCATAATTAAGAGTTGATTATGATTAATTAAACTAACCGAATGAAGTTACATATGAGATCTTAACATAACTGCTTTTATTCTTCATTTAATATAATCATGATCATGAATGATAATCATGATCATTTAATATAATATATATTCAATAATCATGAACAGAACTTTATGAGTATGGTTTTAAAATGAACGAATTTCAAAGAATTCAGTGTAAGATTTTTCTCAAATAACTTATAAGTATCTCCGCTGAATTTCAAAACAATTTACTTTTCTGAATATCAATGAGTTTTTTTGTGATTTAAATGTAATAATCTAGTATTAACTATTCAATTTTTTTTTTTTTAACTTTTGAAATTTTCTTAAGCAAGTTTCTTTCATTTGAGTAGGAAGAAACTTATTTCTGGGGTACATGGTTTTTTCCCACTGTAGAAGAAACTTGCCCTCATTTAATTACTCATTATAGACATTCAGAAGCTTGCCCTTGTCCCTAATTTAAAGGACATAAAAATTTTAAAATATAATATTTGAAGCAAGTCATTTTCGACAAAAATAAAGACGTTAGTTTTATTAAAACAATTGCTTTTTTCTTTCATCGTGATTAAAATTTACCAAACATTTAGTAAGTATAGAAGAAATTTATTTGTTTGCATCTGTGCCATTAAAAAAAAGAACAAAAAAAAAACTATAACATGGAATGATTTGTTGGTGTTAGTTAAATTGCACGAAGGATGGGATAACACGAATATATCTTTTAACAGAATCTTTACTAATAGAAACAGCTAGTTACAACTGTATTTCATCCAATTTTTTCGGGGCATCAAAGAACATATAGTTAACAATGTCTTGGGACAAAAAAAAGTCAAAACAATTGAATGGGTAATAATAAAAATCATGCTTTAACCATCACGTTTGTCTATTAATATTTATCTATCGTTAAAAAGTAAGCTAAAAATGGAAATATTATTATAAGAATAAATAAGAAAGAATAATAAAGTATATATATTATAAAATTATAAATAAAAAATGAATAATGAAGAATATAATAATAATGTAAGCGTGAAAATTATTCACTAAAATGACAAACCAAAGTTCTTTTTATGCAGGTAATCTAATAAAGATTTAAAAAGCTGAAAAAGTGATTGTACTTAGTTGAAGAGAATAGACGATTACATAAAGGAAATACAAACGTGATTATTCAATATTCTTATTGTAATTTATTGTTTAAAGGATAGAAATAAATCAAATAGAATTCCCTTTTTCTATTCTATCATTTTTTCCCCTAAAACAGTTGCCACAAAATCTTATGTCTTTTAGATGAGGGAGAAACAGGTGAAAAAGCATTTTGGTTGGAAAGCGCCCATATTTAATCGATATCCAAAATAAAACCCATTTAATTCTTATCATCGAAATTTTTACTCTTATAAAATTGCGAAGAAACGACCCACCCTATCGCTCTATCTCCCTTTTTACACTCTTCATTATCGACTGCTCAGAAATTCTTTTCAGAACGTAAAAAATATGAAAAAAAAAAATTAAAAAAATATCGTTCCCTTTTTTCTACCCAAAAAAAAAATCGATTCTATAACCGAGAAAGAATTTTTAATCCCAGATAAAAACAAGTTGCGAAGGAGCAGGAGGATGAAAAAAAAAAGATGTGTAAAACGAACATAAAAATCGATGATCCCAACCCGAAAAAAAATAATAAAAAAAAAGAATAAAAAAAGATAAAAGAAATACCAACAAAGATCCGATGCAGTCAGTGAAGTGGAATCAATACAAAGAGAATTGTTGCGGCATGTATGGCACAAGGAAAAAAAATTAAAAAAAAAAAAACTTCAAAAAATTATTATATATATTCATGCTGATGAAAAAAAAAGGCGCCAGCTGCTATAACTGTGAAAACTAGAAACAATATCGGCCTGAAAATATGCCGAGCAGCAGATTTTAAAAACCAATGGCTAAGGCCTTTAAGGGTTTTTACTCCGCCTTTAAAACCACCATGCAAATGCTGAGTAGCGACTAATCACTTTTACGCATCAAGTAGAAAAGTGATCAAAATGCACCACTATAGTGGGAAAAAGAATGTAAAGGGGATGAAAAAATGATGGGGGTAGCGCAAGTGGCGTCAGTCTTTATCGATTGATTACCGGATGAAACAACTACGAGTAATTTTTTTCATCATTTACATTTTTTTAACAAATTATTTGTTTTTTTTATACATATTTAAGAAATTTCGGAGATACTCTCGGGAAAAAAACGCTAATAAGAGAATTTTTTTTTTGTTCCATTAAGAGTCAGGTGGAGTAGGAAGAGGGGTAGAGTCTCACAGGGAATTAGGAGCATATTGGTGGAAATATGCAATGCAGACGCATTTTAAGTTAGAATTGTAATAAACAGGTATAAATCATAAATAACAAAAAAAGCTAAAACGACAAAGCTATTTGTGACTCTATATCATAAATGTAATCTTTTAGGAGCATATTGCAATGCTGAGGAATTTTAAGTAAGAATTGCAATAAGCAGGTATATAAATATCAAAAAAAGCTAAAACGATAAAGCTATTTGTGACTCAAAATCATAAATGCAATTATTTAGGAGCATATTGCAATGCAAACGAAATTTAAGTAAGAATTGTAATAAGCAGGTATAAATCATAAATATAAAAAAAAAAGCTAAAACGATAAAGCTGTTTGCGACTCCAAATCATAAATGCAATCGTTTAAGAGCATATTGCAATACAGATGAATTTTAAGTAAGAATTGTAATAAGCACGTATAAATCATAAATATCAACATTAGCTAAAACGATAAAGCTATTTGCGACTCAAAATCATAAATGCAATTATTTAGGAGCATATTGCAATGCAGACGAAAATTAAGTAACAATTGCAATAATCAGGTATAAATCATAAAAATCAACAAAAGTTAAAGGAATAAAGATATTTGTCACTCAAAATCATGCATAAAATAGTTTAAGAGCGATAATGCATACAAATAGAAAAATCTGCGAAGATAAAGGTATTTAAGATGAGCGTTCTCAGAAACAAATCTCTCCTATTTGATGGTTTGAGAAATCTTTGAACAGTATCTCTTAAGTTTTGACAACTATTTCGTCCTAAAATCGCTAACGAGATTTTTGACGAAACGCGAACTCTCAAATATTATTCGAAATTGCTTTCTTATTTGTGTCATTTTAATGCAATCTGGAAAATCTCCACATTTCTTTTTCTCAGACGTTCAAAGCTTGCTTATCAAGCGGTTGTCCCGGGTTCGAATCCTGGTGATGACTGCTAACTCATTCGCTCTAACACTTTATATTTTGTCGCATTTCTTAATGAATAGTATTAATCGATATGTAGCATTAACCCTTTCGCTTTTTTCTCTGCAGGAAAGTGAAGATAGCAATTTTCGCACTGTGACGAAATGTTCACTAGGTGTATTTTCCAGAAAATTCTTTAATCAAAAATGAAGAAAACTTCGGAAAGTTTGAATAGTTATTTTTTGTAGTGAAAACACGTATTAAGGTATCGGAAAAATTGATACAGAAAAATATAAAATGATAAATAAAATTACAACAGAATATTTAATATATTAATAAAATTTTAACTTATCCTAATGGTTAAATGGTAAAAAGTATACAAAAATTCCATTATAAACATTATTTTTAATATCTTTAAACTACTGTTTTTAAACAATTGTAGGGGCTTCACCCAATAACAATTTCTCTTGGAAGCGTACCGATATATATAGATAGATAGATGTAGATATCGTTTTTAAGAAAATGAAAGATTTAAACATTTTTAAAGAATTAATTTTTTTTCATATTAAGGTTCAAATTTAGAGCTTTAAAATTAAAATACCGAAAAAGTATACAAAGATGTTACAGATAGAGCAAAAATGGAACAAACAAATTTATTTGATAATTCTCTGAAAAGATGTTCCACAACTTTAGTAATATGCAAATTAAGGTCACAAAAAAGAACAAGTTTATACATATTGAATTAATAAACAAATAATCTTTTGAATGTCACGTAAAAAGATAATTATTAATGTTCATTTTATATCGTATGTTTTTGCAAATCTATTCATAAACTATGCAAAGAATTATTTTAAAGCATTGACACGAAACAGAGTCTGTTATCGTGGTTAATCATCAAATTTTTCCTCCGGTAGCTAAAAACAATGTAACACCCATATTCAGATGCAAAGCTTTTGATATTCATTAAGTTCCTCAGTAAATGAGATGAGGGATTTTGCTCATGCAAATCATCCCATTCCCGTTGACCTGGCATTAAGAGGTTACAAGTTACGACTGGATGATTATTAACTATTATAAGATATGTGCTCTCTTTTATATCATAACGATTATTGGTAGTTTTTATTTGACTAACTAACACCTAAACTTTTTTAGATTCATGCCTTGAAGCTCAGGCTTTTCAAAGGTTAGTGTAAAAAACGCGTCTTTAATTGGAATATAATATTAACGCTAAATCAAAATCCACGTTTTTTGTGACATAAAATAAAAATTCTTGTTTAAAATTGAAAGTTATTTCCCTAAATTTCAATAATTTTAAAATCGACGTAAAAGAAATGTTTTTTTTTATAAATATTGTAAATATAGAAATATTGTAAAGAAATATTGCAAAACACAAAATGTTGAATTGTTAATGTTTTTTTTAAAAATATTTTAAAGCACAAAATGTTAAGTGTTAATTTTCATTATGTAGGTTCATTCATATTAATACGATACAAATGAAGAGGTTACATTTAATGAAGACATAACATTTAACACATTTTTCGTGACATAAAATAAAAATTCTTCTTTAAAATTGTAAGTTATTTCCCTAAATTTAAATAATTTAAAAATCAACGTAAATGAAATGTTTTTTTTAAATATTGTAAAACACAAAATGTTGAAATGTTAATTTTTTTTTTAAATATTTTAAAACACAAAATGTTAGGTGTTTACTTTCATATTGTTGGTTCATATTAATACTATACAAATGAAGAGGTTACATTTAATGAAGACATAACTCTTAACAAAAAGTAAAACTTGTGCTTTTCAAAGGCTTTTTACATAGCCTTTTCAAGGGTTAGTGTCATAAAACGCATCTCACAAGCAAAAGGGAATAAAATACTTATTCTAAATCTAAATCAGCATTTTTCGTGACCCAAAATAAAAATTCTTATTTTTTCATTAAAATTGAAAGTTATTTCCTTAAATTTTCAAGAATTTAAAAATCAACGTTATGTTACGCTTAATAATGCAAAACATAAGATAATATTAGATAAAAACACTAATTAGGCTCTTATGACAGGAAAATAGTTTCATAATGTTGGTTCACTTTAATACTATAGAAATGAAGACAATATAATATTTAACAATAATGAAATCATACATGCTTTTAAATCAGCAAAGTTTAAAAAAAAGAAACACAGTCAATGGTTTTTGGCCTAAAGATCGGATTTTCATGAACGAATACATTAATCTTAATCGAATATACTAATGACCATAAATGTTAAGATTTTTCAGATCATTTAGTAGTTCAGTCATTTGCTCAAAAGTTACTAAATATTTTTTTTTATTTTGCCTATTGTGCTAGTAAAGGTTATAATCATATCTACAACCAAGAGAGACAAATACACTTTTTAGTTCTATTAATATGCATTTAAAAGCGTTAGAGGCCTTATTTTGAGTTTTAATTATTTTTTGTGAGTTCGTATTTCCTATAATAAAAAATAGCATTAAGAAATAAAAAATAATGCTTGATAAAGAGCATTTCAAATTGTTGAATTCTTATACTTTAACACAGGAAAAAAAAAGCGAAACAACAATCTGCTACAATGGGCTGGACTTATATACTTTGCTATTTAATCGCACCATCATAAAATGCAATGTGAGAAATAAATAGTTTTCATATTCCTACACACTTAAATTACCCGTTCTATATGTATGGGAACTTAACCAGTTTTTCGTTTTTTGATGACAGTAAGAATCGCACTAACTGAAACGTTAAAAAAACGGAAATGATTTTCTACAAAATTGGAGTTGGAATAAATAGAGATAAAATTGCACCTTAGTCAACACTTTGCAAAAAAAATAATAATAAATAAATAAAAAAATACCTTCGATATATGAGGTAAAAAAAAATTTGGAATTAATGATTTTTTAACGCAAATACATTTTTAAAATGATATGTTAAGTGTCAATTAATAGTAAAATAAAAAAAAAATGTACAAAAAACATTCGGATGAAGATTTACAGAAAATAAAAGACAATAAAATAAAATGTTTTTTTTCCCATAAATTTCGAGGAACAAGTGTTTAAAAGAGCTACTGGAAACTGAAAAGTTTTATGTATCTCTCAAATAAATTAATGCAGATTTAGGTAAAATATGTTTTTAAATAAATTAATAGCAGATGCAATGTTATGTTACTTTAAACTAGTACACAATTACTTAGCGCAATTATAACAATCTTTTAATTTGACTCTAATTGTTGGCTAATAAACCAGTAAATATCAGAAATTAAGTGCAAGGCAAGTTGTTTTTTACTTAACGATAAATTATTTTAAGGCTTGTTAAACCTTTGGAAATAACTAATTTTAACTACTTAGCTAGCACCTAAGCTTTGCTCTTTCTCAACTTTCAAATACGTTATTTAAAAATCGCTTCTTTACCAAGAAGATGCAAATTTTACAGGAAGGATGATAGATTCCCTAAATTGCAAACATGAATAATTGCTTGAAACTATAACTCAATACAAACAAACGTACTAAATTGATATTTCTTTCCAGTCGCAAAACGTTATCATAATTTATTACTAATACCTTTAAGAACGGTTCTCATTGCGCGGAATATGGCTAAAATCAGCTCATTGACAAAAAGGTTAAGCAACTAATGATGTATGAAAAAGTTCTGAATAATTTATTACTATCTTACTTATTATTTATTCTCAGACAGAAATGAATAAGTGAATGAAACAGAGATAACAAAACTACACACGCATCGTGGCAAAATGAAGGATATTGTTGCCTTCCAGCGTTATAAAGGGCAAAGAAGTTAGGCAAATCACAAAGAAAACAATACGATCGGGACTTGTCAATCGGTATATTACTTAAAGGTTCCAAAAGCGATTGACAAGGGAACCTATTAAGCTCGAAACACTTTATACGGAAACTGGTCAGATCAACCATTGTCTTTCCGCAGGAGTGGACAAAAAGCCTCAATAATACTCATTACAGTAAAGCTCTGGTGACAAACTGGTTGAGTTAATTAGAAATCTATGCGATCGACGACCTACGATTGTATTGTTCACTGTAGAAACTCAGTATATCGGATACGTTTTAATACACCATTTAGCAGATTGCATCTCTCCCATAGAAGGTACGGCACAATGCAATCTTCGGCACTCTATTCAAAGGAATCACGCAATTGCCTGTTGATTCGATTAATTGTGATCCTCTCTACACGAGCAGCGTTTGAGATTCGATCACGCATTCAAGTCTCTAATGGGATTTATCGTCATTGACCATCCCAATATTTATTCCTCTCTTTTTCTTTATTCTTTCTTTTGCTATTCTTTAGTTAATGTTCAAAAGCTTACGAACAATGTCTTGGCTTCGGCATAAATTCCAAGCTTGCTGAAACGTTAATTAGGCGTTTATCTTACCATATTCTTGGTGGATTACAGCATCGATTATAGAGAGCAGTTCGAGAAATCAATAAGCACGTCATGTTCGGATGTAGCATGTGAAGATTAGATTAGCAACTGTTGTTACTTTTCAGAAACAATTCATTCTGTGGTTAAGTGGGAATGAGATGGACGTTCATATTTTTACGGGCCGTTGATCTCTCTTGGATAATCCACGAGATGAGAAAAGTTTGAGCTATGAGTAATTCAGTTTTAACAATTTAATTGCACTTGGTAGTCATATTTGTATAAGTTATTCAGACATAAGTCATTGTTTGAAACCCAGTGGAAACGTTATATCTTGATGTTTTTTTCATCAGTTTTTATGGGTTATGTAATTTTCTGAAATTTTCTATTTTGTGGTTAAGTAAGAAATTTCAAAACTTACGTGCAGATGATTTTTGTGGTGATTACGTAAGGGAAAACACGTTTCAAATATAATCCGAATTTTATGTTGGTGGTTCTTAGGAAAAACTTTAATTCTTAGCTGAGACATTTATATTGATAGTGATCAAACTCAAATCTTTCTACAATATTGTAAATATTTTTTTTTAAAACAATTTAGATTACAAAAAAGGAAACAAAATTAATTTTGTAAATCTAACTGTCAAAGAAATAGTGAAAGAATTAAACTTGTCTTGGCACATAAAATATTTCAGATAAAAATAAAATAGTATTTTTAAAATGTTAGCATAGTAAAAATAGATATTTTATAAAGTCAATTATTGCTTTACTTTTATACTACTACTGAACTGTAATTTAAAATTTACCTATTTCCCACTATAAAACAACGTCATCAATTTTGATTAAATTTAAAAATAGATTTGTTGCAATGTAGTCATATTTTTGAGTTTAGGGGATGAATTTTAAGTGACTACCTTTGTATAAGATCAAAATAACATTAATATATGATAAGTTAAAATATTAAACTTTTTGCGTGTAACTCCACTTTGAAATTTTTAAGACTGCACATTGAAAAAAAAAAGTATGGTAAAAAATACCAGAATATGGTAAAATTTACCGTAATTCAGGTGCTATGACAGCACCAAAATCGTCGATAGTTTCTACCGAAGCGCTTTGATAATGATTTTGGTAAAATAAGCAATAAAATATGGATCTATAATAAGTAATACAATTTGGAAAAAGAGGTAAAATTTGGTTATATTTTCATGATACTTTAGAACATGGCATAAAAATCTGTCATTCGGAAAAATTTACTTTTCAGTTTTGCATTTTATACTGAATGTGTAGTAATAAGAATTATAAGTATGAAAACCAATACTTCCGGCAAATCATTACCATATGAACGGTAAAATTAGGAAATGAATGGTTTCAATACCGCATATTTTAATTTTATTAACCAGAATTATAATTATAATTTTTTTAGCAGAAATGCCATTGCCATACAATACAGTAATTTTACCAGAATTTTTCTCTTCGTGTAATATTGTTAAGTTTTTAGATTGAGTTTAATCTTACTAAAACAATATGCGTATAAAATGACTCTTAAAAAAAAAAAACATGTCATCAGTTGCTTTAAATAAGTCAGCCTCGTTTGCAGTCTTGCATTGATTGATGTGGTACACTTATACACCGAAAAACTATTGGTTTCTTCCGTGGTGGTGCACATTTTCACAAGACAATGGTTATCTTATACAAAAAAGTACCCAAAAAAAAGGAAGTTTGAAAAAATTAAATTAACAATTACTTATTAGCTTAACACTTGACAAATGACCACTTAATTTTCAGACACAGATTAATGTTTGAGACATAAATCTCTTCTAAAGATATTGGCTAGCTCTTGAAAATTACATAAAAAAGATTTTAAGTTTATTTATTTAATTTTTTTAGATTCCGGGGAAAAGAATAATGAGACCTTATTCTTATATAAATTTAATTTTTTTCATGGACTTTGGCAAAAAATTAGAGCATTCATTAATTTCCTTTCGTCGAGAGTTTCCGAAACTGTAGGTATCGATTTTCGGAGAGGGATGTAAAAAACGTTATATAACACCCACCCTCGTGCACCCCCCAGGGGAACGATCGTCTGCATCGATTATGGAACCACCCTTCACCCCCTTTTCCCCTTTAGTAGCCGGCAGCCATCATCATCATTCAAAATGTATTTCAAGCGGTGAGGGGGTGGGTGTGAATACTTTGTATGTGTATATCGGGAAAAATTAAGGGGGGTTGCAATCCATTTGGAATTCTGCAGATAAAGGCTAAGGTTAAAAAAAAAATTTCACCACTTTTTTCCCCTTTCTTTTCTTTTGAGGCTAGATATAATTTTTTTAAACTGTGTGTATGTCAGCATTTTGAAACAATACAGTCTTTTCCGATCAAAGAAAGGATAGAAAAAAAAAATAAAGAGCGCTTTTTTGAGTAGAATGAGACGGTCAAAAGCCAATTTTTCGAACAAGTTTCGTTAAAATGATGGATTTCTTGAAGAGGGACAAAGAAAAAATAATTACTTTTTACCATAATAGGCAAATTTCTTTTTATAAGCCTTTAAAGTTATTGGTAAAATATCACAGCATTATTAAACATTATTCTCTATTGAAATACAAAGAAAAATAAACTTTGCTGTTGGGAAAATTGTTGAGCGGTTATATTTCTAAAGGCTTAGAATATTAAGCTTCTGAGAAATAAAGCTTAAATATTAAAAAAAAAAATTATACTTAGTATATAAATAGGAAAAAATTATTTGAAATTTATATATATTCAGCTCAAAGCGAAAATAAAATAAATAACTACTATGATAAAGAAGATACAAATTGAAAATGACGTGTAAAATTTGAAATAACAATATAAGAGTCGTGCCTACTTTTTTTGTTTTTGTTTTCATGTAACAAGTGCTTTGAGCCTTAAGGTCGTAGACGTCGGAGAAGTAAAAAATAAGCCTTTGGAATGTTAATCAAATAAATTTTTGTTTTCAAAAACAGTTTATTTTTCTTATACGAAATAAATTGTTTTAATATTAAAATTCCAATTCCTATTTTATCCTTATTTAATCCCCTTTTACTGCAATTCGTCAAAATAACTTACATTTGAGTATCGTTTCTGAACTTATAAGATACGATATTGATCCTCCTACTCCATCAAAAAAAAAAAAGTTCAGCATATAACCTTAATAAATGCACCTCAAAAGATACGATATTGATCCACCTACTCCATCAAAAAAAAAAAAAAAAAAAAAAAAAAAAAGCTCAGCATATAACCTTAATAAATGCACCACAAACCATAATGCAATGCACATTTGAAAGTGTTAAAGTGAACCATATTTCCAATCAAGCTGACCATAATATCGGGTTTTTAAGGTTAAAAAGCAAGAAAAATCGGTTTTATTATTAAAAGTTTAAAAAGTTCAACTTATTTAAAAATACTAATTTAAAGTATTATTTAACAGTATGAAATATTCAACTTATCTTCAAATTAAGATAGCAGCAAATTTACATAAGATTGCGGCAAAATTACCTGATAAAACATAACTACTAAATTATGTTTTATCAGGCTTCAATATTTCTAACAAATTACTTCATTGGCATGTGTTCCTCACTACAGGTTATATTTAAACAATTCATATATATCTTTCATTTTTTTTAAATAAGCATTTTCTTACGATAAGACCAATTACTGGAAGTAAGCGTATGCCAAAATCAGTTATATCAGTTTTCAAGTATTTTACATGTTATGAAGAAAATTAAAATAAACTATCCCCTACCTACAAGTGGATTAATGTAAATATTTTTTTGTTAAGAAAAGAGATCCATGATTGCTTTAATCTTGGCGAACAAAGAGCACAAGTATCAGAGCACACGTAGAGCCTTGGCAAAGGAACTCAGAGTATCCTTTGGCCAAGGCTTTAAGTATAAAGAACATTTCAAAACAAGGTTCCTTTTGTGAGTTTAGGGACTTCTGCTTCAAAAATATATCAACAGAAGGAGAGCGTGTACAAAAGATATTTTTCCATTAAAAACAGTTATATTTAATGATTTGACAGAAAAAAAAATAAAGACCTCTTCATATACCTGACTATAACATGTTTTTAAACCAGCTTTTTCGTGCTTTTCCAGATTGTCAGTTGGTACTTTCTTGCTTAAGCTCTTTAAATATGCTCTGGTACAAGGGTTGTACCAGAGTTCTCCATCAAAGGAGTAAAATCGAGATTTATAAACTAATGTTGTCAGTTAGTTGATGAAAATGATAAAATTACTTATTAAATTTGCTTATTTTTATGGATGGCAAGGCTTATACCCATGCCTTTTTCTACAGGTAGCACAAACTTTAGCAAAGATCATGGTAATGATACTCGTTGGCGTAAGATGCTTTCGAATGAATTTAACTAAAGAAATAAAATTATTTTTAATTTTAAAAGTATTTTTTTATTTGGAAGAAATATTATGCTTTAATACTCCATTATTACATAGTTCCGAGACAGATAAGGTGTTGTGTGTGTTCCTCTTTTTGTGAAATTGTGAGAAAAAAAAGCGTTTCAATTCTGTGAAGAATCAGAAAAACTAGTTGTCTGTTCAGATTTTCTGTGATAAGTCCGTTTTTGGAAAATTGTAAAAAGTCGACTCTTAATTTAATCAATGTAAAAATATGTTTTGTGAAAAACACAAAAATTTTGTGAAGGGTAACAGAAAAATTTTGTGAAGGGTTCGCTCTCGCGATAAGATCATTTTCATAAAAATATATTTTGTAAAGGGTGAGTTTCAACAATAAAATATTTTGTGGAACGCCCATTAACAATTCTAAATTTCTCCTAAAATGATAACAGTAATAGCATTATTAATTTAACATTGTTTCAATCGAAAGGCCTGAAGTTAAAGATATATTCTATACTCTGTCTAGAAGACTAGTTTTTTATTGTCGCAGGTCAAAAAAAAGGTTAAAATAAAGTACCCGAATTATCTGTTATCTTAAAACGATTAAATCTCTGACGTTTTTTAACTATTTTGCGTTCGGGAATGATATTAATGTATAAATTCAATTTTACGTAAACGGATGTTTAATATAAACTCAAACATTAAATAACTTCAGAAATGTTTTTGATTTTTTGAAGTTATCATCGACGATATTTTCATTTCAAAGGTTATGAAGAGAAGAAAAAACGCTCACTGATTTAATATATTCTTACAAACAATGTTAAGGATTCAAAACAGAGATTAAGTTTTTATCAAATTCAACCCCAGCGAACTCCCCTTAGAAAACAAGAGTTTCATTTTAAACAAACAGTAAGAATTTTCAAAGATGTTTTTATTTCCTTTTTTTCGATTGAGTTATTTTTTAATGTTTGCATGAAAAAAAAGCTTAAATATCTCTAAAGTAATATAAAATCGACGAAAACGGATTTAGTCTTGCATATTATAGATAGGGGACTTCCGAGGTCACGTGGATGTTAAAAAATGTTTCTAATAATCGCCTTTTCCTATAAATCCCGTTCCTTTCCAAATCTCAACTCCTGATAATCTGCTTTTTATGATTCTTAATGCCCGGGTGTTGTTGTGCCCCAAGCGGTACACAATAGAATGAGAATCTGTTGCTTGCCACCCCACCCCCACATTTGGGGGATCGAGAAAGGTGGGTGAGGGGTATTTCGCATTTATAGAATGTATATAAAAGAAAAAGAAAAGAATGTTTTCCGGATTAAATAAGGGCTGGATAGCTTGTTTGTATACCTTAAAAGTAAAAACCGGTCTTGTGGGGAAGCCTTAGAGATTTGTCAGGAAGAAAAGATTTGTTATTATTTTGAAATGACGATTGTCTATTCAACAAACTATTCTGTTCGAGAAGAAAAAGTTGTAAAAAAATATCGACATTGATCTTCCTGCCAAGAGATTACGAATCACTAACTTATTTTTCTTTAACATTCAGAAAAGGAAACGACACCAGCATATTTATAATATGTACAATTAAATAATCCCTTTTCTTATTGGTTGTTAACTATTAATAAAATACAAGTAACAAATAAACTTCTAAGGGTGAAATGGTTATAGTAAGATTAATGAAATGTTGTAAAATTAATGGTTATAGAGAAAAAAAAAGGCAAAAATATTATTTCAATTTTAATAACTTTAAAAATTAATAATCTTCATTTCTTATTATTAAAATGAAACTTTGAAGTATGAAATGTATGTTAATACTGATCTGTAATACTAAGCCTAGCATGTGATCAGTTCACTTAATGAAAAAGTTCGTAAGGTAGTTAATGTATAACAGTTGCATTGAAGTAAAATGATATAAAATTATGCAGTGATGATTTTTTCTTTAATTCATGCATTTATATCTGTATAATTGTTTGTTGAACTGTCTTTACGTAATAAATCTGTCTGGACAAGTAAAAAATTTCTTCAATTGCTGATTGAATGACTGGTTCCAACGCATGTATTGCACTGTTTATAGTTAAGTCATTTAGAAAAATCGCTTTTTTTTAAATTTTACTTTTAATGCTAAATTTTTAAAGCTTAAAAATTTAGATGGAAGTTACGATATTTGGGTGCAATATACTTTCCCCTTTTTATTTAATATCTTTTTATATAAGCATTTTTATGAAGCTATTATAATTGCTTAATGCATAAGAACTCTTTAACTACATTGTAAAAAATTCCGGACCTAAGTACAGTATAAAGTACCAGCACTTTGGGTACATCATTCGTAAAATTTATTTTTACCGTAAATTGTAATTTTTGCAATAACATTTATTTAAAATGATTCTGTGATTTTACCGTAATAATTACTATAAAAATTACGATATAACAGATTTTCTGTTCCGTAACATGTTCTGGTAAATATGTATTTCACGGTAAAAAGTAACCGCAGTGCCGGTACTTTTTGTCGTAATTTGATCCGCAATTTTTAAGTGCAGATTTTCCAACATCTTATTGAGTAGGTAAGAAGATTAATTTAACAACTTTATTCTGTAATATTTGAAAAGAAGCAACGCGGAATCATGCGACACATAGAAGAATTAACTGAAATAAAATTCAGTAATGAAATGAGAAACTGTAGGATAGTTTTCCTTACGTGACCTTAAATGTTAAAGCAAATCAATACTCGGATCACTGCTTGCACGAAACAGAAGTTAGAAGTGACATAAAAAAACAATATTAGTTTCCATTACTACTAGTGACATTCATCAATAAAGCATAATTATTTAATTTCATTTTTTTATTAGCTAATTAAATTATTAACTTATTGTGAGAGCACGGAGGAAAACAATCTGGTAAAATTACAATACTATATATTGTAATGACATTTCCGGTAAAAAAAAAAAACATAATTCTGGTTGATAAAACCAAAATACACGGTATTTAAACCATACATTTAATAATTTTTCCGTTCGTATGGAAACGGTTTACCGGAAATTTTGGTTTTCGAAATTATAGCACATTTAGTAAAAAATACAAAATTGAAAAGGGAATTCAACCGAATAAATGGTTTTTATGCCGTGCTCTAAGGTATCATGATAAAATTACCATGTTTTATCACATATTATAAAACAATAACATGTTATTAATTTTACCGAAATCATCACCAAAGTGCTTGGGTAAAACTTACCGAGTCTTTGGTGTTCCCATAGAGGCAAAAACACGAAAAATTTAACCATATTTTGGTAGTTCTGACCATACTTTTTTTCTCTGTGTGAATATTTCTTGAAAAATTATTTTTGTCGAGTTTTATTTATTCAATTTTTATTTATATTAAGCTGTTTTAACATTTGTTATTGAGCTTTTCCAATACGTAAATCAAATCCCGTTTAAATAATTGAAAAACTCAAATCCAGAATCCCACTTTAAATGACAACTAAAATTTTAAACAGAAAGAAGATATTCTGTTTTCTTACAAATAACGTAATGTAAGATAGCTAAATTTCACTTTCTCAACATCATTTCATCTCAACATCTTTTCAACATCTCAAATTTAATGTAAAAGCTAACATTTTTTTTAAACAAAAACAAATATTTAATTGCTAATTGTTTAACGAAGAAATAAAAATTACACTATCTGATATTTATGATAGGATTTGTTTCAAGTAAAGCAGTGTTATTTCAAACTGTACGTTGATAAACCTTAATCTCCACAAAATGTTTCCCAAAATAAAAATCTTGTTAATATTTTACGAAATATACATTTTCATTTCATGTCACAGAACTTAAATGGATCTATTTTGTCTGAATTGTCTCAGATGATTGCCTCAATTAGTAAGAAGAAAGACTGAGATTTCTATTAAAAGAAATGATGAGTGTTTAATTTCCATGCTATAACTGGTATAACTAACTTAATATGATGCCAATTAAAATACAATATCCACTATTTTAGATCGGATATTTTAATGACGGGTAATATCATCATTTGTCGAAATGCCTCTTCCAGAAACAGCTTGATTTTCATGTCCTTTATTGGGTGGAGTTCCGTCTTTAAATGACAGTTATGATAAATACTTAATGCTAGTTCTAAATGAAGTTGAAAATAAGAAATAAATCGCCCGTAAAAATATGTTTAATTCAATTGCAATTGTTTTCGTTAACTAGTAAAGCGTTGTATAATTAATCTTTAATAAGAGTAAGATAAACTACGCTTTCAAAATTGATAGGGAAATAATAAGTTGTATTGATGGCACAAATTAAAAATCAGGATCTTAATGGTTCCAGAGACTAATTCTATGCTAATTAATTTGGGCAAGTTTCAAGTTACAAGAACAGGCATAAAAACGTTCTATTTCTGATAAAAAAAAACTTTTTTTCGAAGGATTTGGATCCTTAAATTATGGAATGGTAGCAATTTAAAATGTTTAAACGTTTAGTAAGAAGAGTGGTTATTTATTTAGTCACAATAATCTTAATTTTACTTCGTGTGCACTCTGCCGTATATTTGTTATAGTTTAAGTGAATTAAAAAATGTAAACACACAATTATAAAATTAGTCCATCCAAAAATAATTTCATGCGAAATTTACTTTTTTAGAAATATTTTGACATTTTACTATTTAATTTTTATAATAATTGAAAAATTTTTGCACAGAACTTTGGATTTTTGCATCATTGTAAAACATACAGTTTCAAGCAACAAAATAACGAATTTAAACTGAATCAGGTTGTAAGGATCTTAAAAAGGAAATTTAAAAATACGTCATTAAAACTTCTAAAAAATTACTCAGAAACTTGTATGAACTAGTTTAAATTTGGACTTTGCCATTTAAAATTTAATTGCTTAAATTGATGTAAAAATGTGTGTATCTTACAATTCAAATGTTTTTCGACCCTTTTTAAAATTAAATCAAATAAAAAATAAATAATTCTAAAAAAATATTTGATTTCGGATAAATAAGTTTTATAATTGTTTGAAAAAATTGTTTTGAGAGCTGTAAATTTATGTGTTTTGAGAATATAATTAAAACAACACAAATTTAACCAGTAATCACTATTAATATCTTTCACGAAAAACATAAGCGTAACGTAAATAATGCAAATAGAAGTGTTAAATTATTTTAGAACTGAAAAATCCTTTATCTTCACCGAAAAGTTATGTAATATATGAGTAATTTTGTTAAATCATATCTCGCAATTATTGCAACAAATAAATTCTGATAAATGAAAAATGATATACACTCTTTACCCTTAGGTAAATGGCTCCTATCTCTAAAAGTTCTAATAATAGCATGTGGATTTTTATCCAGCTGATTGATTATTTCCAGAATCAAATTTTGTTAGTTTGGCATCTTAAAAGCATTAATATCACAAAAATAAATTTGACCATTGAATTTCTGTTTGAAAGCTTTTCTAAGAATAAGGACATTCTGAATTCTAGGAAAAAATTTTTCTTTCTTTCTTTCTTTTCCTTTTTTTCTCAATTCTTTTAAGAAGTAACGTGATATTTTAAAATGTAGCATGATATTTAAAATGTAAAACTCAGAAGTGAATTATCAGAAAAAGTATATGATTTTTAAATTTTCAGACCGCCATTTATAGTCCACAAATTATTTCCAGATAACTTAAGAAAGGTTTCGTAAAACTTAAAACCGTGTATGTAAGATGACACTTTTTGCAGAAGTTCGTAAGAATTTTGCTTTATGTTTTTGTTCGTTTTAAAAAATTTTACGATGAATTTAGGGAGAATTTTAGAATTTATCTTTTAAAAACAACTGATTCTTGCAACAAGCAGTGAATAAAATTTTTTTGTACTTTTTTAGACATTGGCAAGAGTAATCGGAAAAACGTTTGTTTTTCAAGTTAACATTAAATTTACAGATTCTGCCAATCAGTAAGAAAGCTTTCATTAAGTTGAATCTGTACAGTGGTTTTTCTGGTTCGTATCAGTTTGAAAAATTAATTTTTACACTTCAAGAATATAACAGACGTTTTTCAAAACTTTCATTTATTCTTATATCTCGAAAAAAGGTTCCTTAAATATGCTAATTTTTTTTCGTTGCAAAATTTATGCATTTTCGCTTTGAGACTTATATTTATATATTTTTGTCGTAAGAATAAAAATTGCACTCAAAAATTGACGAATCCAATAAAATGATCAATTAAAGTCATAAGATTTAAAACATTCCGACGAAAAAAGTAATTTTGCGCATTGGCATTTGAATTGTTATGAATATAAATGTGCGGAAACTAGAATCTTAGCAATATGCAGTTAACAGGGATATGTTTATCGTATGGCTATTAAGTAAAATTTTATTTTCCAAAAACAGGCGCCGCGTTGCTCTTCCTGTCCGCAGACTGGAGGATCGGGACTGAAGTATGATCAGGAAATAAAAAGTCACCCGGAAACTCTCTTTTCAGTATTCAGGCTTTTATTTTAATATGTCTAACGGTAGTAGATAAGAAACACTTGCATAAAACAATAAAAAACATACACAATTTGATCGGATGTCGAGAATATTATCACTGGTTTACACGGGGTTTTTATTTCTGAGGTAAAAGAGTGCTTAGTACGGATGTTTGCCAACTTAAAAGCATAATCGTTACTTCCGGAAACAGGAAATAGCCAATACAAAGTTACTTGGCCTTTTTCAAGAAGAAGTAAAATTTTTAACAAACACTAAGGGAGAAATAATTATAATTCAATTAAAAACAAATTTCAGTTCAATCCATATTAATTGCATCGCTTATTAAGTACACCATAAATATCCGCTATATTAAATACATCTGCTAAAGTCATCTCTTATTAAGTACAATACACTCATAGCTTTTTTTCTTTTACATAAATACAAGCAAAAAAAGCTCTTTTAACAAGTAAAGAAACCTATTTCATTTCATTCTAACCATACGCAGAAGAATTTGTCTTATATCTCTCTTCTTAAAAAAGAAGCTATTTTCACAAGGCAAGCAATACATTAATTTAATTTTTCCAAAGTTTGGTACCACGTTGTTCAAAATTGTGAAATATTAGATAAACTTCTGTCCCCTCCTTTTTTGGGTGGTTAATTTGAAGTCTATCACAATACCTAAAATATATCGTCGTGTAATTTTCATATCTTGACACACTTCTCAAACAATTCTCGAAACATCATGTGTATTTTGCATAATATGATGCACTGATCAATATTTTGCGATTAAATTTACCTTTTTGAACAACGTGCTAAAGAGATAAATCTGTGACCACATTTTGACGCAAAAATGAATGTGAACAATTTAACAAGCAGCATGAATTTTAGAGTATATAAAACATACGATGAAGCAATGAAAAATGCACTAATCTTAAACTACAATTTAATAAATGTCCTAAAATAATAATTTTAAGAAAAATCAAAAACATAAAATGATAAATAAATAAAATCGCAATCACATTCCTTTTACCAACTGCTGTTTGAAACAAGTTAAAAGACAAGAAAAATGTTTTTAAATTTTTATGAAACTAAAACCAAACATTTATATGGATACTAAAATGTTTTTTGCTAGATGGCTATAAGAAATGACTAGCAAAAATATTTTTTTTTGAATTTTAATTTGAAATGTTAATTTCAGAAACTCAATAAATAAAAACTATTTATAATTTTTAATATCAATGCGATGTATTATTTTTTTTACTTAAGGATGCTAATATTATTTGAAACAAATTATAAAAAAATGTTGTTTGTGTTTATGCGTTTTTCATTTTTGCATAAGTTAAAACCATCAGAAAAATGAGTACAGTTTTTGCTCTTTGAAATAGGTTTTTGTGCTAACAGAATAGTTTAAAACTAATTAAAAACAATATTTAATTTCAATTACATTTCAAGTCAGAAAGTTAACAAATTGTTATTATGAAAAAACAATACTTATTATTACTTAATTTTAGTATAACATATCAAAACAACTTTTTAATTAAATTTAAATTGGATATAAATTTGCTTGTTCTAATTAATATCTACAACACTCTTACAGTTAACATAAAAAAAACTACAGCGATACAGAGTTTGATCATAAAATAAATAGCTTGAATAAAGTAAAATAGCTAAAAAAAATATTGAAAAATGATTCAATTTTGCTTCAAGTCAAGACAAATTCTAAAACTCAAAACCCTCCAACGAAATCAGGAATTACAAATAAACCAATTTCAAGCAAATATGTAAAGGTATATATTGAACGTAATATGTAAACACAAACAATAATAAGCATTTTTTTAAAAAAAAATTAACGAGTCACAAAATCCAATGTTCATATGAAGTAAACGCGAAATCACACAAATGACTCAAGAAAGACAGTATAGTGTCGTAATAAAATGTCGTTAGAAAATAGACATAGTTATTACCTTATAGCTGAATGGTGGTTGAATGTGGCGCCAAATGAAAATAGTTGCTTTTCTGCTATATTAAGGCAAGCTTACGGAAAAAATAAATTAAAAGTAACTATCAAATATTCAACATGATTAAAATTCAAAGATATTAAGAAGTTTTATGATATAACACTAATTTATGTAACTGATAGATACCATAGTACCTAAATAGGGAGTAACGATATAAAAATGATAAGAAAAAAAGGATTTCTTATTGTACAGAATGTTTCTAAAAAGAATTGTAATTTTTATCTCAATTGGATACATATGATATTCAAATTTATCTGTAGTTGTTTGAATTAAACACGAAAAATAAAAAAATACTTGATCTGGAATTCAATTTTCCCATATCTTGAATACGCACAAACTGATTAAATGCTATCCTTGAGTTGTGCTGATAGCGATTTTAATAACATTTAAGTGGTTCAATGTTATTTATTTGAATATCATGATACAAAGTTTCAGTAATTTTAACATTTACTTATCAGTTTAAAATATCACGCGGCAGGTGTTTTGCGTTTATATTTGATTAAAATTTATTATGCATTTTATAGTATTTTTTAAAATTTAAACATAAGCCACGTGATAGCTAGGCACTTTTTTTCTATGCTTATAAAGTTTGATTTAGAAAATAAAAGTTAAGTCAAGTTTCTGATGGGATAAGGATACGTTTTGTAAGCACTGTTAAGTTTTTCCAAAAGTTGTTGGCTGTGGTCACAAGTTAAAGCAGTGTTTCCCAAACTTATGACTTTAGTGTACCCTTTCTAAATTTTTCGTGACGCTGTATTCCACTAATAAAAAAATGAATGCATTTTTTATAATAAAAAATTTCACAAAAGTTAAAAATCACAACTAGCTGTTGACACCACTAATTATTAACTGTTAACTCTGCAAAAGAAAGTCAAAAGAAAAATACGTGATTGTAAATTTTCATGGTTAGCTTTGTTTCTAAAATTTTTTTTTTGAAATTTTCGTTTGTTGCAAGATATTTCGCATAAGAACGCGTACCCCCGTTAAACTGTTCCCGTACACCTGGGGGTACGCGTACCACACTTTGGGAAACACTGAGCTAAAGTGAAGGAAATGTGTTGAAATTAGTTTTCCTATTTTATAAACTAAAACATAACATTATATTGAATTCGTATTCTATTTTAAATGTTTGTTTCGATTTTTCTTTAAAAAAAATACAAAGAATTATCTGTATTCAAGAAACATAGGAATGTGTGCAAAGTTCCTATTATTATTCAAATCTACCAACAACAAAAAAAAATTAATAAATAAAAAGTCCAGAAAGGCTTTATTATGAAACCACAAAGTATCATTTCGTTTGAAACGTTTAATATGATTAAGTTATTTCCTCTTTGCTTTCTGTAAAACCTTGAGATATTCATGCTAATTGATCAAAAAGCGCGTCTTTTTGTCTGATTTAACAGAATATAAATTATTCATCAAAATGTATGAAATGTGATGACCTGACGCAAGACGAACTGCCTAGTTTAAGAATAATACACAAATATGATTCAGAGCTATTATAAATAATGTTGATCCTTCCCAAAAATGAATTTCTATTATTGGTTTGTAAATGAATATGAACGCACAATTTAGTATAGATGTTTCCTGACTGGTAATTAAAAAATAGCATTGAATAGTTTTTTCTAAAAATATGTTCAAATTTGTATCACTTATAAAATACATTTTTTAATGTTGATTTTAAGTTAGAGATAGTATTTGAACCTGAAACATTTGAATTGCAAGCAATGCTCGGAAATATCCATTTTACCGTAATATACATTATTAGCGTAAAATTCAAATCTTAATTTTTACAGTAATACACATTTAGATTTAGAGATTTTACTGTAAATATTACGGCAAAAATTACGCATTGCATTATATTAGAAAAATTGCATTATATTAGATTTTTTGTTTTAAAAAATTTTACGGTACGTCATGGTTTTTGTTCCGCAAAATTTTACATTAAAAATGAATTCTAAGATAAAATGTACTGGCACTCTTGACTGCCGGTATTTTTTACAGTAATTTGATCCGGAATTTTTACAATGCACTTTTAAAGTGTCTGGACTTAAGAATATTTTTTCGGTGCGCTTAAAAAAGATTTCAGTCTGAAAAAATTCTAAGTCTCGTTTATATATATATTATCAGTTATCTCTATAGCTATACCTGCAATAAAATTTCTTATTCCAAATTTTCCAATTTCAAATGGTGCTGCAGCTTTTACCACTTTTTGACTATGTCCTTGCTAAGTGCAATATATTTATCATGATTTCGTTTTAAATATTTATTTATTTCGCTTACGATAGATATCATTTCCACATAATGGATGCCTAAAAAAGTCTTTGTACAAATCTCTTAAAACATCAAATATCATCGCTAAGATTTTAGTTTATGTTCAAAAATGATGTAAAATCAAAGAGTATCTGATTACATAGGCTATTACTAAAATATTCACGTTTTAGTTTCAGTACTCTTTATACTTTAGTGAGGGTAGAGTTTGTGAACTAATAAGTTTAAATCTTTTTATGAAGAAAACTATGAATGTATATTTTCATAAGATATTAGAAAAGTAGCAAACATAATATAAACAACGCAATGTTTACTTCATAAATGTATCACTTTTAGTACAATTTATATGATTAGTAATATTTTATTTTTGTTTAAAATTTCTTTTCATAAGCATCGAAGATTATTTTTCTGCGATAACTTTGTCGGAAAAATTTTATTCATCGAATATATTGCCAAACAATAAAATAAAATGACATATTTCTAAACACAGACGGAATTCTCGGACAGAAATGTAGCATTGCAAAATATTCTTTCCAAAAATCTGCTGTTTTTATTCCAGTAAATGAACTGTTTTTCTTTTTTCGTTTAACTTCAACAAACAATGTCAACTGTTTGGGTCTATCTTTATTTAGTTTTTTAAAATTCTTTCGTCAACTTATGTCTATCTTTTTAGCAATTATTCTGATTTGAGTAACCTTTATGGTTTTTGAATATAAAAATTAAATATAGTTTGACGAATATTTAAAGAGTATGAACATTTTATTTTGTTCCATACACTGCAATTCATTCAATTAATCTGAAAAAAATCTTTTCCGTACGAAAGATGAAAATAAACGAGTTTTAAAAATGTCAAAGTTAATAATATAATATAACACACGAATTTGTTTTTTTCTTCTTCAATAAATGTTTACAATAATTACCTTCCAAATTATTTAAAAAAATAATTATCCTTAAAAAAATTCGTTGTTGCTGATGATTGGTGTTTTCTTACGTCTTTTGCATGACAATCTAACTTTCTCTTTTTATTAGTATATAATAATGAAGAGAAATTTCACAGGATATAATTTATGCGTATTATGGAAAATAAATTGCTCTATCATTTTATATTTTATAAAAAACGAGTTTGAAAAAATATTAAAGCACCAAATTTTAATATTTTAAAGAAATATTAATTTAAATATTTTTTAAAAAGAAATATTGAAAATCCCAATAGTTAGCTATATTGAGTTCATCATTTTCCCCCCTATAAAACTTTAGAGATACAAATATTTACGCATACATGGAATTCATTTTTCACAATGCAAATTATCGTTGAATACAGGTGATGCAAATTTCGCAATTAAACTTATGTTAATATATTTTGTAAATGGAAGAATTATGCGTGTGTATAAAGAAGTCCGAAAATAAGTTCATATTCCTTCCCCTTGTTTTTTTCAGCAAAATAAGTATCCTTCATCTTTTGAAAATCTTTGTGATGAAATGAATGTTATTTTTTGCTCACATATACCGTATGGAAAGTCAACTCTTATATATCAACTATCTATTAGATTTAAAATTATCATAGGACGAGTTCTCCTACTGAGCATCCTTTCAACGCATTTTTATTCATAGTTCTTAAATCACAAAGGTGATTTCAATCCGGTAAATGTGACACCATTTTTTTCCAGTTAGGTTGAGGGAGTAGTTGGTCAAAAGTATGTCATTCGTTTTCGGCTTCATCTTCATATTTAATTGAGTTAACCCCTGAGAGTTTTTCTCTTAGTTTTGAAGGCCCACATCAAAAGAAATTTCAATGAAAAAGTAATCATTTTTATTTATTAAATATATTTTTAAGGTAAAAGTACTTAAATATTTACGTTCTGTATACATGCGAGACGATTCTACGGTTTCCGTCTTGCACGTGACGCATTAAATCAATTAATAAATTCATCAAAAAATACCTAGTTAATATGTATGGATACCTGAAATATTTAAGAAACCAAATGTGAATAAAATTATTTTATTCACACTAAAATAAAATAGTGTAGGAAATTATAGTTGTCCCTTCACGATGTATTCACCCAACTTAATTTTTTAAGGTGAAATCTAAAATTTAAAGAAAAAAAATTGAACATTCTATTACGGAGAAAAATATTTTAAAAACATTTATTATGTTTTATATATAAATTAATATTTGCTAATTCTATTAAAATAATCGTTTTTGCTTAAATTTTGTGTTTTTTCATAAAATATTGCGAAAACTAACATGATGTAAAAATTTTTCACTGAAAAAAATACATTTACTACTAAAAATGTTATTATGTTTATTGCAATAAATAACAAATATTAAAAATTATATGTTATGACAAATTTAGTTAGGGCAAACAAGTTTTAATTTATAGCTATTGGTTTAGTATTGATAAGTAATATTAGAGGGTTTGTTTGAAATTTCGATTGCACTCATAATTTGCAACTAGCACCATATTCTGAAAATGTTACGATGTTCAATATGAAAAAAAGAATTAATAAAAATTAAGATCTTTGTCAAATGTAGTGACTTAATAAAAACATTTACAAAATTAGGATTATCTTAGGCCAGAGGTCTCTATTGCATTTTTGTACCTAGAATTTCAAATTACGTAAATTGAAGTACAAAATTTGGCACAAGGTAAAGTTATGCGTAAACATGAGTAAGATTAGTAAATTTTGATTGCTTTCACGAAAAAGTTTGAAAGAAACTTTCGTGTAAAATTTTGCACCAAAAATTAATAAGTCAACATCAATTTAAAAATTTTTTAGAAATTTTACTGCTTGCACGTTTTAATAAATGTAGACAATATTAAGCATTCTTCTGAATACCAAATTATAATTTGTTTAAGAATTTCTTTTTTTTTTTTAAGAAACACTTACCAGTTTTGAAAATGCTATAGTGTATCGATAAAAAACTAGAATCTCAACTATAATAAAAAAAAATTTCAGTTTGTTATTAATTATCGAGAAATGCTTTTGTGATTTAAATTATATATTTAGTTAGTTTTCAATAAACTTCAGAGGTAAGTTTAACAAAAAACATTTACAAGAAAACTTAAAACAAGAAATTAAAGACATATCTCTCAGATGAATAGTTTTTGTCGTCGATTTCCTTTTTAATTAACATCAAAAACATTAATTCATAGCAGAAACAGAGTAAAAAGCAAATTAATAAAACAGACGCGTAAAAAATATTCTCAAATTTAATCTTTACTTAAAAAACCACCTTTTCCTTTAGTGTCATGTCTAGCACGGCATGAAGAATGAATTTTAATTAATTTTACAGACCGCATTTGTTGATCATAAGTGTAATTGCTTTCGCCAAAAACTCTGAATTTATGATATAGCCACAAATCTTTTAACCTAGGTAAAAGGAAAATTTCAAAAGCCTTTAGAGATTCTTAAGGATATTATTTAATTGAAATTTATATTTTTCTAATTTTATATTCATACTGTCTCGATAGAGAAGGTGCCAACTGCACAATAGAGTAATACGGATTTTCTAATTAAATTATGCTCTTTTCATGATTATAATGCTAACATGTGATGAAAAAACTTCTTTTTAACTAAAGAATCGTTTCTCATTAATTAAATACGCGACATCAGTTTGAAAAGAAATATTTATGAAGACTTGATATTTAACAGGTTCTTAAAATTGTAACTTTAACGAGAGTTTTAACACTTAAAAATTTTACTTAATTTAACATTGATATATTAGTTGCTAAAACTAACTGTTAACTTCATTATTAACATAGTTCTTGGATTATATATGCATATAAGAAGACTATATTTATGTAAATTAGAAGTTTCAAATAAAACTAGAATTGAATATAGAACTAAAATATTATTATTATAATTGTTAATTTTGTTAAAAGCTCTAGTTCTTAATTTAAAACAATTAATTATTATATTCGATGGTTATGAGATTTAGAACTGAGAAAACAATTTAATTAATAAACAAAATATTCGTGGGATAGAAGGAGTATTAAACTATCGGAGAGAAATTCAAAAATATCCAGGATTAAATGCTTTTTTGACAATAACAAAACAATTTTCAATATTTTATTTATAACGTAAATCGTAGATAAATCCTAACAGAACAGTGTCACTCACATATATTTTTTTAAAAAATTGAAGAATAAATTAATTTTAGGTGTTAAGTGATTTAAAAATCTTATTTTTAGAATAAAGCCTTACTTTTATGAAGAAAAACAGCTTACGCATTTCATTTACACATTTTAAATATCTAAAATAATTTATAAAGCGAAAATTAACAATTCCTCAAGTTAAAAACTATAGCTAAAAGTTTTTTTTGCAAGTTAGTTTTGTTGATAAAGTGAAAGTAATTCATTTTTAAATAACTAAAGCTTCAAATAAAAATTTATTTATACAAATATTTCAAACAAGGTTTTTACGCACTTAATACATAACAGAAACCTAAGGAACTAAATTAACTATTATAAAATATAACAATGAAGAATAATACTAAATAAAAAAGAAGAAATGTGGAATTAATTAAAAGGGGAAGTTAGGGCTACGAGAATAAAATGTAAGCTAGAACTTTCAACAAACAGCTACAAGGGCTTAAATAATGAAACACATGCAAAAATTATAATTAAACTGAAAAATAATCTTAAAAACTAAAACACATTACTAATAAGAAATAGAGAGTCAATTTAAAGGAAAAATAAATTAATTTACTTAGTTATAAAGAAAAATGGTAGTAGCTATAAATAATAAAATAAAACAAAACATGTTTTATTAGTTTATATGGAAAAACAGCTTAAAAAAATTATGTAATGTACTCACAAATAAAGGGTATAACAGGAATATAACAGGCGTTTTTACATTAATATCGGTATATCCATGTTTAGACATTGAGTTTCATAAAACACACGCACATGCACATCGCTTGCACACGTGACTGCACTCTCGAAGAAACACAAAACAACAGAACACGAGGATGAGAAGCGCGCGCGGAATGAAAGTGGGGGGCGTGCGAAAGAAGGAAAGAAAACATTTCTGAAACTTACCCTTTCCATCAAATTCCACAAAAAAAAAAAAAACAATAACAAAAATGAATTGTCAAAAAGTGTCTCTTTCAAAAATGCAAGTATTTAGCGAGAGAAAAAGAAGAGCACTCCTTTAAATCACACGAGAGAAACGATGAAAGAGAAGAATTCCGGGATGAAGATCTCAGCATGATGATGATGTCGGGATGTTGAACGGTCCGCTCTTGGTGAGCAACTGGTAGTAGGCGTCGGACTACGGCAAGCCGGCGTTAAGCCCATCCCACCTAGAACTCGTGATGTAATCAAATTCAGCCACACATAATTCAGCCTCAGGCCAACTTCGCTTGCTCGTTTGTTCTTTTTGTCCTATTATTCCTTGAGCGGCGGAAATTCACCCGACCCATAGGATTTGTTACATAGCTCTTATTCAACCCCCCCTTCTTATGGATTAGTTTTCCGGCTGAAGATGGGGGGAGGGGGAGATATTTAAAAGGTTTTTTATTTCTTTCTTCTCCCCTCTTTTTCTCCGGATTGCTATAGCATCACGTGAATCATTTACATATTAATAAAAATATTGTCTTATATTGAGATTTTTACGGGGTAAAATCGCGTGGGGTTTTTTTTAATCTTTTTTTTTATTTTAATTTTTTTGATGGGTTGTAAATGGACACTTTTTCTGAAAGAGCTTCAGAAAAATCGAATAATTTCGTCACGCGGTGAGAGGGACATTTTAAAGCGAATTTCTTTCTTTTCTTTTTTTTTTTTTTCATTGATTTTTATTCATCTAAATGTCAGACCTAATCTCGTTTGATGTGTTCTTGTTTATATTTAAGACATGACATGCATGTAAAAGAAATCTAATCAAACTATAAAAGACTTTAAAGTAATTAGTTAAAAAGTAAACAAAACAAAATATTTTAAATCTATAATATAAAATAATATCTATAGAATAACATCTCCGGATTGCTATAGCGTCACATGAATCATTTAGATATTAATAAAAATATTGACTTATATCGAGATTTTTATGGTGTAAAACCACGTGAGATTTTTTTCATTTAATTTTTTTGTTGTTGATGGATTGCAAATGGACACTTTTTTCGAAAGAACATTGGAAAAATCGAATAATTTTGTCATCCGGGGGGGGGGGACAAGCAAAATTTTTTCTCTGATTTTCATTCATTTAACATGTCACAAGCATATAAGGGAAATCTAATCAAACAATTAAAAATGTTTTTAAAATAATTTTTAATAGTTAAAAAGTAAATGAAACAAAATATTTGAATCTATAGCCTAATATCTATAGAATAATCTATGCGGATTGCTATATAATCACGTGAATCATTTACATGTTAATAAAAATATTGTTTTATATTGAGATTTTTACATGGTAAAACCACGTGAGATTTTTTTGTCGTACTTTTACTTTAATTTTTATTGATGGGTGATGGACACTTTTTTTGATGAACACTTTTTTCGAAAGGACATTGGAAAAATCGAATAATTACGTCATGTTGTAGGTGGGACATATTAAAGCAAAATTTTGTCATTGATTTTTTTTCATCTAAATGCCAGACCTAATCGTGATTGATGTGCTCTTAATTTATATTTTAGATACGAGTATCATAAAGGGAAATCTAATCAAACATAAAACAATTGTGTTGAAATAAGTTTTATTAGTTAAACAAAATAGTTGGCATATTAAAGGTTAAAATTTTCATAGATAGATTTCCCTTATAGATTCTTCTGAAACAAATTTCACGTATTAAAAGTATGCATATAATATTTAAATGTTTATGAAAAACAGAAATGAAATTTTTTTTAAAATTATATTTATATTTTAAGATTTTAATGCTTAAATTTTAATAAATTTTAACTCGTTTTCATTGTAAAACGTTTTAAGTTATTTTTAGACGAACATCGTTATAAGAATACATAAAGAATATAATATAAGAATTTTTTAACTTCTTCGGAACGGGTGAGTCATATATGCATTTGTACAACATGCATATAACCCGTCTTGAAGGGTTAAGTTATTTTTCTAACATTCATTAAATTCCCACGTAGTTATTTTAAATCTGTACAAGTTTTGAATCTTACACACAATTAAAAATATCCCAATATTAATAGTTTAAATGAAATAATTGAGTGTAAAATAAAATTAAATTTAAAATGAATCGTGCCGAGATTCACTAATAAATATAAGAGTCAGGAGGAATCTTTTCAGAATCCAATACCTAATCAAATGGACTTAAGCATACTTTTTTTTGTTTAAGAAATAATTATTGTTTCATTTTAACAATAACTAAAAATATAAAGTAACTAAAAAATATATTTACAATCGCACATAATGTTAAGTTATAATTTTTTTCGAACATATAATTGTCTCATGTTAAAAGTATATTACAATGTTTAAAAATTGTTGACTCCAGATAAAATTTTACACACCAGGTTATCGGGATTTTTCCACTTTTGCTAATAGACATTTTTAAATTTTCGGAGCTGTTGTTTTGAGTGACCTATTGTGCTATTAGAATTTTCATTCTAAAATTACAGTAAAATAACCAGCAGTAGTCTGTCTACCCGTATGTCTGAACCGTAAAGTTAACGATAAAGAACATTTTTTAACTTTACAGTTTTGAAGCCGTTTACAACTAGTATGGTTCAAAAACCATGAATAAAAAACAATACGGATTTAAATTATTTACAACCAGCATGGCTTCAAAACCGTAAAAGAAATAGGAAATAGCTTAGCAGCTTTATGGTGCTGCCATCTATGAGTGAATGAGAGTATCGTATTCTAATAACCCAGGGTCACAAATTGGGGTGTGCAAAACACTAAAACCCTTCCATGTGTTGAAGGGAATGAAGGTAATATCACAATGTCAATGCTGGGATGCGAACCGCCGTTCTGTCGGTCACGAGATTAACAGGTTAGCTCTCTCGGCTATAATATATACCACTCTGCAAGGAACTAAGTGACTTCATTACATAGGGCTAGTTGGTGCGATCAACTTCGGGTTGTTTAACCGTATTACGTGGAAACGGTCAATAAACAGTTTTCATCGCAGTTAACAGTTTGAATACCGTCTTTTTTATGGTTTGGTTTTTTGACTGTTTTGTTTCAATATGGTGAAAAAACAATTAAATAAATTGCTTTTTAACCATTTTTTCCGAGAAATTTCTAACAGTGTGAAATAGAGAGCATAAATACAAAGTATTAATTTTAATTATTGGAAGTTTAGTAATAGTTTAAAAGTCTAACATGCAAATATTAACGTTTATTATGCTTCTTTTTAAAACCTTCTTGTCTGTACGGAAAAATTATTTTAGTACAAGTCTTTTGAAAGTATAATAAAATATTTTCTTGGATTGTCAAGTATAAAATTTTATATTGAGTTTATATAAATTTATAATTACGAGTTTTAGTTCTCTGAACTACTAATCTATCTCATAAAATTTGCCAATCTATAATCTATTTTATAAAATTTTATATTATTTAATTAGATTTTTTATTAAAAAATTTTCTAAACCAAAACTATAAAACTTTTAGAGTTATTCAACAATAAAGTCGATAAGATATTTTTAAATGCTTTTTAATCAAGATTCAATATACGGCGGAGAAAAATTGGAGGTAGGAGCCAAGTTAGGCCCATAGTAAGATGAATTGCACGATCGCTGAGAGCCGCGGAAAGCAGTTTAATTTACGCGTTGAGTGAAAACTATCAGAATAAGGTAAAATTTGCTGTTTCTGCCTCTATTAACACCAAAAAGCTCGATAATTTTTACCAAAGCACTTTCGTAAAATAAACAATAAAATTTTATTTTATAAAAAGTGCTATAATTTGGTAAATGTGGTAAAATGCGATAATTTGATATGTTAATGCATGGCTTGATTGCTTGATATGTTAATGCATGGCTTGATTGCTTGATATGTTAATGCACGACAGAAAAATTATTTATTCGGTTATATTTACTTTTAAGCTTCATATTTTTTAGTAAATGTGCGTCAATAAGAACTATAATTTGCTAAACCAGAATTTCCCGTAAACCGTTATCATAGAAACGGAAAAAATACCAAATGAATAGTTTAAATATTATATATTTTGGTCTTATGTATTAGAATATATATATATATATATATATATATATACATACATCAGAACTTCTCTTCTCCGTTGTAGTGATGTATAGTGGGCAAAGTAAAACGGACCACCCTAAATAACTTTTAATCTAATAATCGGATCATCGCATTCTAGGAATCAATCTTAATGGTTCGCGGGGGTGACCTCAAATATGATAAATAATTAGTGGCAGACGATATTTTAAATTACGATATCAGACACAAAAACGATCTTTCTCAGAACAAACATAATTTTTTTTGACGGATTCAGATTTTCCAAAATATAGGGGGTAGCCGTAATCTAGAATATATGGTCCTCAAAATTAAGTCAGGAAAGCGATGCAAAGTTAGGGCGTAATAATTTTAATTTCATTCTTTAAGTCTTTCACCGCATCTCGAGAACTTTTTAAGCGAATTGAAAAAAAATTTGCACACAATTATAAAACTCTTTTATCCTAAAATTATTTCTTTTCTTTGATCAGTCTTTTAATAAATAATTATTATTTTATTTAATAACAGTTACAATTTTTTGAATGGTAAGGTATGCAATTTTTTATATCATTTTAAAGATTGCAATTTTAAATAGCAAAATACAAAATTTGAGCGAAATTGATCGAATAGTTCCTGAGAAATAGAATTCTGAAGAAGATGTATCTTCAAAATTCGATTTCTCCGAAACTATTCAACCGATTGCGCTCAAATTTTGTATTTTGCCTTTTAAAGTTACTATTTTTAAAATGATGTAAAAAATTACATGCATTACAATTCAAAATTTTTTAGACTGCTAATAAATAAAATGATAAAAAGTAATATATATTTACTAAAAGTTGTATTTTGTATGGAATTATCTTTGGATAAAGGAATTTTATAATTGTGTGCAAAAATGTTTCAATTCGCTCAAAAAGTTCTTGAGATATGTTGGACCGCTCTCCTAACCAAACTATTAGGACCATATTTCCTAGATTGTGGCTACCCCCTATATTTTGGGGGTCAGAAATCTGAATCCGTCAAAAAAGGTATGTTTATCCAGAGAAAGAACGTTTTTGTATCTGATTTCGCTGCTTAAAATATCGTCTGCACTAATTATTTAGCAAATTTGAGGTCACCCCTTCGAACCATTGAAATTGAGTCCTAGAACGGGAAGATCCGATCATTAGATCAAAAGTTATTTAGTGTGGTCCGCTTTTTATTTTGAGCTCTTTACATATTCAGAACAAGAAGTAAAATCTCTAAATTTAAATTTTTTTTTAATTTTTACTTTACACACTTAGGTTTACGAGAGCCTACATTTTAACTTTCAACTTCATGGTAATTGAATCGCGAATTTACAAATTTAAGGCTTTGATTTCAAACAAAACTGTACTTTTCGGTATAAGGTAATCTTTAAAAAAGTGAGTCGCTTTACGCAAAAGATTTTTAAAGGAAATTTGTAGTATGATATTATTTGAAGTCATTTTTTTTCAAGTTTTAGGCAAATTATCAATTTGCTACTCATAATTTAAACATGAAAGAATTATTAAACATTTTTAAACACAAGACGTTTGTTTCTAATTCTTGAATAAAACTGTTTAATATCATACTCTTTCTCAAAAGCGTTTTTCAAAAGAGTTTTAATAATATACAGATATTAAACAAATTTTAATATTAAAATGCTTCGAAATTTTAAAATTGAGTTTTTGAATTCAAAATAAATACAAAATATATATTTATGTATTTTATGACTAAAAAGTGAATTAATTTTGAGAGCGTTTTCATTTTACTAACATTTGCATAAAGCATCTAGAACGAAATAAAATAATTTTAAAACAATAGCTCAAACTATTTTAATAATGCATCAATAAATTTACATTGCTTTCATCTTCGGAAAGGATAGATTTGATATTTGTTTTACTTTGTATTGTTTTAATAAATTTTAAAGTTTTCCTTATCAATTTAATATAGGTATTTAAAATTATTACGTTGTTCTAATATTTTTAATTTATATGAAATTTTAGCACGAGTAGGTTCAATTTTTTTAGTAGATAGAAAAATGTGTTTCCAAAATATCAAATTTCCATAAAGCCAACGTAAAATATTATTAAAAATAACCTTTTTATGCAGGGACTAGGGACCCATACATGCTATTGCTCATCAATGTCCTCAATTTCTTACAAAGTTTATTTCAGAGATAAATTTTGCATGCATCGCAATAATAGTTTCATTTAAAATGACGTCATAAATATTGATTTTACAGTATGTATAATTAAATAAAATATAACTGAACGATGAATGAATAAATCTTGGCGAACAAAGGCTAAGGAATAAATCATGAAAATATCGTTAATAATATGATATATAAAAAGCATACTTGCAAAAGCCCGTTGTGGGTCGAGGGGGTTATGGAGGGTAAGGTTCCACAATTTCGTGACCAACTGCATGATTGTGGCAACGTTGTCAGCATTGCGCACAGGCCGCTTTTACTTTCCAGACAAACTGGTATCCATTGATCTGAAGCTGGGTGAAGTGCGCTTCAAGCTGCTACTTGGGATCGAACCCCAAATCTTCACAATGACTGTTCTGTGGATTAACCACTGAGCCATCTTGGCTTAATATGACATACATTTCACTTTATGATAACAAAATAATTTCTAAAAAATGTAATTTGAAACAATTGATGTAAAAATTGAATTTAGAATATAGATAGATTCTTTTATAGATCAGGAGGCTTCTCACCCTATTCGATATCGCTGACTAATCCCCAGTGACCGATATACTTACTCTTTGCATCTTGGTTTTGTTTAATACCCTAGATTTTCAAAATCCCCCCAATTGCCTTTTACACTTCATATTAATGTATAGGCTGCGCTTTCCTGTTCACAATCGCTTATCAATCCAACGAAACTAATTGCGCAGTTCTTTGAAGATTGTTTTGCAATCAGGAATGAATTACCGATTAAGCGGCAAAAAATCAATATGTTAGAGGGGATCAAAATTCGTTTATAAAAAAATGTGACCTAACAATTTAATTGCTCCAAACACTCATTAAAAATTTAAGCAAAGTATGATGATGTTATTCATGTTCAGACGTATTAGAAAGTAACAGCAAAAAAAAAAAAAAATTATAATCCTACTGATACCGCACCCGGCTCGCATCGACCACATTGCTGTCGTAAAATATTCTAAGTGGTTAACGAATCATGGGTTTGAGTCTCCATGCCATCTGACTAATCGTGGGAGGTTTTCGTAGCTTTCTATCCAAATGCTGGTTTTTTCCATCAAAAAGCCGTCCACGAAGGCAAATTTCTTCCAATACTTGATCCAGGAGTTTCCTTGTCTTCTGGATCGGGTTCAAAATCACAAGGTTGCGGATTTGAACATCGATAGTCTTAAACTCAAATTTGAGTAGGCTGTTCAACGACGGTTACAAAATAAAATAAAATCCTACTGGTAATAGTTTTCTCTAAACTAAATTACAAGTCCAACACTAATCAAATTTTACATAAAAGAAGTCAAGTAATGTTTTCTGACTTAAATTATAATGAAAGCTATGCTCCCTGCTTGTTATCGCTCGTCAACCCTCGGTACCACTTAAATTTTTTTTAATAGCTTATTTTGCTCTTTACTTTATCTACTCTAATACTAAAATAACATACAAATGTTAAACAACTTAAAACAAAATTACAATTACATACGCATGCTCAGAAACCGAAAATTTGAAATTAACGTCAGAAAAGCATTAATTCGATTATTTTTCATTTATTTATTCTTTAAAATTTTTTTAGTCATAAATTAAGTTTAAATATTTAGAGACAGCCTGATAATAAATGCACTAAATAAGTTCAACATAATAATTAAAAATCAAAACAAAAAATTGTAGAAGTTAAATTTACGAATACGTTAAATTAACAAATTTTATAATCTTTTTATGTGACAACTTTTGCTTCCGAGTACAATTTCATTTTGGCGAGTGTTCCGATCTACGATTATTTATATAAAAAGTAAACAAATATTTACATACAAAGTAATTAATGTTTGAAAGCGATTATTTTTTATAAAAAGTAATTAATGTTTGAAAACGATTATTTAAATAAAATGAAACTTATATTTGAAAACGATTATTTAGAAAAAGTAACACTAATGTTTGAAAACGATTATTTATATAAAAAGTAATTAATGTTTGAAAACGATTATTTAGATAAAATGAAACTAATATTTGAAAACGATTACTTACATAAAAAGTAATTAATGTTTGAAAACGATTACTTATATAAAAATTTGCTTTTAAAATATTATATTATTGTATGCAGTAGATCTTTGGAACTCAAGTAGTGATTGTTCATCATGATGTAGAAATACATCAATATGGATTGCATCAATATATATTGCTTTTTTTTGGAAAAATTAAAAAGAAAAAATATTTCAAGCGTTTTTTTCCCTATCAACTACATTCATTTCTCGCACAGTTAGAAATTTCTCAGTAAAAATGGCTAATTATTCAATTGTTATTTTACCATTTTGAACAAAAACAGTCAAATAACCATAAAAAGATGATATTTAAACAGCTAAGTGTGAGAAAAATCGTTCATTGATTGTTTCTACATAATATTATTTAACAACTATAATTTTATCTGCGTGAACTAAGCCCAACTTATGAAGCCATTTTGTTTCGTGCAACTGGATACATACTGAGACTGAGAGAGCTAATCGGTCAATCTTCTGAGCGGCTGAACAGGGGTTCGAATCTAACGTTGATACCACACTATTTTTTCAATGCATAAAAAGTTTTCTCCCATCAGCAAGTTATTTAATTAAAGCAGCTGGGTACATACAATAGCTGAAAGGGCTAATTGGTCAATCTAATGCCCGGCTAAATTGGAGTTCAAATCCCAAAGTTTACCACACAATATTTCTTCCGTTCTTCAAATACATGATGCGTTTACTGTGTCCTGCACTTCCTAATTTGTGACCCTCGATTATTAGAATAAGAAAGTATCATTCATGCATTGATGGTGCAACAACCATAGAGCTCTGATGTCCGTTTAAATTTTATTTTTATGGTTTAGAAACTATGCAAGCTGTAAATTGTCGCAAACCGTATAATTTTGTAATCACGGTTTTTAAACCGAACCAGTTGTAAACGGTTTCAAAACCATAAAGGTAAAAAATGTTCCAAACCATAAACTTTATAGTTAATCGAATGAACAGACTGCTGCACTTTATTTTGCCAAAACTTTCTTCAGAATAAAAATTATAACAGTGCTGTTGATTTCAAAATTTATTTATTAAAAATAAAAATTCATACGTTTAAGAAATAATGCAAACATTCTTTGAAAATATTTATTTCATTTTGAATTTATATTAATTATATTTTTCAACAGTTTAAATCCATTAAAAAAATAAAAATAATATATTCTTTTCCTAGAAAAAGAATTGATTTGCATGCATTATAAAGTATGGTTCAAAAGTTTAAATAGCGACCAGAGCATATACACTAATCTTTTACATAAAATTGAAAGAAGCGTCATGAACTATTCATTTATTTTGTACCACCAAATCGTCCATCTGTCCGTTTTCTTTTTTTAAAGAACTATTAGTCAAATCGGAAAACTCGTTTTGTTTTAAACTGCAGGCACACCCTAAAATTCCTCTCTGTTCCAATGCAAACATCAACCACAAGAATAACCCTTATATATTTTTTTTAAGTAACTTAAAAAACTAAAGAGTTTCGACATTTTAGAATTTATGAGAAACGCTGTTTTTTTTATTTTTTATCTTTTTTTCCTAGCAGATTTTTCTATTAAAACTTTAAGAACTTCGTTACATAAAAGAGTGGGTTTTATAGTAAACAAAGGTGCGTGGTAAAATCAATTGGAGGTATTTTTTTAAAATGCAAATAAAAATTTCGTATGGATGTAAGCTTGTTTGAAAACTGTAGATAATATTTAAAAATATATAACTTTTTTATCACAGGATTTAAATTTTGTTTAGATTATTTAGATATACATTGATCCATTTCTTATACAATACACCTCAGTTGCCAATATATTATACACCATTATAGTATAATGTAATCATTGCCTTCAAATGTTGCTAAGTCTTTTCGGTGGATCTAGTCTAGTCTTTGCCTACTGTTAGGACAGGGGTTCGATTTCCCGTACTAATGGTCTGATCATACTGAATTCTGTGCCGGACAAATGCAATCTCGTTGAAGGTTACAGAATTGTACTAACCACCCCAACTCCCGATAGGGTGGTTGAGGAGTAGGGTGCGGAGGACAGTTGTTAACTGCCACCATTTGCCATATGATCTAAATTAAGGCAGTAAAGTGTGTGGATGAACCAGTACACAAGTGAATGGTCAAGACTTTGGGCTCCCTAATGATAACTTTTTTTACGATAAATTGTATCAAAAAAGTACTATTTTAAAATGTAAATTTCTCAAACACTATTAGGCCGATTCTATTCAAATATTGGATTTTGTCATTTGTAATTACATAGTTAAATAAGATGCATAAGTTTGCATTCCTTGTAGTTGATATTTTTTGACCTTTGTTAAAATAAATAATAAATAATTATAAAAGCTGCGTAGAATTTCTTTGGACTAACGAGCTCAATAGCACAGTGCAAAAATATTTGATTATCTTCAATAGTTCCTGAGAAATGGGGTAATGTTCCAAAAAGTTAAACTAACCCTAAGAGGATTAAATCCGACCTCCCTCCTGCCTAAAATAATTAGACATTATCTTCTAGATTGAAGCCTCCCTCCCCCCCACATTTTGAAGATCAAGAATCCCACTATGCCAAAAAAAGCGTTTTCCTGAATGATTTCGTAACTTAAAATATGGTGTGCTCAAATTAATAAGCATGTTTATGGTTAGTCATATGAACAATTAAGATTGCATCTATGTAAAAGAAAATCCAATTGTTAGACCAAAAGTAATTCAGGTGCTCTGCTCTTTTTTTTTTTTTTTTTTTTTTTTTTTTGCGTACTGTACGTTAATGATCATCATTATTAAACCAAAATTAAACATACTGCTACAAAATTATTTGATTCCATAATTTCAACTTTTGCTTATTTATTTATTTACGATACCAAGAAATAAATTGCGTTTTCGGAAATTGCATAAAACGTTAAATTATAATCAGCGAGCACTAATATTTTGTTTAAAGTTTCAGTAGGTCTACAAAAACGTAGCACAATCAGAAAATTTTGGAGAATCTTATATCGTTAACGATGATTATATCGATATCGATAACGATTTATTATTATCGATAACGATTATTATCGAATATGTGAGTTTTGATCAATTTCATTTGAATAGCTAAAATATTGACGATTGTAAATAATGTAGATTAGTATGCAATTAGAGATAAACGTAACAATTACAATTTAATTAGTGATATATCGTGAATTAACAATATTTTAAAACGATATATCACTTCACCAAATTTCACAATTTCCACGCATAATAGTTAACTTTTAACACTCATAAATATGAACTAAAATTTATTTAAAATAATCCCACTAATTTTACCGGAACTGAGTTCATTACTCTTATATATTTAATAAATCAAACTAAATTTAGCATTAATAGCATCAGTTTTACTAAACTTTGGTATTTAGGATAGTTTGTAAGCATAATTTGGTAATTACGACCATAAGCGAAATTCATTTGTCAAAGGTGTTATTTGTAAGAGCTTCGTAATATTTGTTTTGTGTTTTGCATTTTCGACCTTATCTTAAACAACCAATTAAAACAAATCAAATATGATTTTATTATTAATACTAATACTAATATAAAAGCAAATTCAATACTAATATAAAAGCAAAAGCAAGTTTCACAGTAATATTATTTTCTTCGATTCATAACCTGATATCTTATTATCAATACAATAAAATTTTTTTTATTTATTATAATATGTTACGAATCCTTCGTAATTTTGATTGAATAATGGCGAGCATGCTTTTTGTTGGAAACTCGGATTATTAATAGCACATAAGTCACAATATTTATGTGACTTATGTGCCATTAATAATCAAGCGATATTAATTTTAGTCAAGTGTATACGTTGTTTCGGAATTGATCTATGAATGCAAATTTTCAATAACATTTATGCACATTTTTCATTTCCATGCATAAGCTTAGTTATATTAAAAAGTTAATCAGTCTTTTCGGTCAATTGCTTCATTTTTCCCTTTCATAAAAGTAAAAAGGTTTTAAATTAACAATAGTTTTGCTTCATATACTTCTTAATTTAAAATAATCGGCAGTAAACAATATGGTCTCATTAAAAATGTGTAATTTCAAATTCAAATCATTAATTTAAAATGTTCATTTTTCTTTTAACAAACATCTAAACCTATAGACAGAATAGAAAAATCTTTAAAAATCCATGACATTGAATAAGTGACCTATAAACATTAGATAAAGTAATTTTGAAACAATGGATTGTAACATTGTAAAATTTTATAGGTTAATGATAATAAATGGACATTTACTTCAAAGCCAGATTATATCTATGGTATAAAATCAAATTAAGAAAACAACTAATAAAGAAAAAACAATAAAAAAATATAATTAAATAAAAAACAAGAATTAAATAATAAAAAAACACATCTTGTTATTCATATTTCTAAATAAAACTTTTTGTTGCATATCTTTATAATATAAAAATTTTCGAGAACTCAAATAATTCAACAACGTTTTTGAGAATTCAACAAGATTTTATCTCAAAAACTTTTCATTTTCACAAAATGATTTTGTTATCCAAAACAGTTTTTTTTTATAACTTAGCAAAAATTTTACACGACTTCTAAAAAACTCAATAATTTCCATTAAATAAAATTGCTTTTTTTAAAATGCAATTTGATTAAATAAATTCTGATTTAAAAATATTAAAAAAATTTAGATTTTCTCATAGAGAGATGCTTTTGGTTGCAGATTAATTTCAAATTATGCATAATTAAACAACTATTATGTTCTAAAATAATTTATAACATAATTGTAACACATCATTGTAACATTCATATAAGGTTAAAAATAGTTGTAATTTTTAAAAGTGAAGTAGTTCAAAAAAATATTCTAGATCAAACACTGAGAAAAGGAAAAATTATCTCAAAAACGAAAAAAAACTTTTAAAAGTGCGAAAATAGTTATGGATTACTAATAATTCTTGCAAGTAATTTTATAAAACGCCTATTTGTTGCAACTAAATTTTTAAACACGAAAATATAAATAGTAAATTTACATTTGTATGCGGGAAAGTTGTTTATTCCCATTTGTTTTTTAAAAAAATTTTTATGTATTCAAAGTTTATAACGGTTTTGGAATTCAAGGAAAAATTTGGATCTATCTATCTATATGTCTATTCCCTCCCCCCCCCATGTTACACACGGAGAGAATTGTTCTTAGGTCTTCATTCTAAAAAATGAATAATACTTAATATTATTGCAATCATTTTCCAGAAACTACCCGATTTTTGACTTGCCCTTCCATTTACAAGCTGTCTCCCTGAAAATGTAGGATTTTTTCAGCTGGAAGTTGGCTAAGAAATTCTCACTTAAATGTATTTAAAAAAATGCCAGTACAGAAAATATAAGATAGGGCTTTAAAAGTGAAATAAAATATTAAAAAAAAATTTAGGAAATACTGGGCAACGTGTTTTAAGTTCATTTTTTAAGTTCATTTTATTCATTTACACTTACCAAAACACGTGGCAATTTTTGTACATAAATACACTGGTTATCATAAATTAAGGAAAAATCACAAAAATAGCGATAACTCTTTCAAAAGTAAGCCAAACCGTGCAAAATTTGCATATGTTGTCCACTAAGAGTAGCTGAGTAAAATTGCAATATGCAAATTAGTGGCGCTGCACTCGGCTTACGTCATCTGCCTGGAGCATAAAAGTCCAAGTTTGAGAGAAAGCACACAAATTTTACTGTGATTGCGACATTGAAAATCTGAGATAGCCAATTCGTAATAATGACCTCTAGGCATCATTTGCCTGAAGAACTACGATGGAGAGCCATCGGGAGACTAGAGGCAGGGCAGAGTCAATCAGAAGTGGCCAGATGGCTAAATGTGAGTCCATCTGTGGTTCATAGACTTTGGAGGCAATTTCAAACCACAGATTCGGCATCTAGGAGGTTCAGTCAAGGACGGCCAACTGTTACGACCAGTGCCGATGACCGATATTTGACATTAAGTGCACGCAGGAATAGAACCGCTACTCCGACACATCTTAGATCCTCTCTTGCTGCAGCCACCGGAAGGTTGGTGTCAACGTCAACTGTGCGCAGAAGGCTCCACGAAGGTGGTCTGTATGCGAGACGACCAGCCATTTGCGTGCCGCTCACATCACGCCATAGGAGAGACCGTTTGCAGTGGGCCCGACAACATGTCCACTGGACGTCAGATCAATGGAGGCCTGTTCTCTTTACGGATGAGTCCAGGTTTAGTCTAGAAAGTGACAGTAGACGTTATTTGATATGGAGAGAACCTGGGACCCGTTATCATCCATCAAACATCCGTGAAAGAGATGCATACGGAAGAGGCAGTGTCTGTGTTTGGGGAGGCATATCCTTAGGAGGGCGCACATACCTCCATGTCTTTCCAAGGGGAACCGTGAATGCTCAGGTTTATCGAGACAACATCCTTGATGCTTATGTGCGCCCATATGCCGGGGCAATTGGTGATTGCTTCCTGTTACAGGACGATAATGCAAGACCACACAGAGCTCGCATTGTTGATGATTATCTTCAACAGGAAACAATTACTCGCATGGAGTGGCCAGCTCGATCCCCGGACTTGAATCCTATCGAGCACGTTTGGGATGCTCTAGGGAGGCGTGTATCTGCCATCAATCCGCCCCCTCAGACCCTTGCCACGCTTGCAACTGCTTTACAAGAGCAATGGCTCTCACTTCCTATTGAACTGATAGACCGCATAATTGAAAGCATCACACATCGCTGTTTGTGCTGTATTGCTTCTAGAGGCAATCATATTCCATATTAAAGGTACTTTTTCTATTGCAAACCGATACTTCCAATTTGTTTATTTTACACATGTGCTAATTTCTATACTACTATTAATGTCTGATAATTTCTTTTTATGTTGTTTAATACCTTACTATGTGTTGTATATTGTGGGTAAGTTTCATAAAATTCCATGTGTAATTTCTTGAGTTATCGCGATTTTTGTGAATTTTCCTTAATTTATGATAACCAGTGTAACTGGAATAACAGGGATAATAATCCAACAGGAATGCAAAGGTTATTGTCATGTATACACTTAGCCGGTATTCCTCACAATGATATTTTTTAATAGTTAAAGGCCATAGCCGAATACAGTTGCCCGATATTTTTTGCACAACAACCATGACGTTCTTCTAACTTCTTAATAACGAAATTTTAGTGTTATTTGAAAATGTTAATTTTTTTAGGATAAAGAAATCGCAACACCACAAAAATAGTCTTAACTTATTGCTCTTTATAAGTCGGGGATAACGTAAATAAACCAGTACATTTGATAAATATTCAATAATTTATCACATTTACCAAGTTTAGTGGTAAGGAATAATAAATAATTATTGCATTTTGTACAACTTTTATTTCAAGTCAAAATAGATTCTCGTTTAAAATACAACTTCAATAACATGGTTGCTTCATGGTTGAATTTATCACATTTACCAAGCTTAGTGGTAAGGAATAATAAATAATTATTGCATTTAGTGCAACTTATATTTCAAGTCAAAATAGGTTCTTGTTTAAAATACAACTTTAATAACATAGTTGTTGTTTAAATTGTGAATTCTAAGCTTGTTGAATAGATTCATAAATGGGTTAGATGTGTCCAGCTGTATTCCTTAAAAGACCTTTTAAACGTTGATTAAAAACTTTAATGAAAAATGTAGGAGACAAAAACTTGACAAACGTGGTATTAAAAAAAATTCAATATTTGCTAACAAGAAATAACCTTGAGCTGAAAAAGATTGTTCAAAATATGAAAAGAAAAACATTTGTCAAGAGGTCAAGTTTACAAATCAGTTTCGCAAATTTTGAGCTAAGGTTTGTTCATAATGAAGTTTTATTTTTTATTGTCGCCCATTCTTTGAAAGAAAATGTGAGATTTATTTCCTTAAAACATAAGTATGTCTACTTTTTCCCCCCTCCTCAAAAATTTTTTTCATTTATTTTAACTATTGAAAATATAAATAAAGGTTTTCCTATACTTTTAAATTAACGAAAAATAGAGGTCATATTTGTCTTATTTCAAACAGCAGTTCAAAATAAGCTGCTTACGGTAGTTTTTTCTCTTCTCTAATGTTGTAGAACAGACAATAACTATTTGAATTTTATATTAAAAATGTGTTAAAATAAAATTCTTTATTATTTTCTTACTAAGCACTGATGTCAACTTACATTACGTGACAAATATAATCTTTATGAATCATTAATTTAAGTAACAGTTGTTTCAATATACCGCTAGTAAAATTGTTTTAATTAACGAATTTTGTTTTTAAAAACAATATATTCTGTTAACTTTATACATCAATATCTGAAGTATGTATAACTTGGAACTACATTTCAAAACGTTTATTCCAACGCGTGTGGTATAAGTGGTCTGACCCCTGAATAAATATTTAAATAATTTAAATATGTTTATAATATTGATTAAAAATAAAATATTATCTACATATCTATATTATCTATTATCTACATTTTAAAATAAGCCAGCAGATTTCATTGTTCCCTTACGTAGCAGTACAGTTAGATTACTCTTTTCCTGTAAATTATTTTTTACTAAAAAAACTACTTCAAAGAAATATTTACTTCAAATGTTTCTTTGAAGTATTATTATGTATTTTAAAAATTGGTAATATTTTTCGAAAGGAATTTTTTTTTGTTCTTCTGTTAAAATCAATTTCCTTAGTAGAAACAAGAGTCGACAAATATGCTAGCTTTTTTAATTTGAAAGAAATAATTTTTGAAGCAATTTTGAAGAGAGTTAAAATGTTCAAATATTATCGATCTATTTATCAATTAAAAACTCACAACACCTAACCATGGTTATATACCTAACCTCATTTTTCAGAACTCCATTTTTAAAGTCCTACAGTGGACTTATCATAAGAAACGGTTTTCAGTAGATCACTGATATCACTGGCAGCACTCAGTGAGCGGGTGGGTGACCACTTTGATCAGCCTATAAAGAAACCAAGGGTGGGCAGTAATGGTCATTGTTAAAGAATTCCGTGAAATTTTCGACTTTGCGTAATAGACTTCACTACTCCAAAGTGCTCGACTTCACGCCCAGGACATCGGGGCTACTAAAGCAAAGGAGTCCTCCTCTTTGTAAAGGATCAAAGCTTTTGAACTGTTATCCCTCTCTCTAATCTTTCCAGCCTAATCCTTAAGCCAGGCTCGAACTCACAACCACCAGCGCAGTAAGCGACGCTTTTACCAACTGCCCTATCGGACAATTAAAATATTGCTAATGGTATGAAATAATTTTATATTTAATAATACATATTTAATAATTGATAGTGCATTTTGATTTTCTACGTTTAGCATTAAGAATTTTGATCAAAACTAATGATCATGTTAATTTGTGCATTTTAAAATATATAAGCATATATATATATATATATATATATATATATATATATATATATATATATATATATATATATATATATATATATATATATATATATATATATATATATATATATATATATATATATATATATATATATATATATATATATATATATATATATATATATATATATATATATATACTCATTATCACAGTAAATATATAATCTGAACTTCTACTTTTTTTTTTACTCTAAAATGCTTCTATATCAGCAGTTACGTATTTGTCTCAAATAATAAATTATATCAAATAACCAAACAGTTAATTGGATTACGTTTCTTTAAAAAAAAAAAAAATGCCAATCTTGCCTTCTAAATATTATGCAATTTCTGTGTTTCTTTACATTTATTAGAACATTTAAAATTTATTATTTTTGCTTTCATAAATAAAAGAAATTTTTACATTTTTTGAAGCAGTAACTTTCCCTTTCTCGAAAAAATTAATATACGTTAAGTTTCAGCATTTTTCGGTTAAAATACATTATTCATTACACATTGTGCTCCATTTTAAGCATATGCATCTCATAATTATTAATAAAATGCATTATTTAAAAATGCTTCAAACGATTTTCAACGTGATGACCTCCCCACACTTCACACAATAAATTTTTGGAAACTTTTTACGTTAAATATTCTTTTAAATTCTCACGAAGTTTTCTTTAACTTAACCAATATTCGGTCCACTCGAGATCGAAAGAAATTCACCGAAGCGCATAAACAAGCCATTAATCTTCCGAAATGTCGAAGGAACATGCGATCGAAAGTACTGTATAAATGTCTCGATCAATTACGAGAAAGCGAGTATTAGTATATAAACAAAACTCAGTAAAATACAGAAAGTAAAAATTGTGTGCAATTATTCTAAAAGTGCCTATAAAATTTCTAAATCCAGGATTTTTTTCTTGTTTTCCACTATTACAAAGTAACCAACCAAAACACGAAGTGTTTCTATGGAAACACTAAACAAACAGTATATAAGTTGAAGAGAAAAAATATATAAATACTGTTTGAAGGAAACTTTAAAGCATTTTTCGTTCGTTTATCTTTTTTGATGAAAAACAGTGTTTTCCAATTCTATAAACTCATGAAAAAAGCATAAAAACGGAAACTAATATACTAAATGTGAAGGATAGAGTATTATAGGTAGCATTTGAAAAAACTTTACGGAGTGTTCAATAAAAAATAACATTTATTTCATTTCTTCACTTGTTTTTTGTGTAAGTTTTCGCATCTACAAATTTCAATTCACCGAAACAGCTTAAATGAGAAGTTTTTAAATTTTTGGTAAAGGCAATTTTTAATTCATAGAACATAAATTTTATTTTAATAAGAAATTTCAAATCAGTAGATTTTTATATTTATTTATTTATTTTTTTAAAATGAAATCTTAATCCAATACCCATGAACTTTATTAGCGAAAATTTTTAAATTATTGGATTTTCTCTTTTTAAACGCAATACATAATGTTCGCAAATTGCGCTTTATCAGAAACGTTAAAACAGTAGGTTTTTCTTTTTAAAACTAACTCACATATTTCACTAATTTCCAATCTTCATAAGACATTTGCCGATTACTTTTTTTTTTTTTCATTTTGTTTTAACGTATTGTAAGATTTTGCACACTGTAAAAAATTCTGGATCAAATTACGGTATAAAATATAGATGTGCATCATCCATAAAATCCCTTTTTACAGTAAAATATTATACCGTCATTTTAACAGCAGTATTTACTTAATTAGAGTTAATTAGTAATTTTAAGGTGATTATTTCTGTAAAATTTACGGAATATCAGATCTTTTGTTTCGTAACTTTTACGGCAAAAATGGATTTTTTAGTAAAAAGTACTAACAGCCTGAGTGTCGGTACTTTTTGCAGTAATTTTTTACAGTGCACAAATATTCATTAGTTTACTTATTAAAAAGCGTTCATTATTCAAATATTTATTATTTCACTTATTAAATGTTCATCGTATTAAATTTTTTTTTATTTCGTTCCATTATATTGTAAAATGTACCCAAACTAGCCCAAAGTTTGAAAATTCTAATTCATAAGAAACATTTCAATCAATTTGTTTGTTTTTTTTAATTTCTTAACACGATGTCTAATTTACATTTCTAAACCGTTTGACAATTAGAAAAAACAATAAATCCATTTTTTAAGGCAATACTAGAAAAAAAATCTTTTTTAACTGCCAAGAGTTAAGAATATTTAGTTTTTGAATTTTGAAATATTTATTTAAAATAAATATGTTAATCTTAAATTCAATACTTTAAACAAAATTATTCTATTACTTAGTAAAGCAATTTGTATGTTTTTGTTCTAAAAAAAAAAAGAAAGGATATAAACTATTTTTTTATTTTTTAATTTTAAAAAACGCGCTGATGCGTGAAATCATTCCAACTAATATTTTATTTCCGATTTAAGCTAAAACGTATACATCCGGATTATATGTAACATAGTTATGTAGTGTCTTGTTTACTATATATTTTTATCTCCTTCCTTTTTTGTTTTCATTTTTTACTTCAACAATTTATTTCTGTGTTTTGATTTCAGATAAACATTTAACTGTTTGAGTTCATTTTCCCCCCATCAACTAATTTAAACATCTTCAAAATATTTATGTTTACTTAATTTTTTATTTGAAATTTCTCATGTAAGATTAAAAGAGGCGATTCAATTTACAGATTTTCTCTAAGATTTGCTTGTTATTCTTTGTTTTAGTTATTTCAGATATTAGTTTTATTGTTTAATTGTTTCAAATATTTGAAATATTGGATAAATAAAAGAATTAATGTTTTGTAATAGATAAATTTTTAGGAAAATAAAAGTATATTAAATACTACTCAAATTTAAATAAAATTAAAGGGTGGTTAAAAAAAAACTTTGTATGTTCAAAAGACGTAAGTATGGCATAGCAAAATTTGATAAATAAGCTGAATAAGGCTTTTTTAAATTAGTTTTGTCTCAAAATAGTGGTTAAGAAATTAAAATATTTACGAAAATTAAAAATTTGAAAGATGATTGCTGGACTGTAAAAAATTTCGGTACACTGTAAAAAATTCAAATTACCGTAAAAAGTACTGACACTCTTGGTGCAAGTAATTTTTTACTCAGTTCGTCGGTACTTTTTAGCGTAAAATCCATTTCTACTGGAACATGTTATGGAACAAAAAATCCTTATGTATCAGAATTTTTACAGCAATAATTACCGTAAAATCACTGAATTACTCTAAAATAATAATTACTGTATAATATTTTGCTGTAAAATGGATTTTACGGTAATACACTCAAAACAGCGCTACTTTATATCGTAATTATAATTAGATAGTAATAATATCGTAGGAAAGGAAGGTGATTAAAAAATACAGCAAAAATTAATAAAAATATTATATGAACAATTTTTAAAAATTGAATGGCTGTTATTTTTTAATACAGTGAATACTGTTAATTGAAAACTTTTAAAAGAAGTTACGTATTTATTTTAGAAATTTCTCATTTTTATTTTATTTTTATTCAAAGTCTCGAATTTTCCTCAATTCGTGAAACAGCTCGGACTAGTTTTTGTAAAAAAATAAAATAAAAACTAAGTAAATAAATAAAAATTACCAATTGAGTTTCGCTTCATGCTTACCCAAAAGTAAACATACAATTATTACACTTTAAATTAACCACATCGTTTTAATTGATATAGCGTGTTCATTTATCAAAGTATCTGATTTATCATTAGGAACTCTTCTATTTCGATCTTCGACTTCGTCAGTTTAACTTACACAAAGCTCAATGCGGTTCCATTTAGCGCAAAAGAGAGATAGTTGGGAAATTAATATAAATTTCTCCTAACTTGAAAACTTGGATAAGTGGAGGAAAATCTCTGTTGAGGAACAAAAAGTTCGTAAGAAATGGAAAAATCACCGAAGAATTTATTCTCGAGCTTCCGTCATCTCCTTCTTTATTTAGGAATGACGATAGAGCGTTCATTTTAGTACTGAATTGATACTTTTTCGGCTATATATCTCTAGCTTGAGCCATAGAGCTGAAAAAAATATTGCTATAATAGATGAATCATAGGTAAAGAATGTTAACCTTAATATTTTCCTAGATAAATTAAAATTTTTTGTACACTTCTAATAGACCATGCATCTGTACTATATCTTAGTCTTAACCTTTCAAAAATTACAAATTGCTAGTCACACTGCTTACTTATATATTACCATATATAAGTGATACGGTTATATATAACCATATATAAATTCCATATAACAATAAAGCTTTAGCTAATTCGAAAGATACTAAATTTTTGTAAGACATTAAAGGTTTTAATTAGTTACAAGTTTTAAATGTACACAAAAATCTTTTTTTTCGTTAATATACTGTTTTGGAATAAAGTTTCCCATAGTAAGTCAGAAGAGCCATCTTGTTACCATCTAATTTTCTTAATTTAATCCCCTGGCTTCACAGAGATGGAATATCGTTGACTAATATCTTATCTCTTTAATCAATATCAATCCATTGATAGATAAACGTTTTCTGTAAAATAAAAATTTAAAAATTTTGATCTGCTACCGTTGTTTTACGATTAACATCAGATGTGTCAACAATTCTCTTAGACTATCTTGCTTATGGTCGCTTCCATGGTTGTTTAACGTTACAAGAATACCAGTTCAAAATGCTAAAAGACCAGCTATCGTCAGTTCTTAGAGCTATCTGACCAGCCCATTAACATTTTGAAAACTTCATAATGGCAGTCTCCAATTCTCTAGGACTATATCGTTTATCGTTATTTTCTTGATTGTTTGATGTTACAAGAATATTAGTTAAAAATATTAAAAGCAAAGTGATCGTTAGTTCTTTGATCTATATAACCAGCCCATTGGCATTTTGAAAATTTAAATATCTTGATGATCTACAAAATTTTTCTTTATTGTCTTATCCTTATTATCCGGTTTCGATCCTTTCTACGTATAATGCGAGAGCATCTTTCCATTATGGTTCCACGAGTGAAAGTATAGATAGATTTATAATATATATATATATATATATATATATATATATATATATATAGTTTTTCAATTCATTTTTTAAATTGTTTTGAGTAAACTTTCTTTCTGAGTAAAAATAAAACTTTTTTTAATGTCAAAAACTTTTAGTAAAAGAAGAAAAAATTGTTTGCATTTTCTCATATCCCGATTATCTTTCCGCAAAAAATAATAACAACTGTTACTAAAACTGCTATGCTTAGATAAAAAGTTGAGATTAAAGCGAATATATTACAGCCTAAGCTAAACTGAAAAAAAAAAATACCCAGGAAAAAAGAGAGTCAATTTTATAAAATAAAATGTGTCGCTTTTCTAAAAATTGTTAAGTAACCAAGAGAAAGAAAAAAAATCAAAACTCATTTTTTGGTAGCCATCATGAAAGCTTTAATAGTGAATAAACGCAGTGATGGTACCTTTTCGCATTACCGCGAAAAAGCCATACCTATAAAATGGAACTGTCAGTTGACTCTTTTTTACTTCTAATCACATCCTCTTAAATTAGCTAGACAAGAGGGAGAGAGACATTTCCCGCTTAAATGGGAAAGATAGCTACCATTTAGATAAGAACACACACAGCTCATAAATGAAAAAAGAAATAAAAAATCCTCAGTCAACAAGTAACCCAATGGTGAAGCAACAAACTTTTCGTCTACCACCGCAGGCGAAAAATGGCGACCATGGAATGATTTTAATGACGTTTCGTGTGAGAAAAAGACACCGAAATGAAGTGAAAGAATGAAAAAATAACGTATAAGAATTGTAAAAAATAAGACAAGAACGAAGAGAATAAAAAAGGACTCCCAGAGACCGGTTTTTGTAGTAACTATCCAGGAATGCTAATTTACACACAAACGGAGTCCTCCACGCAATAGTCACAGTATATAGGTTTACATAGCAGATGTTATCTTCCCATTTTTTTAGAAGTCACGTGGGACTTTCCCATCTCTCTTTATTTTTTCTTTAAAGCAGCTGCTCTCCTTCAATATGGGGACCAATTCCTTTTATTTACATTAAGAAGATTGAGTACCCATTTCTCTTATAACTAACTATCTCTCCACGTAGTTCGCTAACCTCAAAAACGCGAGCTCTTAAGAGCATCTTCCTCAAAGACATCTCTTTAATCAAAAAGGTCTCGATATATTCTCCTGCGTATCTTCCGCAGAAACCACCATCCACCAAGGTGACTTGGTTGGGAAGAACGTTGAAATGCCTGATTGAGAGGTAAATTAGAAGCTGTCAACTGACGCGAAATGTTCCGAATCGGGGTCTTGATGCTTCGACTACCTCGTAAAAGTAGAGATCAACGAAAGATTTATTTCGTTCTCTTCTTCAATGAAAGAGGCCATGAATGAAAGTGCGAGATGAAAACTTGTGTTTAGTCACTACAGAAATCGATTTGCTTACAAGGCAATGTCTTTCACTTCATGAATAGTTCCATTTTTTGAGATTATGTAATGGTCCATACAATTATTTTTCAATTGGATCTTTTTATTGCTTTCATATTTTTTAACGTGTCCACAGAGTATAAGGTATTTTAAATTGGATAACTTGGCGAAATGCTTATTTAAATTTCCAAAAGTGTTTAAATATTTTTGCATTTAATAAAAATATTTCAGGAATGACAATAACAAGATGGTTTTGAAATTTTTAAGATAAAAAGTTCTGCAGCCTTATTGAAAACTAAATGATTACTAGAAATGTAAGATCATTCCTCGCCAGGGGAAAAAAATTAGCGGAAACTTGAAAAAGTTTTCCCTTTTAACTGACACTACAATATTATCGATATCGTATCAGACCATGGGAAAAAGAACATTTAAACATAAATTAAAAAAAAATTAAAATTACGTGTAAAATAATTTATTTTCGAGAATATACCGATATTGAGCTTGTTGATCTTTTTTCTTTCTCTATATTAAAAAAAAAGTTATTGCAGCAGTTGGTGTTTCCGAAAACTTTCGTCGCGAGCTTCTCATTCTCATAAGAAGTCATCTCTAGTAGAAAGAAATTATCAAACTGTCTTTTTTCCTGTAAACCTTTTTTTTTTGTGGATTATGTTTAATAGGGGGATAGATGTTAATATGTTTATAAACTAATATAGAGTTTAAGAATATCACCCGTGGAATTCGCTTCAAATACGGTTCTTTCTCTCGTTTGGCAAGATGCTTATTTCCTTTACAGATGCAAAGGCAGTAACGTAATGTATTTAAAATAACTCTACAGGCTGTTTCCACGGTTAGCGAACGACAACGAGCAAAACCTATTACGTTATTAGTATAAAATATTAATGATAATTAAATTTAAAACCAGGGGTTTTAAACAAAACTAGACGGAAAGAACGAGAGGCCTAATTTGACATAAAATGCGCAAGTAACTTCGGAGCCTGGTTAGCAAAACAAGTAAAGGTAAGGCCTAGTTATCTAAAAAGAAAATCTGATTGTCAGTAATTTAAAAAAAATTGGTTCCTTTGGCTATGACTAAAAATACAGAAATTTTTTAAAAACATCTATTGCAAGCATTAATTAATCTTATTATGTACAATATTTAAATGTATATTTAAAAATGAACTCAGCTCTCAACAAAGTTAAACATCTCAACATGGAAAATTTCAAATTTCAATTTCTGAGTTAAGAGTGTAATTTTATAAAAATATCAGGTTTTATATATCAGGTTTTTATTCAAGTTAAAAAATACAAATCAGACATTAAAAAAGTTCTATTTGCAGTTATAGTTTTTAAGAAAATATTGGAATTTTTAAATTATTTTCATTATCAGATATCCGAATAATATGTAACTATACAAACTTTTTGTGGTAGCTAAAATTAAATATAATAAAGTTCTACTTTCAATATTTTGTTATTATTTATTTTTCTAATGAGAAATATATTTAAGCAATAATATATCTAATAAAAGTCAGAAGGTTTATCCTATAAAATACGTACTTAGTGGTAATTTTAGTAAGTAGCTAGTAAGTATTTAGTTGGTTCAATTCAATCAGATTTTATATATTAGGCTTTTGTTCAAGTTAAAAGATACAAATAAAACATTGAAAAAGTTACTTTATTGTGGTTATTGATAGTTTTAAAGAAAATATTAGAATTCTTAATTTATTTTTATTATCAGACATTGGAAAGGACAAATTTTTTAACTAGACAAAATTTTTAAAATGAATTATAATAGCTTAAACGAAATTAAATATAATAACGTTTAATTTAAATATTTTGGAACTATTTATTTTTCTAATGAGAAATATATTCAAGTAATAATCTATCTAAAAATATCATCAGGTATTCTATAAAGTATTTATGTAGTAAGTAGCATGTTATTATTGCGTTGGTTCAATGCAACCAACTAAAACATACGATTATTAAAAACACATTTGCGGTTGTTCGTTAACACAGCGTTATTACTTTAATTACCTGAGAGAGGTTTTCGAAGCATAATTTTATCAAATAAAAAAAAAGAAGTCACTTTATGATAAACCGCAAACACACTAAAGTAATTAATAGATTTAAGTACATAACGAAAACAAAGAAAATTGATATAATAGAGGATATTACATACAATAGCTCCAGGTGAAAATTACCTGTATATGCTACAAGTGATTCATATATCCTCGCTCGGTAATATTTATTTCAAGTTCGCGCTTCCTTTTTTCTTCTCTATGGATAATAAGTACTAATGATCGTATTAAAGAGAATGAAATAACCATGAGATTACGAATTCATTATCCAGGTAGTAAGTAATACTTGATAATAAGAATACCAAAACAAATTATTCTTACATTTTAATTAAGGAACACTTGTCACATTTATTATGATAATTATTATTTATATTTGTATCCACTTTGATGTCTTTGCTGCTAAGGAATGTAAACATAGTTTTTATGAAATGTTTTTAAGGATTTATTATAAAAATATTTCAAAATTCATAATTTAACCCTCAAATTACCAAATGGAATCGACAATTTTCAATCCCAAATAATAAACGCATTCCGATAAACTCCACCCGACTTTTTCTCGATGTAGAAAACGCTTTGCATATTACAATAAATTTGAAGAAATGTATTCAATTGATTTGTAGGGGTTTTACTTGGTTAAGAAAAAATTAAATTCTAAGTCTCAGGTTGCCAGTTTTTTTTCTAATGGAGTAAGAAATTTAGTTCCTGAAAATTTGTTTTAAATTTTCACTGCGATAAATTAAATTTTAAATTTATGAGCTTTTTGTGCACACTGTTAAAAATTTACCACATGGAACCATAATATTCTTCAAATTTGCTATGACTCTAGTATGAACCAAATTATCACACTTCTTAATCTTGATTACTAGGTTAAAGTTTAACGAAACCATGGTTCAATATAACGCCTTAACCATGTTTCAACAAATTTAAACCTCATTATAGTTCTAAGTTCCAATATAACGATTTAACACAAAGCAGATTTTTCTGTGAGTGTACCTTACTGAAATTAGGCTTCAGCATAATTCGCTAAATATTTAGAATGATGTATTACGTACCATTTTCATCACTGTCAAATAACAAAATGTAAATAAATAAATATTTTTTGAGGTATAAATATATTTGTTTGTAACCACATTACTTGAAATCTATGGTTTTAGTAATGTAGCTAGTCCCATCTTCATTAAATTCATTACAGTGTAAGTAAAATAAATATTATTAAAATTTTTTCCATCAAAGAAATTCCAATGATGTATCGCAAAACCTGACTTTCTATTAACTTTAAAACTAAAGGTTGCAGGGATCCGATTATGGCCTCAGACCTAGATTTTTCTTAAACTGTAAAAGCCTTCCTATAACTGTTTGAATACCAGTCTGACAGTTATGCAAAATTCTGACCCGCATCGATGACATAGAGGGTGTCTGCATATTTTGTTTTAGAAAAATCTTAGTTTATACAAGATCATTAATTAAGCATCAATTTGTTGTAGTTGATATCGTATTAAAGTATCTGATATTTCAAAAAAAAGAAAAAAAAAAAAAGAATTTCATAAAAAAAAATTTCATGACATGAGTTATCAGAAAGAGACGAATTACTTAGAAATGGCCATAATACTTTGTTATGCAGCATAATGTTGACACATATTTTTGCCCAGTTTGGAACAATTGCATCAAAATAATTGCCCCTGAAATTATTAAACTTTATCAAAAAATTTATTAAATTGTTATTAAAATGGCGGTCAATATTTCTTAAATGAAGACGTTAAAGTCTCTGTAATTATTTGCATAATTTCGAACCACCTTACTAAAAACTCATACCTCTTATGAAAGCAGTTTTGGTTACAGAGATCAATAGTCTGATAGTTATGCAATCAATGATCTATTTTTAAACTTCCCAATTTCAGGTCGTAATGATGTAAGTTAACTTTGTAAGCTACCCCAAACACCATTAACTTGCAAAAGGTCTGACTATGGCATTCTGCCTCGAATCAATTATTCATTTGCAGAAAAGGGAATACACCCTTTTCTTCCCTAATGTCCACATGTGTTTATCTTGTTGTCCAGAACACTCCATTAAGGCAAGCAAATGAAGGCGGTCTGCCAAAGAGGGGCGTTGACGAGCAAGATCCATTATCACGCCGGCAATTGGTGTTAAGTGAACAAAGAAATGTGCTAAGAAACAAGCAGTTAGCAGCATTTACAGTTAACGCTGATGATAGAGGCTTATACTTGTATTTAGTGTTCTTAATGCGAAGGTGCTCCAGATTATTGAAATGTTGACACGCGCCGCCTTGTCAACAAGGTGGTAATTGTTATGTACTTTAGTCTAATTAATGATTATTGTTATGAAGAATTGCCACGAGAAATGGACTAATGCGCACGTGTAGTATACGTAGTCACGCTTTTCAGAGAGATGGTACAAATAACGCACTGTCCTACAACCTTTCTCAAGCCGAGGTATTTTTTTCCGTTTTAAAGGTTGAAGTGATTTTGTCACGTTCATTTATACTGTTATTAGCAACTAAATATAAAACAGTTATTAACAAATAAAGGTAATTGAGTAGTCAAATCATCTCCTGATTACAACATACTGATAACTGTACTAATTATTGAGCCATTATGTTTTGAGCGAAATAATAAGTTGGAAAAGCTTATCATGATCTTCTATATCGTGTTTAATTTTGCATCTTTACTTTTCCGTAAATAAAGAAGATAACAAAAATAAAAATAAAACTTCTTCTTTTTCTTTTAAAAAAAAAAAAAAAAAAAAAAAAGATTGTTTAGTTTAAGGTATTTTTAAATTGGGGGAAATGATAAAACTATTAATCATCAAGATATTGCACTTTAAAAAAAAAGTTCGAGCTTTGGCCCAGTAAGAGTAAAAAAAAAAAAATAGCTGTGATTAATCATCATAAAGTATGCTTTTTTTCCTTATTCAAAATAAAAAATTTTTGTTTCAGATAAATAAAATATTCATTGTCTGTCAATAACTCAGCAACAAAAATATAAAATGATCACATATATTTTTATTATAAATGCACAGACCATACAAGTTCACGCCAGTAATATGATAGAATACGTTGTCGAAGATAAATATGTAGAAACACTGTATGTAGTTAAATAGACTAGATTTTAGAACAATTAAACAATCTTATCATTGTCACTCACTCCCTTTCTTGCTTTTCAGAACTGCGTTTATATATATATATATATATATATATATATATATATATATATATATATATATATATATATATATATATATATATTAGGTGGTAGTTTCATTCAAATTAACTTCTAAATTTAAAAAAAAAACATATTGTAAAAAAATTTTAATCTCACTAACTGGGTCGTTCTTATATTTTTGAATATATTTTCGTTATAAAAACCTTTATTAAGATTTATTCAATATTGACTGAGTAAATATTTAATCAAAATATTATTCAATCCAAATTTAACGCAAGCGTGAAAAATTAAATACTATTTAATGAAACTCAAAAGGAGTATTTGTTTTAAGAAAAGATAATACCTCAAAAGGAAATATAACAAAAATAGGAAATAATGAAAAATTAATCAGATAAGATACGCAAAAAGAATGTCTAAAGGTTAATTTTAAACAAAACATTGTTCACGAACAAACCGAAAAACTATTAAATCTAGTCACGAACGCAACTAGTTTCAAAGTTATATGCACAGTCAACAATTTATTTATGAAGCTGAAGTAATTCAATTTTTCGTCAGAACAATCAGAACTTCTAAATCGAGAGAAATACACACGGTAGCTTGCAACAAAGAACTTCCTCTGGTCAAAAACTACTTGGTTGAAAAGAGTAAAGAACAGGTTGAAAAAGAACAAAGGGGGAAAAGACTCCTAAAACAAGTAAAACCATAGATCGAAACTAAAGATAAGTAACTCCAGCTACCTAGAAAAGTCTTGAACTTAAAGAAAACAAAATAACGTAAGATTTTTCCTTAGTCGGTAAGGCGGACACTTTATGCCACCTGTAGACTGTTTCTGATGGAATGCCTATACCCTGACGATGCGAGGCTGAAGAATTGTCTAAATGAAACCAACTGCATCGAATCTCTGTTGGAGATAAATCTTTAAAGGAAACATTTTAAAAGTCATCACACCGGTCAAGTGCAAGGTCATTCAGAGCATTGCCGTTAATTCGACTACTTTAGTAATTATCATTAAAACATGTGAACAAAATTGAGAAGTGGGGTTCTAGGGATCCTAATTAGAGATGGCATCTTCCAGATATCGATAAGAAGTGTTAAAGTTCTAATCTCCCCAAATGTAGATTTTTATCAAAATTGTATATAGCATAGTTTGATGATATTTATTACTCAACGATTAAATGCAGATGGGTTTTTTGTTTTTATTTTCAAATGTTCTGTTTTAAATAACGATAGTTTCAAGTTACAAGCCACTATTAGTTGGAAAAAAATTTAAAAATTTTTAAAGATTTTAAATTTTGATTGATTAAGATTAAAAAGATTTAAAATTAAAAAATTTAAAAATTAAATTTTTAAAATGAAAAAAAAATTAATGTTACATTTTTTGAATGAATTAAATTGTAATTAACATTATTAAAAATGTAATATATAATTATCTTGATTATAAAAATCATTCATTATTTTAAAAGTTATTAAAAAGTTTAAAAAATAATGAAATAAATGAATTACTGTGGTATAATTGTGGTATGGTAACGATTAAATGTGATTTTTTTTTTTTTAAATGTTCTGTTTTAAACAGCGATAGTTTCAAGTTACAAGCCACTATTAGTTGGAAAAAAATTGAAAATGAAAAAAAAATTAATGTTGCTTTTTTTAAATTAATTAAATTATAATTAACATTATTAAAAATGTAATATATAATTATCTTGATTATAAAAATAATTTATTATTTCAAAAGTTATTAAAAAGTTTAAAAAATAATGAAATAAATGAATTAAATAAAGTTAATAAGTAGCTATTTAGATTAATGTTTCAAAGATTTCGAATTATATTTTAGACAAAAGTCAAATCCAAATTCCGGAACATTTAAATTAAAATTAATTTTTAACAAATGCTAGGCCGTATGTGTAGCTAAAAACATTACCTTTGAGCTAAAAACAAAACTAACAATGCTGTTCAAGCTTATCTAAAAAAATAAATATATGTATATATATATATTTTAAAACATATTAAAACCCAATAAAAATGCAAATAAATTGAACATTTAAAATTACATTACGTTTAAAAACGTAATTAAATTTTATGTAAGATGACTTTAACTAGAAATTTAATTTGCTTGTCCAAGAGCACTTAAGCATCAACAATACAAAAATGAGGTTTTTATAACTAATTTTTGAATCAGTTACACTTTAACTTAGTTTTACATAGATTTAAAACAAAATATCTCACAATTTTAAAAAATTAGAGTTTAGTAAAACATTTAGGCTAAATGTTTCTGTAAAAATATGATAAAGCTGTGTTCGAAAACGATTTTTTTATATTTCCTTGCAATAAGACATTCAACTTTTAATTCTGAAAGTGTCAAATTAGATGAAGAAAAAAGTTTCAGTTCTTTTAAAGAGGGATTAATTTTTTTTGTTGCGAAAAATAAGCAAAAGGGGAAAATGATAGAAGGTTGGAATAAAAAGCACCTATCTCGATTTGTTCTCTTTAAACCTCTCGCTATCAATTTGAGACTAATAGCAAAAACATAAACGACAAGACGTAAAAAATTGTTAAGAAAAAAAAATGTGTATACATTTCTATATACATATAAAAGCAAAGTGAGCGGCATTACTACCATTCGAAAAAGAGCGATAGGTGCAGGGGGAAAAAATATAAGAAAAGATAGAGCAAATAGGGGGTGAAAACGACTGGTGAGTTAGCTGACAGGACAGGGGGGGAGTAAGTGATGTGCCATAGAGAGTACAGTTAGAACAAAACGCTGTCTATTGGAAAGGAAAAAGACTTAAAGGTGGCGTTAATTATTGTAATTTTCCCATCAGCAGGGCGGAGACCTTTAGTAAGGGAAGTGTCCTAGTCAGCCAAGTGACAATCAGGGTGTTAAAAATTCCCGCCCTTTAACTAATTCGAAAGTATGTGGACGAACGGTTTTGTTTGTGAATTCCAAAAAAAAAAAAAAAATGTTCGGTCAAGGTGGATAATGCGCCTTCCATAGATCAGTAAAAATGACAAGTAGAAATTACTTCAAAATAATAACGTTCATGCATTTCAATTGATTTCAGCAATCTTCGACGTGAAATCATCTTTGCAATGGAAATCGGTATTTCCGAGTTTACGTAATTTTTCAAAATAAGCTTATATTTCCATTTACCTGTATGAATTTGTTTGGTCACGTTACATAATGTACCATTCATAAGATGAAAAGAAATTACATGAAAACAATGCTCGTGCATTTCAAATGATTTTAATGATCTTTTGGACAAGATATATCGGTATTTCCGACTTTATGTAGTTCTTCATATTAAGGTCATGTATAGTTTCTCTTACCTGTATGAATATGTTCGATCACGGTGCGATCACATGCGCTTTTCCTAGATCAGTAAAAGTGACAAGTAGAAATTACTTCAAAATAATAACGTCCATGCATTTCAATTGATTTCAGCAATCTTCTACGTGAAATCATTTTTGCAATGGAAATCGGTGTTTTCGAATTTACGTAATTTTTCAAAATAAGCTTATGTTTTCATTTACCTGTATGAATTTGTTTGGTCACGTTACATAATGTACCATTCATAAGATGAAAAGAAATTACATGAAAACAATGCTCGTGCATTTCAAATGATTTTAATGATCTTTTGGACAAGATAAAATTTAATATAAATATCGGTATTTCCGACTTAATGTAGTTCTTCATATTAAGGTTATGTATAGTTTCTTTTACCT